>NW_004524679.1:829810-845417 GCF_000260255.1 Octodon degus | reverse complement strand
TATAATGTAGTGTTCCAAGGGCTGGCCAAATAGCTCAGCGGATTTAAAGCACCTGCTTAGGCAGACACAGGGGCCAGGGGTTCGATTCCCAGGCCTGTCACGCACGCCCCACCCCTGGGGGTATGCTGAGACAGCAATTGAGACTAGGAATGGTGGTGTGCACCTGGGATCCCAGCTCTTGGGAGGCTGTAAACAGGTGGATCACTACGAGTCCAATCTAGTAGTGAGACCCTGAACACCCTTTATGATCCTTCCCTAAAATACAGGAAAAAAATGTGTTCCAGAGAAAATTTAAAGTTTTCTTTTTTACAAATAAAACTTATTCCAAGGTTTTTGATTGTCTCAAAACTTTCTAAACATGCCACACATAGTGGCTAGAGAAGACAAAAACTCAAGGTGGAAAGTTCTTGCAATTCCAAAAAAACTTTGGGTTCCTTTCCAAACCCCCTTAGATACAAATATTTTAAAAAGGAAAAAAAAAAGAACCCAGAATCACTGCTGCTCTAAAACTCAAGGAGAGGGAGAGGGAGGGTCTCCTATATCTTCCATCTTGAACCCCAAACATCTGCTACTGCTTTTCTTTTGTGTTGTGCAGAACAGAGACATTTTCCTTTGAAGCACATATACTTAGCTTTCACAGTTTATCCTCTCCTCCTCATAGCTGCTGAAAAAAATGTTATACTCAGTTAACAATTAGCAAATGGATCCAGAAGAAAATTCTCTTTTGAAGAAGCAGTAACTCAGTTTGTCTTTTCAGAAAGTCATTTGTTAGTTCCTTTCCACCTTCCAACATATTTAAAGCAGTTAAGAAATGTCAGATATAAAACCTTTTGAAAGAAAAATTTAAAATGAGAAACAGCATGGGGAAATAATGTCTCAAAAAAAGTTTTAAAAATTGTATCATTGTTCTCAAGTTCCTCTTCCATTTTATATAATTCTAGCAAGCTTTCACACTGAAGTTAAACACGCTTTTGCTATGTACACTCACAATAAATCTATTATTACAGGAGTCTCACTTTTTAGAATAATCCCAGAACCTCAGTAGTTAGGCCTCCATTCAATTTCCATCGGTAATAGCATGTGTACTCCTATCCTTTACAAAAAGTCATTCCTTCCATTTGTATCATTACTTAGAGCATATTTGCAAAATGTCTCATTCTTGAAACTCATCAGTGTGTGATTTTATTTGACTTCTTCCCCTAACCGGTTCTAAAGAACCAATAACACCAGCTCCCATTTCCCAAAACTTTGTAGCTTTATTTCTCTTTCATAGGAGAAATGTGTTCCCGACGTAATTAGACAAACAGGCAAACACAGCTAAGACTCCCTGGAAAAATAAAGCCATTACAACAAAAGAAGAAAGAGAAGAAGGGAGTAGGGTGGGGGATGCATACGTCTTCCAAAGGACAACTGCCAGATGAACAGCAATTTAACGGTTCTGGAGCCAAAGAGACCTGTAGGTAAGAAAAATAACAAAGGTGGACTGCCCACTCTCCTTACCGCCGTAGAGCCAGAAGAAGATGCAATATACACGCGGATCACCATCCTGGGAACAGTGGCTTGCGGTTGTTTGGATGCTGAAAACGGCTGCAAAGCAGCTGCAACGAGGCTGGGAAGAAGCTAGGAGCCCAACAGAGATTAGGCGAGTGGGGGAGGGAAGAAAGAGAATGCTCCGGAGCCCCGCCTCACCCTTAGCTGCTTCCAACCGGCTCAGAAAACTGCAGTCCAACCCCAAACCCCGGAAGGCAAGGCTCATTTGCATCATTTCTTCCTTTTTTTTAAACTAGAGAATCTCGAATAGCACCGCGAGATCTGTTGAAACAATTCCTTTTAACGATTCCTTTCTCTAGAAGAGGGGGGAGGAAAAAGAAAAAAGTAAAGAAAAAGCAAACACTAAATTGAATTAGATTACAATGAAAAAGGATCTTTTTTGTACAGGAAAAAATTTTTTCTGTAATTTACTCAAAAGTGTAGCAAATCAAAAGATATTTTTTTTCCTTGAAACAGCAAGTTCTTTGCTAAATCCAGATACTACTAAGAAAAACACCAAGTACTCACAGCCTTGAACTTTGTAAGACTTCTATAATGTAATGATTTTTATGATGTTAGCTGGTTGCAGGAACTGTGAACTGAAATACTGGGCCAAGGTTCAGGAGAAGTTTCAGGTTGCACTAAAGCTGGAAAAGACAGATTCAGATTTCTTTTTGAGTTTTTCTTTTTGTTAAAATTGGAGATCTTTTTTTCTGAGCGCACTTTGGAGGAGGTGTGATTGTCAAACTCAAGAATGGAGAAGAAAATAGCAAACAAAATTTGAAAATTGCATTTTTTTCTGAGTGAGGAAAGAGTTTGGAGCATACATTGCACTTGTTGGAATGATATACAGAGAGCAGGCAGTTATTTGTAGCTTAGGAAAACAACAAACAATTAGTAATGTATAAGGGAGGGACTATATAATTTAAATTGTAGTTTCAAGCTCCCAGATGATCTCAAATGAATAGAAATATTTGCAAGTTGAAAAATGAAACGAGAAACAAAATTGGTCACCTATCCTCCTTTTTTCTTTTGTAAATTGTGTTCCCTCTCCTCTCTAGTAGTTTACCTACCACTTTTGCAGAGGTTCAAATATTGCTACAACTTCCTAAAAGTCCCAGCACACAGATTCTGTCTCTTCCAAATTACTTTTATACTGACTCTTAATTAATCTCTTTATATGTAGTCCACACAACAATCTTGATAGATAGGTAGTACTATACTATATTTTGCAGAAAACAAACAGAAACATAGAAAAATAATTTCCTCAGTCATATATGGTAGCTTGCAAACTCCAGAGTCAGGAGTTAACCTCAGGTTCCAACTTCTCCAAAGACCACTAACAAACTGTTAGCTACATTTTGTCTTAAAACACTGCCTGTGTAAGGCAATATGGACTGAAATACTTGTGAAAGTTCTCCATTCACTAGCAAATTGAACCTAAATTATGTTCTTAAGGAGACATATGATCTGATATTACATTATTCATTACCCATTGCTTAGATTCTCAACCTAGTCATTGTAAAACCCTCACTATAATCACCAAACTTATTCCCACTTTCATGCCTTTGCTCTTTTTGTTCCTTCCTTCATCTACTCCTATGTCCTCATGTCTCTTCCTGCCCTCTTCACCTGTTCAGTTCAACTTGTGCTAGACACATCTCAAAGTTTGTACAAAAAGGCAAGTCAGAGCGATCTAGCTACCCTCATTCCTCCCAACTCTAGGGCTATTGTTATTGTGTTTCCCAGTCTGTTTAATAGGAATATTTTCCTTCTGGCTTTGATTTGGCAAAAAGAGCATAATTACCATAACACAACCTACTTCCCTTCAGTCGTCCACTTGTCCTCTCTTTGGATATGTAGTCTCTTTCAAAGTGATGAAAATAAACAGAAAGAAAGAAAACCCTTCTATTTAGTCTATACATCTACCAGATGAAATTAATGATCACCAGAGAATTAAGTGACAGAATCAGCAGTCAATTGGGCTTGTTCAGGACCTTTGAGGAATAAGAGGATAATTTCTGATTTTAGTTCTTTTAAATGTACATGTGAAATGCCCCCAATAAATTGATTTCTAAATAAAGTCTGCTGGTCCTTAATGATAGGACGTATGGTACATTCTGAGGGAAGAAACTTTATCAATATTTTTATTCTAGGCACTAACATAACAGGTATTCTTTGTTTGATGACTCACCTATTTAACAATTGTTTGGACTTAGGACTGTGGTAGGCTGTTCACACTTACAACCTGCCACTCAGATTTACAACCTGTTTTTTTTTTTTTTTTACATTTCTGTACATGTTCTTAAAGAGGCTCAATTTTTATACAGTATACCTTGTTTATATAGGACAGTGATTTCTTCTGGTAGTCTTCTTCAATATTGCAATGTACATACTATATAGAATTCCTCACTTAATGACAAATAAATTTAACAATCCAGTCGAAGGAACTGAATTCAGGCATTGAACAAGAAATGTCTGTACAGGTACTATTATGATTATTTCTTCCTACGTTCAACCATTCCTGGAAAAGATATAATAGTTTATTCATTTTACTTTTCACAAAGTAATCCTCTGGAAACTTTGGCTTATATTTTTTAATTGGAAAGGCTAAGGCCTGAATCAAGTGAGGTAGATCAAAGTGTTTTTAAATAGTACTGTAGCTATTTTCTGTAAAAAAAAATCTATTAGCTAACATTAATACACTTTAAAATTACAAAATAAATGCATGCTGTATGCCCACTCCTTTAATTTCTTAGGAGTATACTTTCTCATGTGTGATTGCTGGCAAACTAAGTAGATATTCTAACATATTCGTAAAATGCTATACTTTGAGCTCACTATTATCTTTGTCTAGAATGGAAAAAGAATGCTGACTTCATTAAAGCATTTGTTGATTTTATCCTAATCAAAAGAATTGGCTTGTTGTGATTTTAGTTGAGGTTTTATCACCACTATTGTTAAGAATAGTCGGGGCTGGGGAGACAACTCAGTGACCTAATTGCCTGCCTTGAAAGTACAAGTCCCTGAGTTTGATCCCCAGTGCAAAAAAAAAAAAAAAAGTAGTCTGAAGCTAGTTTTGTCCTTCATATTTTCTGCTTCATATTCCTGATGTTAGATTCTAACTTTCTGCAAATTGCAGATGTACAAAGGGGTGTTTCTGTGCCCTGTTTCCCCTGCAATAGAATAGATACCCATGCTGCTCATGGTGCCCACATAAGTACAATATTCTCCAACATTCACATTGTGGTTCTCTGTCTTGGATTGTTGGATCAGTTATCGAGCCAAAAGATATAAAATAATTTCAGCAAGCTGGACATACAGCATTCAGGGTGGTATGTATGGCATGGATGGAGGTGAACAGACAGAATATGGAGATGGTAGAACTGAGTCTCTCTCAGGAATGGCACTGTACAGAATCCAAATAACCACTACCAAACATAAGTCATACACAAAGCATAGAAAAAGAACTAGAAGACATCATCTCCTATCTCTGGGTTTTGTTTTGTGTTGGATTGGGGTTTTGCTTTTGTTTTGAGACAGTGTTTCACTTTGTAGTTTGAGCTGGCCTTGAACTGAGGTGCTCTTCCTGCTTCACACTCCAGTGTGGAGATTACAGGCACGTACCATCGTGCCCAGCTACCTGAGGTTTTGCTCTCCATCATTCTTAAACTCACTTAGAGTTCCTTTTGCGGTGAGAAAACTTTTTTTTCTTTTCAACCTTCTAAATTCTCGTTTCAACTCATTGTCTTAACTGATCCTTGCTTCTTTTTTTTTTTTATAAATTTAGGGGTCTTCAGGGTGTACAGGGTCTCACTGCATAGATCAGACTCATAGTCATTCTCCTGTTTTCAGGGATTACAGGCATGCACCACCATGCCCAGTCTCAATCACCAACTCAGTGCACCCCAGGGGCGGAGCTGGCAGGGCACTCTGGAGACCAAACCCTGGCTACCACGCTCTGCTGAAGCAGGCGCTTTAGTCCACTGAACTGTCTGGTCAGCCCTGATCATTGTTTCTTCAGGACATCATTTTCTCTTCTCAAGTGAAAATCTCTTATGTTCTCACATTCATCTCAGGGTTGACAGTCTTCATATCCCTGCCAAAAGAAGCTGTATATTCTTACTCCACAGAACTATTTCATATCCCCTGGGTAGAAGCAGCTACAAATCATCAGAGTTCTTTGAAATTTCAATATAGCCCCTGTTTTTGACCTGACAATTCCTAAACTTTCCTATTTAGGTCGTTGATAACTTGAAGAAGATTTTGTAAATTGCCTTTGAATATTTTAAATTGTCTTTGATAAGGGAATTATTCCAGGTCAGCTAATCAACCATTGCCACAAGCGGAAAGCATTCCTAAGTTTAAATTTTTGAAGAGTAAAAATGTTTTCCAGCCTACAATATGAAAAGAATCATTACAATTAAGAAATGTTAAAAGAAATATTTACAAAATATTATATATCAACTTCACTTGATATTAAAGTTAATAATTATTAAATTTTGTTTCATTTTGAAACAATTCACAGTTTAATTTTTTTCTACATCAGCAGAATAGTAACTGCTGAGAAAAGTGTTAAGCATAATTTAACGAATGATTTGTGGTTCAATAATTTTAAATTTCTGCCTAATCTGGTAGATCAGAGATGAGCATAACACAACACATCAGCATGTAAATATAGAAGTCACACACAAGTACAAATACTGCATGCTGAAACACTTCCTATGGATTTCCCTAAGAGTCATCAGAAGGATACAGTGGAGCTAGTGTAGATGAAATAACACTAATATGCTTAGGAGTGTTCAGTCTATTTTAGCCAGTTGCTATAAGGTGATTTACATAAACAGTAGGATCTTTAGAACTCTCTCTGGTGGGTATCTTGGATATATTGGGTTCAGAGTTCTGATCATATAAAAATGCTATGTTAATTTTTGTGGCCGCTAGAATGTGTGACTTTTTTTTTTAAGTTTTCTGTTAGCTTGTTTTTTCTTTCTTTACTTTTATTAAGACAAGTTTACAGTATATCACGTATAGATATTTAACGTAGTGAATTAGTACATAATACATATTGACTCCCTCCCCTTACATCCCTCTTTTACTTTTCTACCAACAGATTCATTTATTTAGTTTACAAGAACTTATAGTCTCAGTTACTCTTCTCTCATTGCTGAGGCAAATATCTGACACCCAAAATGAAGGAAGGAAAGGTTTCTTTAGCTCACAGTTACTGGAGGTTTCAATCCATACTCAGCTGGCTCCAAGGCAGACTGGCACATGGTAGAAGGCAGCAGTTCATGATGGCCGAAGGCAGCAATACAGCAAGAGCAAAAGGGAGGAGTAATAGCAACAGTGACTACAGAGAACAAATCTCCCTGAGATTGCATTCAGGCTACCCACCCCAGGCTGGGTGCTCTGGATTGGGATGGAATTTCAGTGTTGTTTTAATTTATATTTTTCAAATGACCAGAGATGTTGAATATTCTTTTGGTATTAATTTTATTGAGAAACAAATAGCAATGAGAGAGTTTCAAATCAAATTAGTAGGACAGTTTTAATAATTAACATATTGCATACTGTCTTCCTAGGGGTTGGGGAGATAGCTCAGTAGAATAAGCACTTGCCTGGCAAGCGCAATGGCCTGAGTTCAATCCCTGGTTCTGCAAGAAAAAAAAAATGCTGTCTTCCTAGTGGTTATTTGTTGTATAAGATACAGACATGATATCCTATTTACAAACACTATTTAAACAAATCTCTCTATTCTCTTAATTCAATGAATAGAGGGATTTGTTCAAATGGTGAATATTCTTTCCTGCATTTATTAGACATCTGCAATTCTTCATCTAAGAAGTGTCTATTCAGTATAGGTGCCCATTTTTAATTGGGTATTTAAATTTTGGGATGTGATGTTTATGAGTTCTTTATATGTTCTAAGTATTAATCCTTTGAGGAGTAGCTGAAAATTTTTTTGCATTCTGTACATTTTTCTTTTCACTCTGTTAGTAGTTTCCTTTGTTGTGCAGAAGGCTTTATATTTGATGTGAAACCATTTGTTCATTCTTGACATTGTATCTTGAGTAACTGGGATTTTGTTAAAAATTCTTTCCCTACATATGTCTTAAAATTTTTTACCTAGGGCTGATCAGAAAGCTCAGTGCATTAAATCATCTGCTTAGTCAGATGCAGAGACTGGGGTTCAATCCCCGGTGCGTGCTGAGACAGCGACTAAGGCTGGGCATGGTGGTGCATACCTCTAATCTCAGCTCTTGGGAGTCTGAAAACAGGAGGATCATGAGTCCAACCTGTGTAGTGAGACCCTGTAGATCCTGTACTAAGTACATTTTTAGAAACTTACCTATTTTGACTTCAAGCAGATCAAGTGTATATGTCTTTTTTTTTTTTTTTTTTCAGAACCGGGGATTGAACTCAGACCCGTGAGCTTGCCAGGGAAGCACTCATTCTACTGAGCCATTTCCCCAGCCCCTGTCCTAATTTTTAGATCTTCAGTCCATTTTGGTTTTAATTTAGTGTACAGAGAAAGATCTGATTCTAAATTCTACATTTGGCATGTTGATACTAATTTTCCCAGCAAGGTTAGTTATAGAAGGTATCTGTTCTTCAGAAAAGGGATTTAGAAACGTTTTTCAAAAATAAAATAGCTGAGCTGCCAGGGAGATGGCTCAGTAGAATAAGCACTTCCCTGGCAAATGCAAGGGCCTGAGTTCAATCCCAGGTTCTGCAAAAAAATTAATTAATTAATAATAATAATAAATAGCTGAGTGTGCCTGGAGTTGTTCCTATATCCTCTCGTTTGTTCCATTGATTCATGAGTAGGATTGTTGCTGATAACATCCTGTTTTTATCACTGTAGTTTTATAGTATAACTTGAAGTGCAGGATTATTGGGCCTCCTGGCTAACCCTTGTTGCCCAGAATTATTTTTGTTATTCTAGGTCTATTCTGGTTCCAAATGAATTTTAGAAATGTTTTCACCAGTTCTGTAAGGAATGTTATTCATATTTTCATTGGAATTGCATTAAATCTATATAACATTTTTAGAAGTATGGCCTTTTTCCCCCCATACTGGGGATTGAATTCAGGACCCTGCACTTGCCAAGCAGGCACTTATTCTACTGAGCTGTATCCCCGGCCCAGTATGGACTTTTTGATATGGGGTTCTGCCTATCCAGGAGCAGAGTATATCTTGCCATTTTCTGAAATCCTCTATAGTCTACTTTGTTTTACATTTCTATAATTTTCATTACAGAGATTTTTCACTTTCTTGGTTAGATTAATTCCTAAGTATTTTGTTTTTCTTAATGCTATTGTGAAGGATACTGTTCCACTAATTTCTCTCTTGGTGAGTTTGTTATTGGTGTACAGGAACACTTTTGATTTTTGCCATTTGACGTTTTATCCTGCTATAGTGCTAAATATGCTCTATTAGTTCTAGGGCTCTTTTGGTGGGAGTTTAGGGATCTTCTAAACAGAGGATCATGTTATCACCAGATAATGATAATTAAACTTCTCCAATCCCTATGTACAACCCTTTCTTTCATTTCTCTTGTCATAATGCTCTAGCTAATGTTTCAAGAACTATATTAAACAGAAGGTGTGATACAGATATCCTTGTCTTGTTCCTGATTTTAGAGGGAAAACTTTCAGCTTCTCTTCATTTAGGATACTATCACCCACTGAATTGTCATAGTTGATCTCTTCTTCACCTTTTGGCTAAGATCAAGTATAGTATCTGTTTTTATCAGATTGTCATAGTTGGTTTATATCAAGTTGAGATATGACCCTTTTATTCTTATTTTATTCAGTGTTTTTTATCATGAATGGATAGTACATATTGTCAAATGCATGAATGGATGTTACATATTGTCAAATGCTTTGTTCTGCATCTAGTGAGATTATGCTGTGATTTTTGTCTTTTCTTCCCTTTATATAACATATTACATTTAATGATTTGCATATGTTGAACCATCCCTGTATCCCTAAAATACATACTTCATGGTCATGGTGTATGACCTTTTTGATGATTTGCTACATTTTGTTTGCAAATATCTTAAGAATGTTAGCATATGTGTTCATTAAAGAGATTGGTCTGTAGTTCTCCTCTTTTGCTGCTTCCTATTCTGACTTTAACCACAAGATAATGTTTCCTTCCAGGAATAACTTTGGAAATATTGGTTCCCTTTCAATTTTGTTAAAGAGTGTGAGAAGTACTAGTATTAGTTATTCTCTAAAGTTCTTGTAAAATTCAGCATTGATTCTGTTAGTACAGACTTTCCTTAATGACAGCTTTTATATTACTTCTTCAGTTTCATGGACTGATATTTGTTTATTCAGGATTTTTGTGTCTTCCTGGTTAAGATTGAGTAGTTCATATGTATCTAAGAATTAATCCATTTTCTCTCAATTTTCATTTTATTAGAGCACAGGTTCTCAAACTTGTTTCCAGTAATCTTCATTTAAATACAACACTTGTGATTTTACCATTTGCATTTCTAATCCCTGAATTTGAGCCTTTTCTTTCCTTACTTCAGAAAGTTTAGCTAAGTGTTTACTTATTTTGTTTAATTTTGCATAAAACCAACTTTTGATTCATTGTTTCTTTGAACTTTTTAAGTTTCAATTTGACTAATTTGTGCCCTGCTCTTTATAATTTCCTTCCTGCATAGCTTTGGGTTTGGATTGTTCTTGTTTTTCTAGAACCTTAACATCATTTTAGGACCTTCCATCATTAGGTTATATTCTGTGCTGCTTCTGTTTTTCTTTTTCATTTATTTATTTATTTTTTTTAACATTTATTGTGTGTGTGTGTGTGTGTGTGTGTGTGTGTGTGGCCAGCTCAGCCCACCAGGGGGCGCAGCTGGCTGGCATGTGGTGCTGGGGGATCGAACCGTGGTCCCTGTACTTTGCCAAGCTTGTTCCAAGTAGGTGCTTTAGACCACTGAGCCATCTCTCCAGCCCTGCTTCTGTTTTTCTAAAGTGGCATTTCACTGCTATGAACTTCCCTCTTAGGCCTGCTTTCTTTGTATGTTATCGTTTCCTCTATGTCCCACTAGCATTATTTCTTGCTTATAGCAACTAAGTGGCCCAGGCAGGAACAGCAACCCAGCCACTGCCCAAGTAGTGGGAGCTCACATGACAGGAAAGTAAGACAAGTGTAGGGGAAATCTCCAAAGCAGCTGCAAGCATACCAGCCAGTAGCTGGTAAGTTAGGGGAACTAGCACTGTACTTCAGCACACAGACATGCCAAATAAAGTGGAAAGGTAAAACCACCACCTTTTATCAGAGGCCTCAGAGAGCTTCAGCAGCAGAAGACCAGTCCCAACCCCCGCTATCAGAGGCCAAGAACTGCCCCATACCCAAGCACAAATTCCACTACAAATGGCTATAGTGTACAACACATTTTTGGGATCTGATGTGGACCTATGACACAACTGTAGATACTGGAAAAAGGTTGCTGTTTTATTTTTCTGTTTCTTGGATTGGTTTTGCTTTTATTGTCCAGTTTTCTGTTTGTTTGTTTGGTTTACTGTTTTTTCTCTCTCTTTAATCTTTCCATTTTTTCTTTTTTGTTTATTTTATGATTAAAATTTCTTATCTTTCTTGTTTGAAAGGGAACAAAATAAAACTTCAAAACTAAATAATAGAAGGGCAACAAAAGTTAACATATTGTACACAGCTATCTTTAAATTAGTTACTCAGAGTAAAAGATGTCAGTAGTTAATCATCTAAACAATATTAGTACGAACCTTTGTTTTCAATGAACTAAGAGAAGTCAATAATGTAGCTATTTTTACATATATCTATATATATATCGATACATATTCTTTTCTCCATTTCCCCAACCCAATTTTTCTTTCCATTTCAAATATCTTCCCATTTTATAATATCTATTTCACAGATTGGATCTTACTCTTTTGGTTCTTACACTAGAAAGTAAATATGATGTTTATACATGTGCATCTGGTTTATTTCACTCTTAGATGTGCTCTCAATTTGCATCCATTTATCTATAAAAGTCTCCAGTTTATCCTTCTTTATGGCTGTGCAGTATTCTGTACTATAAAAAGACCACATCTTTTTAATCCATTCCTTGGTCAATGGCCATTTAAGTTACTTCCAGGATTTACCCATTACAAATTATGTTGCTATTAACATGAAAACACATACATCACCATGGTACAGTGTTTTAAATTCTTCTGGGAAGATACACAGAAGGAAAATTTGACCCAGCAGTCAAATCAGATCTCTAGTCATAGATTTTAATAATTCTATACACTGATTTCCACAGCAGTTGCAGGAGTTTGTACTCTCACCAACAGTGGAGAATTCCTTCATCCAGAGAGTACAGTCAGCATATGTGTTTGGTTGCTTTCTTGATGACAGACATTGCAGGGGTGAGATGGTATCTCACAGTTGCAGTAATTTGCTTCTCTCAAATGACCAATGATGTTGAATATTGTTTTCATATATTTATTTGCTATTTATTTATCTTCATCTGAGAATTGTTTATTCATCTCAGATGCCCATTTTTGGGTTGGATCTTTAAATTTGAGAGGTCTAATTATTTTTCATTCTTCATATATTTTCAGTAGTAGTCTTTTGACTGAGGAACAGCTGGTAAACTTTTTTCCACTCTGTGTTTTGTCTCTTCCCTCTTTCAGCAGTTTCTCTTGCTCTACAAAAGCTTTTAAATACGCTAAGATCCAAGTTGTTGGTTCTTTATGATAGTTCCTGTGTGAACAGCATTTTATTAACAGTCTAGGCCTACACCAATGTCTTTATAGCTATTCTACTTTCCAGCATATTTAATGCTTATTTTAATATTTAGATCTTAGATCCAGTTCAAATTAGCTTAGTGTATAGTGAAGGATATGAGTACAATTTGAATCTCTGACATTTTCAAAGCCAGTTTTTCCAACATTATTTATTAAACAGAATATCTTTCCTCTAGTGAATATGTTTAGCACCTTTGTCAAATAAAATGTAACTGAGGATATCTGCAGTAGTTGCTGCATCTTCCAGTCTCTTCTACTGATCTTTAGGTCTGTTATTTTAGTTTTTTTTTTTTAATTTTATTTATTTATGTGTGTGTGTGTGTGTGTGTGTGTGTGTGTGGCCAGCTCAGCCCACCAGGGGGCGGGACTGGCTGGCATGTGGTGCTGGGGGATTGAACCGCAGTCCCTGTGCTTTGCTAAGCTTGTTCTGAGTAGGTGCTTTAGACCACTGAGCCATCTCACCAGCCCCTCTTTAGGTCTGTTTTTGCCAGTACCACACTGCTTTCATCACCATAACTTCACAGTATAATTTCATGTCTGGGATTATGATGTCTCTAGTATTTGTTTTGCTGCCTTTACTATTTTAGATATCTTCTGGCTCTGAATGAATTTTATGATTAGTTTCTCTAATTCTATGAAATATTCTATTGGAATTTTGCTAAATTTATATAATATTTTTGGAAGCATGTCCATTTTCACTGTATTGGTTTTTCCTACTCAGGAGCAAGGAATAACTTTCCATTTTCTGATATCCTCAGTATCCTTTTTCAGAACATTATAGTTTTCAATGTAGAGGTGTTCTACATCATTCATTAGATTGATTACTAAGCACTTAACTTTTAGATACTATTGTAAAAGGTGTTGTTTCCATAATTTCTCAGTGAGTTTATTTGTATATAGGAAGGCTATTGATATTTGAGTGTTGATGTCATCTCTAGCTTTACTACTAATTTGTTTATTAAATCTGGCAGTTTTAGTTGAGCTTTTAAAGTCTTCTAATGTAAATTATGATGTCATCTGCAAATAATGATAATTTAACTTCTTCCTTTCCTGTTCTTATTCCTTGTATTTATTTCTCTTGTCTAACTGCTTTGGCTAAGGTTTCCAGGACTATGTTCAGTAAAAGTGAAG
This sequence comes from Octodon degus, assembly GCF_000260255.1. Classification (NCBI taxonomy): domain Eukaryota; kingdom Metazoa; phylum Chordata; class Mammalia; order Rodentia; family Octodontidae; genus Octodon; species Octodon degus. The sequence continues at coordinate 831,966 of NW_004524679.1, read as the reverse complement.
AATTTCTCATATATGCTATTGCAATTTTTGTAGGGCTTTTTATCATGAATTGGTGTAGAACTTTTTCAAATGCTTTTGTTGCACCTATTGAGATGATCATATGATTTTTGTTTTTTTTTAAATTTTATTTATTTATTTGTGTGTGTGTGGCCAGCTCAGCTCACCAGGGGGCAGGTCTGGCTGGCATATGGTGCTGGGGGATTGAACCACGGTCTCTGTGCTTTGCTAAGCTTATTCTAAGTAGGTGCTTTAGACCACTGAGCCATCTCACCAGCCCTGATCATATGATTTTTGTCCTTGGCTCTGTTAATGTGGTGTATGACATTTATTGATTTGATATTTTGAGCCATCCATGGAACTCTGGGATGAATCCTACTTAATGATGTTTCACAATCTTAGAGATTTCCTGCATTCTGCTTTCAAGAATCTCATTGAGGGTTTTTTCCTCTATGTTCATTAGGGAGATTGTCCTGTAGTTCAGTTTTTTCATTGGGTCTTTCTCTGGTTTGGGTATCAGGGTAATACTTGCCTCCAAGAGTGATTTCGGGTATATTGCCTCCCTTTGAATTCCATCAATTGCATGGATTTTAGTCTTTTTTGTCTACTTTTTTGATAAAGTTTTGTGGACCTTATGTAATCTTTCAAAGAACCAACTTTTCAAATCACTGATTCTGTGTATTACTTTCTAGTTTCCAATGCATAAATATCTGTTCTGATCTTTACAATTTTCTCCCCAATACAAACTTTTGGCTTAGCCTGCTCTCTTTTTCCTAAAAGTCTGAAGTTTATGATAAAATTTTGTATTTGTTCTTGCTCTGTTTTCTTCAAATGGGGATTCACTGCCATAAATTTCCTTAATAGGACTGCTTTTAATGTATCTCATAAGTTTTGATATGCTATATTGTCATTATCACTTAGTTGTAGAAATTGTCTCCTGTATTCCTTGTTAACTCTTTGTATAATGTCCCTCAAACATTTTATAGTGCTGGTTTGGTGATCATAAACTTCTTCAGATGTTCTTCTTTATGGAAGTATCTTATCTCTCCATCTTTTTTGAAAGATAGTTTTGCAGGGTCCATCAATCTTGCTTGGGTTGAACATTGTTTTATTTTAGAACTTGAAAATTTCACTTGAGGCTCTCCTTGGCTTGAATTTTTGTGCTGAGAAATCAGCTGTGATTCTGATAGGCTTTCCTTTATAGGTGATTTGTTTCTTTTCCCCAGTAGCTTTGAAATTTCTATTCTTTTGTTTAACTTCTAGCATCTTGACTATGTTATGCTTATGTGTATTTTTTTCATCATGGCTAATTTGAGGTCTACATGCATCACTTAACTGTATGTCAAATTCTTGTTGTCTTTCAGGAAATTTTCTGTATTTCAAAAGCTTTTTCTCTACCAAGGAAGTTTTCTGCCAGGACATCTGTTAAGGTTTCTTGTCTTTTGTTTCTTGTTTTGTATCATTTGTAATATTTCCTGATTTTTCATTTATCAAACTTAAGTGGTTGTTCTTTGCCACATCTGGTAGCTGCTGTATTGATTTCTTCTGATTTCTTGCTATTTTGAAGAAATATTTCTTTTCATGATCAATAAACTTAATCCTTTCTTCTATATCTGAGACCCTCTCCTCACATGGAATTTTTATTCTGTTGGATATCTGCTTGAATCTGCCTTATGGATTCCATTTATTTCCTATGCTGAGCACTCATGGGTTCTGTAGGTTTATTAAGTGCCTCTATTTTTGTCTATATCTCCTTTAGTGATCCTCCTGCTTTCAGTCTCCCCAGAGCTGGCATGTACCACTACCACCTGATTCTGGTCAGTTCAGTCCGCACTAGGGGCAGCGCAAGCACAGCATGTAGTGCCAAGGATTGAACCACGGACCCTGTGCTAGCCTAAGCTTGCCTAACCAAGTGCTTTAGTCCACTGAGCTATCTTGCCTACCTCTGGGGTAACGGGTTTTTTGCCATAATTTTATTGATAAACAAATAGCAATGAGACAGTTTCAATCAAATTGGTGGGACAGTTTCAATAATTAACACATTGCATACATTCTTCCTAGTGGTGTATTGCTGTACAAGATGTGGACTTGATAGCTTATTTACAAACACCATTAGAACAAATCCCTCTATTCATCAAGAGAATGCAACTATATATCTA
>NW_004524679.1:820162-828890 GCF_000260255.1 Octodon degus | reverse complement strand
AATCTTTTATTTACTTACTTATTTGGTACAAGGTCTCGCTACACAGTTTGAACTTGTAGTGATCCTCCTGTCTCAGCCTCCCCAGTGCTGGGATTACAGGAATGTGCAACAATGCCCAGTTTTGGTGGCCAGTTTGGCACTGGTCCAGCGAGGCATGCCATACTAGGAATCGAACCCAGGTCCTTGCGCTTGCCAGGGAGGCACTTAGACTGCCAAGCTATCTCCCTGTCCTCTATTGCTAGTATTTAGAACCATTAGGAAGTGTCTACTTCTCCAAGTTCTTCCAAGTATAGCTGGTTATTGGCTTTTGAGTCTTTGCAAGACAATTTATGTCTTCAATTTTTTCCATGTGAGAAGTTCTGTATATTTTCCCTGCTTCTTGTTCTTTGACACTATGCCACAGTGTTTTCTGTGAACCTTATCCATACTCAGTCTTGGAATACCAGGAAGCACAGCTGTTTAGAAAAATTATGCCACTTTTAGCTTTCATGTTACCAAAGACAATGTGATTAAACACAGCCTAGAAAATGACAAACTGAGGTAGCTATTAATTTGTCATCTTTAACTGTATTAATTATCTCTGTGTTTATATATTAAAATCTAGAATCAAACCAGAAAATTTCATGGAGTATATTAATCCTTAATGTGTCAGTTTTTCCCACAGAGGATAAATTTAAAATAGCTTTTGGAGAAAATAGAGAAGTGGAAGAAGAGGAAGAGATTAGATGTAAGGCTGGAGAACAAAAGGAGATCATGTTAACCTTGGGAAACTGATTCACAAAATTGGAAGGAGAGAAGGAAGAGATAAAGACAACAGAACACAATCACAACAAGAAAGAGGCTAGAAAGAACATTCAGACTCATAAATATGAAATCAAACAATGAAGAAAAAAATTAAACAGAAAGCAAAAGAACAAAAACAGAACTAAACCACCACCACCATCACCAAAAAACAGAGAGAGAGAGAGAGAGAGAGAGAGAGAGAGAGAGAGAGAGAGAGAGAGAGAGAGAGAGAGAGAGAGAGAGAGAGAGAGAGAGAGAGGAAGAAGAAGAAGAAGAAGAAGAAGAAGAAGAAGAAGAAGAAGAAGAAGAAGAAGAAGAAGAGATACAAAAGAGAACAAAATGTTGACTTCCATGTCTTTCACTGCTGTAACTGGTAGACAACATGTGGACACAAAGTCTTGATCCATGTTGATTTATCTCAGCAAGCCAGTAGTAGTTTTTGGTGGAATAATTTTATCATTCCTGGACTTTCTGGTGGCCTGAAGTCCTCAGCAAACATTCTGTGGGCCTGAGGCCAGATGGGACTTGCTAGATGCAGCTAGCAGTGGCTCTGAGTTCTGAGCTCAACTGGCTCCTCCCCAAAATGGTTCCCAGACAATCACTCTTTCATGTGGTATGCCTGAGCCCTCCGCACTCATGTCCAGCTAGTGCAGTCCTTCAGGTCTTCTGCTCCCCTCCACTGTTATTTCTCTCTGTGGAGGCATCTGTGGTCATCAGCACTCACTGTGCATTTGCAGGTCTGATCACTTCTATTATACAGTGAGTCTTGTCTTGTCTCAGTGAGAATACACCAACAGATGACTGCTTCTTCTTCAGTGAAGTTTATCTCTTCACTCTCTCTGTGAGTTTTAAGTCATGCCTCAGACCCTTCCTGGGTTCATAGGACCAACTTCCCTCCCTCTTGGCTTCCCCACGTTACTATAGTCCAGTGTCTGCACAGTAAATCTCAGGCTCTTTTTCTGCTGCTTACCACACCACCATCTTGCTATATCTGTTGAAGTTTAATTTTAGGTCAGGGATTATGATATCTTCTGCCTGCCTTTGTTGCTCATAATTGTTTTTGCTATTATAGGTCTCTTCTAGTTCCAAATGAATTTTCGGAATGTTTTCTCTAGATGCATGAACTATGCTAATGTTATTTTGATTGGGATTGTATTCAGTCTGTACAATAATTTTGAGATACGGCCATTTTTACAAAGTTGGTACTTCCTATCCATGAACAAGGGATATCTTTCCATTTTCTGATATCCTTTTCAATCTCATTTTAGATTACAGAGTACTGTAATTTTCAATGTATAGATCTTTTACTTCCTTTGTTAGATTTGATTATATATATATATTTCGATTCTTAAGTATTTCATTACTTCCAGTGCTATTGTGAAGTGCGTGTGTTATGGTTTGTGTCTAGAAGTTCCCCTAAAGCCTCATGCAGTCCTGGGACAGGCTTCTAGAGTTTATGACTGGTTCATGGTCCAATGCTGGGACTATGGGTATGAGTGCTACACTCACTCTAAATTGGGTAGCCTACAGACAATATAAGAGACAGAAAGAGCCTTTTTTAATGCTTTGCTTATTTTTTTCTCTTGTTCCCTATGTTGTCTTCTGCCTCCACGAACTGTGGCCCTTTTGCCATGCCACCCTAACTTGGAGCCAGTTGAGTATGCCCTGAAAACTCCACAATCTGAGAGCAAAATTCATATTTACTTTTTTAATTTTGGGCATCAGATATTTTGTCTCAGCAATGAGAGAAAAGTAATTCACTTAGTGTGGTTTGTCTAATTTCTCTCTCAAAGACTTTATTGTCTGTGTACAAGAATGTTAATGATTTCTGAGTGGTGACTTTGTATCCAGTATGATACTGAATTTTGTTATTACTTGTGGAGTTTTAGTCTTCTAAATAAAGTATCATGTCATCTGTGAACAATGATGTCAATTCTTGCTTTCTTATCCTTATTCAGTTTACTGCTCTCACTTATCTAATAGTTCTGGCTAATGTTTCCAGAACTATCTTAAATAGGAGTGATGATAGCGGAAATTTTTGTCTTGTTCTTTAACTTATTGTGAAAGCATCCAGTTTTTGTCCATTTAATATGACATTGGTCATTGTTTTGGCATAGATGACTTTTACCAGATTGATGTAAAGACCATCTATTACGATGTTCTGTAGAGTTTTTATCATGAATGAGTGTTGTGCTTTGTCAAAAAGTTTTTTCTGCATCTATTGAGATGACCATGTGATTTTTGTCTTTGGCTCTTCTAATATGGTGTGTTACATTTATTTATTTGCATATGTTAAAAAATCCCTGCGTTTGTGGGATGAATCACATTTGGTCATGGTGTGTAATTTTTTCATGATTTGCCACATTCTACTTGCTAGTTAGTTTTGTTATCAGGGTAATATTTGCCCCCAAGCATGATCTAGGGAATATTGTGTACCTTTCAATTTCTTGAAAGAGTTTGAGAAGTACTAACATTAAATCTTCTCTATATTTCTTGTAGAATTAAGCTATGCATCAATCAGGAACTGGTTTTTTCTTTGTTGGTAAGTTTATTTTTTTATTAATTTTATCGAGAAACAAATTCTTTATTGGTAAATTTAAATGACATTTTCAATCTCACTAACCAAAATTGGGTTATTCAGAAAGTTTATATCTTCTTGATTCATCTTTGGCAATTCATATGTATCGTGTGTGTGTGTGTGTGTGTGTGTGTGTGTGTGCCTGAGCATCCATGGCCCAGTCTGTCTTACTGTCTGCACTGGTTAATTTACAGTTCTCAATAATAGTCACTTTGCCTGGAGTGAGATGCATTTTTATTGTTTTAAATTGATATAATGTCCAAAGATGTTAAACATTTTCTCATGTGTTTATAGTTCTCAATGTACCAATCTAAAGAAACAGACCGTCACAATGGATTGAGAAGCAAGATCCAAAAATATGATGCATTCACTAAGCACATTTAATGAAGAAAGAAATTCATAGTCAAAGGATGGAAAATAATCCAAGAGAAAGAGATAGCAATCACAAATATATATGTACAAAAATACCAGTAGACCATACTATATAAAATAAATATTAACAGGCATAAAATATTGAATAAGCACTAATACAGTTGTATTAGGGGATCTTGATGCTCCACTGCGAAAAACAGACAGATGAAGTATACAAAACCTCAACAATGAAGCAGTAGAATTGAACCAAGCTTTTGAACAAATGGACTTAACAGATGTCCCCAGGGTGTCTCACTGTACAATATCAGAATACACTTTCTTCTCATCTGTATATGGGGTGTTCTACCAAATAAATCACATGCTAGGTCTTAGAACACGTAGAAAAATGAAATACTTAAGAATCAATCTTACAAAGGAAGTAAAAGTTATACAGTGAAAATTACAGCACTCTGAAAACAGAGATCAAAGAAGATCTTAGAAAATGTAAAAATATTCTTTGCTCCTGGACAAGAAGAATCAACACTGTGAAAATGGCCATACTCCCAAAATTGTTATACAGATTCAGTGCAATCCTGATTACATACCATTAGTATACCTCAGAAATCTAGTGGAAACATTCTAAAAATTTATCTGGAGCCAGAAGAGACCTAAAAGAGCAAAAGCAATCCTGGGCAACAAATGAAAGGCAGGAGGCATTACAGTCCCTCAACTAGGTTTTTGATGGACTGGCTCCAAGTGGATAATGTTCTTTTAAAGAGGATCTCCGCCCTAGGTGCCACCCCTTCTTCCAGTTTCCAGTTTTGTTGCTTCTTTGCACCTGCAGGAGGCGCGCCATATTGGCACTCTCCTCTTGTCACAGTTTTGCTTTGGCGGGAAGTTCCCGCAGGCAGAGAACGATTTCTACTCATTTTAATTCTGAATAAGTACTCCTGTCACTTCATCTCTTCAGTCCTGCCAAATGTGTCAGAGAAATACTGTATTCCAGCCTCAGTCGGCTCTCAGAAACACCCCACTTGTCTGCGAAGAGGTGAAGGTCGGGCTTTGGAGACTGAAAAAAGCCACCGTTAGGGCCTTACTCTGTCATTTCAACATAAGGAAAGGAAAAAAAAATAGACATCTCTGTTTTTTTCTTGTAGTCTTGAGCGAGTACTATGTGTCTATGAATTCCGCGTGCTTTTCTACCCCACAGCAGGTCAGAGTAGGCAGAGTACAAGGGTTTCAGACAGGTCCGCAGGCCACACCTCCTCAGCGTGCTACACCTTTCTTTATTGGCTTAACCGTCTGTCACTCCAAACTGGCTCCAACTCCGGATACCATTCACGTAGTTTGGTTGCGTCTTGGCGTGTTTAATATTGCCAATAAACGAGAGGCTTCTTCTTTTTTTTTTTTTTTTTTTCAAGAGTACGGGTCCTGCTGCAGTTAGCTCATTGAAACACTCAGTTGCTTCTCGGTGTTAAGGAGAGACTGATTTCGTCTTTTTTTGCTTGACTATTAATCTGTCCTATAGAGAGTTACAACAATGCCAAAAAGAAAGGTAAGTAAAATGGGAAGGTAGATGGGAGATCTAGCTGCTAAAATACGTGTTTCCTAAGGCAGAGATTTTTTTTAAAAAAAGCATTTTGACTTCTAGTTTGATTCTGTGATGCACCGAGTAGGAAAAAAAAAAAGGGAAGAGCAAAGATAAGTCAGTTTAAGTTTTAGGATGGTCTCTCATGCAACTGGTAGTTCACTTTTGGTGCGTTTTGTTTAAGGCGAAGAACTGCTTGAGCGGTGTCTCCCTGCTGAATTACTAACAGCCATAGTGCTGTGCCGTCGTTTCCTAACCCCACCCCCTTCCTCTGCTTACTGTATTGGACAACACTTCTTCTAGTCACACTTTCAGGAGCCAGTTTCCTCCTCTGTCTCCTGCATTTATCGGGCTACTGTCCTGTTTGGCGGAGTGAAATCCAGGGCTTTCTCCAGTCTTTCTGCCCTCTCTCCCTCTTTACTCCCTCTCTCCCTTCCTTCCTTCTTTCCTTCTTCCCTCTCTCCCTCCCTCCGTCCCTTTTCTTTTATTCCCTCCTCCACTTCTAGTCATGCCAGATGCCTATGAAATGGTAATACTGTGCCATTAGGTGGCGCAGAGTTGAAACTGTCCTAGAGTTTCGCCTTTGCGAGTAGAAACTTTCAAGTTATTTTGTTTGTTTGTTTGTTTGTTTGTTTTGTTTTGTTTTTTGTACTCAGAATCGAACTCAGGACCTAGCGCTTGCCAAGCAGGCACTTAAGCCACTGAGCTATCTCCTCAGCCAGTGAGTAGTAACTTTAGGGCTGAGAGATTTGGCTCTCTCCCAACTCTCTAGCTAAAGGTAAAAAGGTGTTAAATATATCATCCCATAAAAGTATTGCAGATGTTTGGAGACAGCAAAAGATTTGTTGCCTTTAGACATGAAGAATTTAGTTTAGTACATGGTGATAGACCTGGGTCAAGTTTTAGTTTTCGGCATGTAGAGAGCCAGTATTTCCTGCATCATTTGTTAAAGAAGCTATCTTCCAGTAAGCATGTTTGCTGGTTACTACTGTTATGGGCTATTGGACTATATTCGGTTATTTTGCTGAATTCAAGTACCTACAATATTTGGGCTGGCATCAAGTATGACAAGGTTATTTAAAGACTTCTCCAAATACAGCTTCTCTAACAGCGATGGAACACCCAACTCTGAGAAAACAAAACAAAAAAGGAGGATATAAAGGACCATTTTGTAGTGAAAAAAATATGTATATACAAGATAAGATAGATATACAGCTACTTTCTCTTAGTTCACTAAGAAGAAAGGCTTGTACTAATATTGTTTAGACAAGATATCATGTCTACATCTTGTCCTCTGAATAACTAATATGAAGACAATATGCAATGTATTAATTATTGTTCCTGTCCTACTAACCTGTTTTGAAACTGTTTCATTGCTATTTTATCTTTTTTCTTACTAAAATGAATATAAAACTTTTTTAGAAGACATGAAGAATTGCTTTGAACTATTCAAGAACTACAGCTCTTTTCAACCCTCACTTCAAAATTTCTGTCACCTCTCAGATGGAAAATAAGTTTGTGTTGGTTGCTTTCTGTGTTTTTGATTTGTTTCTTTGTTTCCTGAATCTCCTACAAGTGAAATTGAATGTGAGCTCATTGCTTGAGAAGATCACAAAACATTGTACTAATGTAAAGCTGTATGATTGTTTATGTATTATTTGTATTAACCTGTCTGCTTTCCATAGCCCTAAAACACAGGAACCAGGCTGAAATTTTCCAATACTCTAGAGCTGAGTTTGAATCATCCAGTAGTTTGATAATTCCCAGGATGTATGGTTCCTCAGATACAGAAGACAATCATTTCTAATCACCACTGCCCTTTTTGAGGTTCCTGCCTTTGTGCTTTTCTAGGCTTGTGCAATGGGTCTTGCTGTTTTACATAGGTGACAACACAGGAACCAGCTATGTAGCAGGTTGTAGTGGGAAGTTTTAAAATCTGCAGCCAGCTTCTCATAAAAAAGTGTTGCTGTTATCACAAAAAGATTCTTCCTTCAAAGCGTTATGGGAAATTGTAGTTCAGAATGTGAAAAAGAGAATCAATAAACAAGGCCTTATAGGTACAGTTGCATAACAAACATAAATAAGAGAGGGAAATTGCATGAATGTTCACTTTCATTTGGCCAGGCCCCACCTTTTATTTATTTATTGGCTCTGACACAGTACAGAAGGTGTACTTAAATGAAAATGACATCTTTTTAAAAGATGTTATTTACACAAAAGGAGGAAATTGGTTATAGGTTGTGTGAACATATGTCTTGCGAAGCCCGGTGTATATTTACACTTTACACAGGTATGTATCATACTTTCTAGGAAATAACATATGACTACTTGAGTAGGAACCCAGAAAAAAGCGATAATTGGCTATATTACAACTATACTCCATTAACAATGTTTTCTTTTTTTAATTTATTTTTTGATTTTTAAATTAATTTTATTGAGAAACAAATAGCAATGAGACAGTTTCAAAACAGGTTAGTAGGGGCTGGAGAGATGGCTCAGTGGTCTAAAGCACCTACTTAGAACAAACTTAGCAAAGCATCAGGGACCGCGGTTCAATCCCCCAGCACCACATGCCGGCCAGCCCCGCCCCCTGGTGGGCTGAGCTGGCCACACACACACACCACACACACACACACACACACTCTCTCTCTCTCTCTCTCTCTCTCTCAAACAAATAAAAATTAAAAAAAATTAAAAAAAAAACAAAACAGGTTAGTAGGACAGTTACTATGATTAATACAGTGCATATTGTTGTCTTCTTAGTAGTTATTCAGAGGACAAGGTGTAGACATGATACCCTGTCCAAACACTATGAGTCTTGCTCTATCTTGGTCTTTACCATCCAGCAGAAAACTATAAACACTAAGCTGTAAAAAGCTCAAGTCAACAACTTCTGACATTGCCAGTCCTATGGATAACCCACTACTATTATGGACTACTGGACTATATTGGGTTATTTTGCTGAATTCACACACCTACAATATTTAAATGACAATAGAATACCCTTCTCTGACAAAACTGAACAAAAAGGGAGGATGTAAATGAAGGACCATTTTGTATTCATATATACAAAATAGGATAGATATACAGCTACTTTCTCTTAATTCAATGAGAAGAAAGATTTGTGGCAATGTTTTCTGATCTATATGGTTATGTTGATGGCCTTATTTCTGTGTGCTTTTCTCTTCCTTATAGGCTGCAAGTCCAGGTGACATGAGGCAGGAGGAGGTGAGTATCTTAATTTTTAGATTCTGTCTGGGGGAAAATCTGCTTGTTTTGAAAATTTCAAACACATAAACAACTGAAAAAAATACTTTGTTGGTGTATTTGGACCATATGAGTTCCAAAATGGAGTGTCAGTGAACTCTTTCATAATTATAATAGTAATAAAAGGTACAAGCTTTTTAGAATTTGGAACCTTTTTTTTT
>NW_004524679.1:812167-820062 GCF_000260255.1 Octodon degus | reverse complement strand
CTGGCATGTGGTGCTGGGGGATTGAACCGCGGTCCCTGATGCTTTGCCAAGCTTGTTCTAAGTAGGTGCCTTAGACCACTGAGCCGTCTCTCCAGCCCCTACAATTTGGAACCTTGTACTTGTTAAGATACAGAGAAATCATCTTCCTAAGCAGTAAATAAATACGTAAATAAAATTTAAAATTAGTTTTGTCAGTTGTCAAGAAGGGCCTATATTTTCATCATAAAATGTTTCCTGTTACTAGCCATTGGGTTAATTTAGCCTACAATGAAGCTTACTTTGGAATTTTTTCTGCTTAGCACAAGAAGGGTCCAGAAGACACAACTTATACTTCTATGATGTTATTTGCTAAACAAGTTAACAACTGTTGCTTTTGTGAAAATATTTATGTAATATTGCACTAAATATTTGAACCACAATAAAAATAACCTGCTTTCTGTAACCATAATTACCTTACCTGATAATTCTTTTTTTACTTATAGCCAAAGAGAAGATCGGCTAGACTTTCTGCTGTAAGTAGTCATTTAAAAAAGAAGCACATGAATTATGAAATGTCATTTTAAAATTTAGAGAATCTCGAATTGTGCTTTATTTAATATTAGGTCTATTTTTGAAGTTTAAAGAAAAATATTTCACACTAAAAATATTTTTCCAGTTTTCATTTCTATTTTTTAAGTAATTTTATTGAGAAACAAATAGCAATGAGACAGTTTCAAAACCGATTATTAGCACAGTTTCTTTTTTTATTTTTTCTTTTCTTTTCTTTTCTTTTTTTTTGTGGAACTGAGGATTGAACTAAGGCCCTTGAGCTTGCCAGGGAAGCACTTATTCCACTGAGCCATCTCCCCAGCTCCCACAGTTTCAATAATTAATACATTGCATATTATTGTCTTAGTACTCATTTCAATTGAGAGGCTGGATTTCATTGTCAGAGTTTTTATCAATTATAATATATTCTTTCTTTTTGTGTCCATATATTTTTCGATGGAGTTGCCTCTGCCCATTATACCAGAGTTGATATCCCAAAGAATATCAGCTCCCATTGAAAGAATATTTCATTTCTAATGTTGAAAGAAAATTGTGCTTCTCTGAAATATTTTTGCAAAAGCAAACAACTAATGACTTTGCTTTATTTTTGTTCAATTAGTAATGTAGTATATTGCACTATAATATATCTATATATTTCAGGTGGGAATATTTTTCCTGTTTTGGGATTCTTTACCATGTTTCAACACTTTGTATAGACGCAAAACACCATGTTAGCAAATAAATGTATTAAATGCATATGCCTTTGATATCTCATAGTCATAATACTGATATTTCTGAGAAAAGAAAGGGTACAAAACAAAGTAACTAAAGTAGTTCTTTGTAGTAATAGTAGTAACTAATGTGCTAATATCTTTCTCTTTCCCTTACACTTTCACATACATTACATTAATTTTGAATGGTCACAATTGCTTTTTATAGATTTCTACGCTCTGATGTTGATGTGGCTAAAGGAGTGTTAAAAATAGAAATAGCATCAATATTAAGTTCAATGTTAATTGTTTCATACATAAAGATAGTTTAAGATTTATTGGAATTTTTAAAATCACAACAAACTATAGCTATAAGAAATATTAAAGATCATATAAATAATTATGCAGTTTAGATATTTAGAAATTGTTGTCATGTTTACAAAATGCTTTGAAACCTTTGATTAAAGGATTTTTTGTAGATTGTTAAGATTAGTGCTAATAAACTATTAGTAATAGTTGATTTATTAATAATAAATAAAATCAGAAAAGAGCATTATTTTCTTACTTTTGTTATACTATAATAGTCTACTTCTATGTTAAAGCAACAGTAATTATGTTTTTTTCTGAAAATTGTACTTTCAGATCTAAAAAGAATATACATATATACACATAGTAACAACAAACGTGATAATAAAATGTGTATGATGAACTTATAATTTTTGTCTATTGTACTTTTCATTTATATGCAGTTGAATTGGTAAATAGAGTTTAATTTATTTTAAAAAGAAAATAGGTGTATATAAAGGATAAAGCATTTGCCTAGCATACATGTAGGTCTGGATTGGATTCCCAGCTCTGAAGTTCTGCAGCTCTTGTGAGTATGGTTAGACTAAAACTGTGTGTAATCATAAACTTTAAAATTACTTACATTGCTTAGCACTCTGTCTCATTCGTTTAAACAGCAATTTAAAGTTTTGAATCCTATTTCATATATTTTTATATAGGCCTCTCATAAGTTCTGTGTATAATGGGTGACATTGCCTTCTTTCCACATATGAATAAAGCAATTTCAAAAGGTTGTATTCTGTTGTTTAAAATCAAATCACATAAGTGGCAGATTCACAATTCAAACATGGGTTTTCTGCCCTTTAAACTCAGTGGTGTTACCAGTTGCATACTTATACAAAGACCTTTCTTGGGGCCAGGGAGATTGCTCAGTGGAATATGTACTTCCCTGGCAAGCACAAGAGTCTGAGTTCAATCCCGGGTTCTACCCAAAAAAAAAAAAAAGGAAGAAAAAAAGAGCTTTCTTGATGGAACAATCATGATTCAAGACATTTCAAAACTTGTAAATACAAAGATTGAGCCACCTATGTCCTTGGTGATCCTTATATATGACTAAATTAATGCTATCTCTAATGTAGTGTTTCTCCTAATGAGTATCACTAGTGGTTTTACAATGAACAAAACCCCATTGCTAATAATTAGACTAGACAGAGATAATTGCTAATAATTAGACTAGACACCTTCTCATAAGACACAATAAATTTATCAGTGTATTCTGATGCTGGCAATTGGACTTTGGTGGTCACTGGTTACCATTCTAACTTAATGCTCCTATACATCAATCATCTTAAAAGCAGACTAATTTGACTTACACTAGGGTAGCACAGCTCTTTTTAAATTCTGCTTTAATATTTAAAATAAAACTAAAAGTGTTATTTTTGTTATCGGCTTTTCCCTTGATTATTATAAAACTTGTTAAATAACTGATTATTTAATCAACAAAACAGGTGAATTTTGTATTTATTGTTATTCTTCTTGTGTTGCTGGACAGATAATGAAGACCAAAAATGATATGCTAGAAAGAAACACAGATGCAAGTGCAAAAATACTAGCTGAAATCAAGCAAGAAGTTGATAAACAGGACTACAACAATAAAAATGCTGAAAATGGAGAACCCAAAATTATAGAGGTATCTTTTAATAATGGGTTCAAGTGAAGGAAACCTTAAATTTGTCATTTACTTTAAAAGTTAAGAAACATTAAACAAATGATGGTTTTTTAGTATAATGATATTTAAAGACAAATTGAATGACCTTTATAATAAAATAAGATAAAATTTTGTAACAAAATAAATCAATAACAGTAGTTAATATGCTATGTATCGTTAACTTCAAAGTATTTACTTAAGAGTATAAGACATAGATCAAAAAGAGCCTAAGAAGAAACAGGCAGATAATAGCACAAAACTTTTTAATGAAAGAAATTTTAAAACATGAGAAATTGTGTGTGTGTGTGTTTGTGTGTTTGTGTGTGTGTGTGTGTGTGTGTGTGTGTGTAGTGAGAGAAGAGAGTTAGTCTTGCTATTCCTGCAACAATGTCAATGATCATGACTTAGTACTAACATAATGAACCACTTATTAAATATAAGTCGATTTTTCATTGCTAATGTTGATGTGTAGGGTATTTATAAATTCTTCCTAAATCCATGATTGTTTTATTTACAGATAGCAAAACAAAACACTGGGTTAATGTCTAAGCAGGTTTTGCTTTGAATATTCATTGTCCATAGTCCCTTTTAAGGTATTTTAGGAAAATACTGAAAATGGCATGTACTATGTTGTAGTCAAATCTAAAATACTTAATAAGTGATCTTATGATATTTGGTGAATGACTTTTAAAATAATTTTTATTAAAAAGCCTAATTTTATCATTTGTAGAAACTATTGTTTTCTTAATCCATTTGTATGCATGTTATTTATTGAGAATTCCTGACATAGAATAACCCTATTTCATCTTTAGTGAATTCAGTTTTTGCTTAATCATATTTCTGAAGTTATTTATATAAATAAGCTATCCTGAATTTGTTGTAGCGAATGTTTGTGTACAGGTATTTTAACCTTATTTCTTAAAATATTTTGCTCAGGATGTGATTTTTCTACAACAAAATTACTTTCTTGTAAAAGAAATATTAATCTAAGTATGTAGGAAAAACAATTTATAATTATAATTTTTAATACACATTTAGACACCAGCACTTAAAAAAGAAATTGAAGAAGTAAAAGAGGAAAGAAATTATGACACTGGAGAAGGAGAAGAGAAAGAAGTGAAAACAGAAGGAAAACAAGATGAAAAAAATCAGAAAAACGAAGAAGATCAAAATAAAGAAGAGAATGAAGATGACAAACAAGGCCAAGATGAACAAGAGGGAAAAGAGGACAAAGACAGAAACAAGAAAGTAGAAGACGGAGAAGAGGACGATAACCAAAATGAAAAAAAGAAATGAAGAGAAAGAAGATGGAAAATCGAAAGAAGATGAAAAAGAGCACAAATATGGAGAAGAGAAAGGAGATGATGAAAGTAAGGGAGAAGATGGAAAAGAGAAAGAAAGTGGGAAAGAGAAAGAAGTTGGAAAAACTGATAAAAATGCAAAAGAGACAGGAGTTAAAGAAGAGAACTACAAAATAGAAGAGATATCTAGACAGGAAGATGAAGGTAGAAATATGGAAGAAGATGCAAAGGAAAAAGAAGATAGACAAGAGGGAGAAGAAAAACATGAGGAAGATGTGACAGAACATGGGAAAGGAGATGTAAAAGATGAAGGAGACAAAAAAGAAGATGAAAACAAGGCTAAAGTTGGAAATGATGCTAAAACAGAAGAGATTGAAAAAGAGGGTATGTGAATATTGTTTAAAACTGCCCTATATAGTTTCATAATTTGGTAACATATACACTCATATAATATTAATAGAGTAAATATTTTATCGTATATTTTATAAACACTGCTTTCTGGCATCATTTAATTTCAGAACATTACATAGCACGTACTTTATATTAGTCACAAAATGCCTAACATGAAACTGTAATCTAAACATTTTGTGACAGTAGTAGAATATGTAAAAAAATGCTTTCAATTTTGTCAGTTAATTTTGCTTTGTGTATATTACATTTAAATATTTGAACTTGAATAAATATCACAATGTAGGGTTTCCTAAAGAAAAAGTTTCATGCAACATTCTATGGTTCTCTAAATCACTTTTATAAAGAAGATGAATTATTTTCACTTAATTTAATTCTGTGAGTTAGAATTACCTTTCCTAAATATTTTATTAATAACTTTGGAAAATATAAAGTTGTAATTCTGTTTTTGAAAGAAATGCAACCATTTGTTTCAGAAGAGCAATTTCAATATTATATGTTTATGAAAAAGTTTTGATAGAATGCACAATATTTTACTGGATGTATTTAATTAAAAAGACTATTCAAAGATGATTGTGGTTTGGTATGACTCAAAACTATGAATAGTGAAATATTATAACTCTAGATTTTTATATTGTTATGGTCATGATACCATTTAAATTTTTTTCATTGAGATATAATTAGCATAAGACTCACTATAATTTTTAAGTGTGAAGTTCATTTGTTTTTGATATGTTCATAATGCCTTGCAACCATCACCACTGTCTACTTCTAGAGAATTTTTATCACATAAATAAAAAACAAAAGTACCAGTTATAGTTAGTTTCTCCCCTTTTCTCATCAACAGCTCTCCACCCTCCATCCTCTGGCAATGATTTCTGGTTCTGTGAAACTGTCAAATCTGAAGAGTTCAAATAAATAGAATCATACAATACATGTGTGTGGCTTTTTTGTGCTTGACTTCTTTAACTTAGCATAATGTTTTCAGATTTATCTTTCTTTTGCTCTGTCATTACTTCATTCTGTTTTATGGTTGAGTAACACTTCATCAAAATGTCACATTTTCGGGGCTGGGGAGATGGCTCAGTAGAATAAGCGCTTTCCTGGCAAGCGCAAGGGCCTGAATTCAATCCCCAGTTCCTCAAAAAAAAAGTCACATTTTCTTTTTTGATGGGCATTTTGTCAGGTATAAATAATGTTACTATGAACCTTCATCTTCTTTTTAAAAGTTTTCCTGAATTTGCACTTAGGAGTGAAATTACTGGGTCTTATCTAATACTGTGCTTTACTTTTTGAGAAACTTCCAAATTTTTTCAAAATTTCTTCCACATTCCATATTTCCATCAGCAATGTATGAAAACACTAATTTATCCATATCTTTTCCAATATATTTTATTATCTGACTTTTATTAAAGTCATTTGATTTAGGGTGAGAAAAGTAATGTGATTTGGTTTGCATGTTCTTAACATGTTGAGCATCTTCCCATATGCTCCTTGGTTTTTTCTTTGTTTTTGTTTTTTTGTAGAGTTGGGGATTGAACCCATGGCTTTTGGCATGCCAGGCAAGAAATGTACCACTGAGCCACATCGTGAACCTTTGTTTATTTTTATGTGTTTGAAGGAATGCCTATTCAAATTTTTGCCAGTTTTTAAAATCACGTTGTCTTTTTACCATTGAGTTGCAATGTATTTATGAATATATTTACTTTTTATAAGTCTATTATCAGGTGATTCACAAATATTTTCTCATTTTGTTTTTTGTAATAATGCTCTTATGTCACAAAGTTAAACACCTACATTTCCTACTAAGTGTTTTATACTTCTATATTTAGTCATTCATTGATTTTGTGGTAATTTGTATATGTATGAAGTATGAGTTCAACCTCATTCATTTACATGGGTTGTCCATTTTTTCAAAATTGATTCATTCTACTTTGAATGCTAATGGCACCTGATAGTGGACCACCACTATATGGGTTCATTTCCGTATTCTGAATTGTATATCACTGATCTGTATTCAGGTCAATATCATACATTTGATTACATATATAACACTAGTAGTGGGCCAGGGAGATGGCTGAGTGGAATAAGTGCTTCCCTGGCAAGCACAAGAGCCTGAGTTTAATCCCCGGTTCCGCCAAAAACAAACAAACAAACAAACAAAAAACACTAGTAGTTTTGACATCAGGTATTGTCAGTCCTCCAATTTTGTTTTTGGCTATTCCATCCTGAGCAACTGAATATGAATTATATGTTCAGTTTTCCCATGTCGACAAAAAAATGTGGTTTGATAGAGATTACAATGAATATGCACATCTGTTTTGGAAAACTGCCACATTAACAATACTAAATCTCCCAAACCCTGAACACAGGATATATCTGTTTATTTAAGTTTTCTTTAATTTCTTTTCAGCAATATTTAGTTTTTAGTGTTTAAGTCTTCAAGCACTTTCTTGGTTAAATTTATTTTATTTTTTTTTTTTTGGTGTTTTTGTAAAATTTTTATTTTTATTTTTTATTTCTTTTTGGTGGAAGCAGGGATTGAACTCAGGCCTTTGTGCTTGCCAGGCAAGCGCTTACTCTCCTGAGCTATCTCCCCAGTCCCTGGTTAAATTTGTTGGTAAATATTTTATTGTTTCTGGTTCTCTAAATGCAGTGATTATCTTGATAAACATTTCAGATTTTTCATTATTAGTATATAGAAATGATACTGATTTTATATTGTTCTTATATCTTCAAATACTGCTAAATATGTTTATTTGCTCTACTAGATATTGGGAGGACACTTCAGAATTTTCTTTTAAAATAATCATGTCATATAAAAGCTAAAAGGTTTTTCGGTCGTACAGAAATTGTAGAGCATGAGAAATAAAGCCATGCTGTTAAGTTGAGCTGTGGGGGACTCAGGTCAATAATTTCTGACATTGCCAGTTAAACAGAAGACCCAATGCTATT
>NW_004524679.1:794927-810821 GCF_000260255.1 Octodon degus | reverse complement strand
ATCCAACCATCAAATAAATTTTAAAAAAAGGAATGGTAGACACACCTGGCATCTAAGACCTCCAGTATTCTGAACCTGAAGCGAAACAAGATCAATAGATTTACGGGAAAAAAAATCTCTTTTTTTTTTAGTAAATCTCTTATAAATAAAGAAAATGGGGAATGTAATTGGTCAGTTAACTTAAAAAGTTGGTTATAGCTAAGACTAGTAAAATGTTAATAGGCATTTTACTTTCTTTAAAACATGAATTGTATTCATTCACCAAGCTTTAGATGTAAAGATCTACAAAGATCTTTTAGTACATGTTATTGAATAATGCCCTGAATTCTCTTGTGGAAAAAAAAAAATCAGACCCTTAAATTATGATTAAGATTTTTGATCTGATTTCTTTGGAGAAAAAAATATTCAGCACCTTAAATACAAAATACTTTTAGGTATTTTCAAATGTTGTTCTAATCTTTTCTAGTGCATCATCACATTTAACTAAAGTTAATTTTTAGATTTTTCTTTACTGAGTTCATTTAGAGATCAATTTATTGCTGTCTTTATAATCTGGAGTTCTCTTTTTGCACACATATTGTATCAGTTTTGTGTAACTAGTTAGACTTTGTTTAATAAAGTCAACATTTATAAATAGTATTAGAAACAAACACAAACTACCTTTATATTAAGTTTCTTATTAAAAGAAGAAGTATCTTGCTTTGCTGGAGGAAAGCTTATTAAGCAATGAACATTCAACATCGGTGAATATAAAGGTAAATATAAATCATATTTTTATAGAAAGTCTGAAGAATGTAGCGCACTAGAGTGAATCAGTTAAGTGGAGGTTAGATAAGATAATTTCTACTGCATGTTGGGATTAAAGTAGATCACCAAACTGCACATTGATGGAATGAAGGGTCAAATAAGGGCAAGGAACATTTATGTTAACACCTGCATAATTTTCAGGTATGTGTTTCATATTTGGTGCATTTATTTTATTGCATTATAATATTGGAAAGAAATGCCATTTTTATCTACCAACATTTGCTTAGATTGTTAGAACATGACTGGCTTGTTTTAAGACTGCATGTAGCCATCGCAAATTGCTTTTCATGTGGGCCTAATTCTGAATGCTAATATGTAACTTTCCTAAATTTTAGCATTTTATCTTCCCTTTTAAAAATAAATAAGGATCACCTGAAATAGATCTTAAATCTACCTGTATTTCCAAAGTACTTTTGTGAATTCTATTTGGAAGCAATATTTAAACAAAAAAATAAATGTACATGACTTTTTCTTAATATAAAAAAAAAAAGAAATTGCAGAGCATGAGCAAAGTCCTCTGGTGGTCCTTACTGCCACCACCAAAAAAAATTATCTACAAACAGTTTTACTTCTTCCTTTCCAATTTTTTTCTTCCATAATTTCCTTGGCTTTAAAAAGACTTCACTAATACTAAGAATACAAAACTAAAGACAAAATTCAGAAAGTACAGTTTTGAAGGCATGAGTCTCTACTACTACATTTCTGAGTGATGGCAAGTCTCTTGCTATTTTACAGCCTGCACCAAAACTCACTATAATGCACCAGTATTCAAAATCACTTTGAAGGAGATATTAATTCATCTAGGAAACTTTTTTAGATTCTTTGCTTCTTAGCTTCATTCAACAGCAACAGAGAATTCACTGTCATAATATCCAACACAGCAATTGCTATCTCAAGCAAATTAATCAAATTCATTTTTAAATTTTTTTAAATAACAACTTTGTTGAATTAAAATTTGCGTAATGTACAATCTACAAATTTAAAATGTATAATTTACCAGAATTTTTCACATTGCCAGAGTTGTACAAGCATGACAAAATCGCATTTAGATCATTTTTGGTGATCCCCAAATAAAACATTCTATGTACCCACTTAGCTACATCTCCCAATCCTTCTCCCTAAATCTAGGCAAGCACTGAGATACTCTTCACATAAATTTTGCTATTGTGAGATTTTAATTTTTTAAATTTAAAATAGGCCAGTTCACAGCAACAATAAAAACCTCAATATATCAAAATCCTACAAAGTAAGCTCCCACAACAAACCAGAGTGAAATGAGAAACGAGCGGCAGAAGTGTACTTAATGTCTTGGCTAGTTTTCTCATTGATATGAAACATCAAAAGTTAAAGGAGGAAAGTTTATTTTGGTTCCCATTTTGTAAAGGTTTTGTAAAAATTGTAAAGGTTCCAACTATGATTGCTGGCTCCAAAGCAGGATGGCATGATACAGGAGAAAGTTCATGGCAGGCAGAAAGCAGCAAGCAGTGAATTAGCAAAGCAGAAGGCAAGGGAAAGACAACCACATTAGTCCTCTTTATATAAGGGTATATTTTATCTAGGCTATATTTTATTTTTTCTATTCTAATCCTATTTCTGTTCTATTCTGTTCTGTTCTTTTCTATTCTACTCTACTCTACTCTACTCTACTCTACTCTACTCTACTCTACTCTACTCTACTCTATTCTATTCTATTCTATTCTATTCTATTCTATTCTATTCTTTCTACAAGGTACCCTTAATCTTACCTAAAACTAGGCCAAACCAATCAGCAGATTAATTTAGTAATCAGATACCCTTGATACCAATATTACACATTTAATCCCAGCATCATACACTCTAGATCCGCCCACCTACCTCTGAAATGCCACACCTACAAATGCATGAGGCTTTGAGGGGACAACTAGATATAAGGCATACCATTTGTTTCCCCAAACTCAAGTACACACCTTTATACAAAAGGCATTTAGTCCATCTCCATGAATTTCTAAAATTCTAATAGGTTCATCATTGCTGAAAAGTCAAAAGTGCAAGTCTCCTCTGAGATTTCAGGCAAACTTATAGCTTTAAGACCCTGTAAAAATAAAAAGAAACTTAGACACTTGTAACATACAATGGCATAAGATAAACATTAACATTTCAAAAGATACAAATGAGGCAACCTAACAAAAAAAGGGATACAGATGAATGTCCATTTTGTATCTGTGTATTCAAAATGTTTAGGATAGATATATAGTTACATTCTCTTAATGAATAGAGGGATTTGTTCTAATAGTGTTTGTAAATAGGATATCATGTCCACATCTTGTACAGCAATTAACCAATAGGAAGAATGTATTCAATGTGTTAATTATTGAAACTGTCCTACCAATTTGGTTTGAAATTGTCTCATTGCTATTTGTTTCTCAATAAAATTATGGAAAAAATGAAAACAAAACAGGATAAAAATTAGACAATACAAATAATGGGACCAAAGCTATTACAAAACTGAGCAGGGCCAACATTAAATCTTGTAATTTCATGTCCAGCATCCAAAGCAGTATGTGGCAGTGTGAATTCCAGAGAACTTGGCAACTCCAACCCAACAGCACTGCCAATGGTGCTATATCTTAGGGCTTCTGTCTTGGGCGAGTTCTAGTCCCTCCTCATAGATTTCCTCAGAATACCCACATTCTGGATACTTTAAGTCTAGTAACACTTGTAACTCAAGCTTAACATTCACAGCTTCACAGCTTCACACATTTTCCCCTTAGGGGAACATCATTTGACCTCCTGGGCCTTGGACTGAAATCTGGGTGGAAGCCTTCTAACACCACGACTCTTACATTCTACATGTGTTTCAACACCATGTGGATAATGACAAGGTCTACTACCATCTGGAGCAGTCAGTAAGCTTCCTTATCTCTTGGCTGTAGTGGCTAAATGCTGAGTACTCTAAACCCAATCCTGAGGAACAAATTCTTTATGCTGCACCTATTCTGGAACATGATTCTCTGGGAACTCTCTACTCAAAGTAACTTCTTTCACTTTGGACCCTTGATGTAGCAAGGGCTGGAGTCCTGCTGTGTCTTGTAATGTCCTTATGCTATCTTTTCCATTATCTTATTCCTTCTCAGCAACAAACATCCCCTCTGCTCTATCTTTGTAGTCTTTACTGGAGCTTCATTTTGTGAACAAACTCATAATGTTTTAAAACATTCTCATTTGGTTAACAACCTAAGTTTGCAGACCAAAATTAGAGAAAAAGGAGGGCCGCAAGGAAAACTAACATTTTGGCCCTAGCCTTCCAAGGTCAATTAAGACTCAGGACATATGAGAACTTGTACTGTAACTCGGTAAGTCATGTAAGTCATGTAACATGTAAGTCATGTAACTCGGTAGTGTCCCAAATTTTCTGATCAAGGAGATTATGGGGCCAAAGAGGAAAGTTATCAATGATGTAGAGTGTGCCTAAGGAGAGTCACATTGAGAGAAAACACTCTCTCAGGCTTTCACAGAGAGCACATTGGCCAAGCAATGGCCATGACTCATCTACATGGCTGACACTGACAAAGGTTCTACAATCTGAGGAACAGGATCTCAGGATAAATCCTGAGGGGATTTCACTGACCTTATCAGACCCAAAAGCTACAACTCTTTTTGCATAGGTCCTGCTTTACCTTGGTCTTAACCATCCAGTAGAAAAGGATGAAGACGAGATATAGGAAGTAAAGCCATGCTGTTATGTTGAGCTGTGGGGGACTCAGGTCAAGAATTTCTGACATTGCCAATTAAACAGAAGAACCAATGCTACTATGGGCTACTGGACTCTTTTAGAATACTTTCCTGAGTTTACACACCTATAATATTCAAATAACAGAACTTAGCAAAAAAGGGGTATACCGATGAATGTCCATTTTGTATCTGTGTATTCAAAGTGGTTAGGATAGATATATAGTTACATTCTCTTAATGAATATAATTATTTGTTCTAATGGTGTTTGTAAATAGGATCTCAAGTCTGCATCTTGTACAGCAATTAAACACTAAAAAGAATGTAAAATAAATAAATAAATAAAACATTCTCCTTGATTGTTTGCTCTCAACTCTCAGCATAGATCTGCCTAAAAGGCTCCAGTTGTAGCCATGCCACTGTATCAACACTAGACTTCCTTGAAATTTCCTCTGAAAGATTAACTGGTATACTGTCCTTAACCTCAATCACAGACAAAGACTCTGGAAGCAAGCATAATGAAGACAAACTTCCTTCCACACCTGGCTTTACTGGTAGCATTTCCATCAGCCTTAAAATCTTCTGAGCTCTGACTAGAATCAAATACAGCTTAAAGTATTCTAGGGCTTCTTCATCCTGCATTTCCAAACCTTTCCAAACTCTTCCCAAATTCTAGTTCCAAAGCTTCCTGAACTACATCTTCAGGTACAGTCACAGCAATAATCCTGCTTCTCTGATACCAAGTTCTGTCTTGGATACTTTTCTAATTGCTGAGAAACAATATGAAACTCTCAAAGTTAAAGGAGGAAAAAGTTAATAAGACTTAAAAATTATAATTGTTTCAGTTCATAGTGGCTGTAAACAATGCAGGGTGTCATGGCAAAGAAGAAGCAGTTCATGGCAAGCAGAAGACAGCAAGCAGTGAAGTAACAAAGTGGTAAACAAGGGTCAAGCAATCACAATGGACCTCCTTCTGTCCCTCATATTCTATCCAAGTTATCCACCCCTATGACAAATAACACTCATACTGCAGGTACGTCACCCTTAACCCTACCCAGAACTATGCCAAACCAACAAGTGGACTAATTTAGTAATTATACAACCTTGATCCAAACATCACACACCTGATCCCAGTATGACATACTGTAGATCTATACATCTCTGAAAAACCTCACCTATGACAACATGATGCTTTGGGAGAACATATAGATATGTCTTTTTTTCTCTCTTTTTTCCTATTATCAATTTTTTTAATTTCATTTTTTGCTTATGTGTTAACTTTTCCACTTAATTGAAAGTATGCAACATTCAAGCTCTTGAGTCTGATTAACATCACTTAATATTGTGATTCCAAAGTGTATTCATTTTCCTACAAATGCTTCAAGTTTGTTTTTCTATATAGCAGAGAAGTTCTCCTTTGTATATAAATACATCATTTTCTTTATATATTTGTCTCTTTATGGGCATATAGGCTGACTCTAAGGTGCAGCTAGTATGTATATTAGTGCTATAAACATGTGACAAAGAAACTGCAGAAATTCATGACAAGCAAACCAAACTTACAAGGAGTACTGACAGAAATTATAGAAGGAGACAAAGATGACTACAACTTCAACAAAAAACAGAAGAGAACTATGAAACAGAGCAAGTATTTAAGTAATAGGGAAAAGTAGGGATACTACAGGAGAAAAAAAACATAACAAAGATGAGCCAATATGTATAAGTTATAGCTATCAATGTAAATGGCCACAATTCTCCACTCAAAGGAAACTGACCGGCAAAGTAGATAAAGAAACAAAATCCAACAATATGCTGCATAAAATAAACACATATGACTCAAAAAGAAATTAATGAGACTGAATGTCGAAGGATATAAAACAATACTCCATTTGACAGAACACAGGGGGAAGAAAGGAGTAGCTATTTTGGTTGCTGACAATGTCAACTTCAAACTAAGTGTGATTAAAAGGAACAAAGCAACTACATACTTGTTAGGAGAAAACTGCAAGAAGAAGAAATAACAATTATAAATATATATGCACCCAATATAAAAGCTATCAACTACATAAGACAAATTTTAACAGACATGAAAAGTCTAATAAGCAATAACATAATTGTATTGGGGGAGTTTAAAACCACATTGGCACAATAAAATCAATTAACTATGCTGAGAATCTTCAGCAGGATTTTGAAACTAGCAGTTAATTGGTAGAATTCTCACCTTGACCAACTATATATGCTGATGCCTGTGAACTAAGTAACAGCACTGGATATAGCAATGTGTAACGCTGGCTCATGCTTGGAATGCCTGTCTTTCTGGACTTCTAAATAGGTACTGTTTGTCATGGCATACCAATTACTGCCATACTGTCTCTCAAGTAAATGTTTGTTTAAAAAGAGTAATAAATGAAAACAAGAGACAAGAAAAAAGTCACAGGACTGTCCTGCTATAATGCTGTATATAGTTAGATTTCTAAATTTATGTGCAAAAACATATAATTGTTTAT
Source organism: Octodon degus (assembly GCF_000260255.1). Classification (NCBI taxonomy): domain Eukaryota; kingdom Metazoa; phylum Chordata; class Mammalia; order Rodentia; family Octodontidae; genus Octodon; species Octodon degus. The sequence continues at coordinate 803,799 of NW_004524679.1, read as the reverse complement.
TACTATTTTTAATTATTTAAATTATTTTAATTTTAATTTTTTTCTTCATATTCTGTATTGACTTAAAGTTTAATATATCAATACTTGATGGAAAATACCTGTGCCAGGTTATGTCTAAGATGTTTTATATTCAGACAGACAGTGAGGTTAAGCTCAACTGCCTATGTTGTAGGGTAATAATAATAAGCTTCTCTACTGGAGGGTTAACAACCTAAGTTTGAAGACCAAAAATTAGAGAAAAATAAGGACTGCAAGGACAGCCAACATTTTGGCCCTAGCCTTCCAAGGTCAATTAAGACTCAGGACATATGAGAACTTGTACTGTAACGTCATGTAACTCGGTAGTGTCCCAAATTTTCTGATCAAGGAGATTATGGGGCCACAGAGGAAAGTGATCAATGATGTAGAGTGTGCCTAAGGAGAGTCACATGGAGAGAAAACATTCTCTTAGGCTTTCATAAAGAGCAAATTGGTCAAGCAATGGCCATGACTCATCCACATGGCTGATACTGACACAGGATCTACAAACTGAAGTACAGGGTTTCAGGGTAAATCCTGAGAGGATTTGACTGACCTTATCAGGTACAAAAGTTACATTTCTTGTTATATTGGTCTTGCTTTACCTTGGTCTTAAACATCCAGCAGAAAGTATAAAAATGAAGTATAAAAAGTAAAGCCATATTAATATGCTGAGCTGAAAATGGCTCAAGTCAACAACTTCTGACATTGCCACTCTTAGGGAAAATCCACTACTATTATGGACTACAGGACTATATTGGAATATTCTTCTGAATTCAAGTACCTACAATATTTCAATGACAATGGAATACCTTTCTCTGACAAAACTAAATGAAAAAAGGAATACAAATGAAGAACCATTTTGTATCTGTATATTCAAAATAGTTGGGATAGATATATAGCTACTTTCTCTTAATCCAATGAATAGAAAGATTTGTTCTCATAGTGTTTGTGGACAGGATATCATGTCTGCATCTTGTACAATGAATAACCACTAAGACAGCAGTATGCAATGTGTTAATTATTGAAACTGTGCTAGTAATCGTTTTTGAAACTGTCTCATTGTTATTTGTTTCTCAATAATTTTTTTCAATAAATTATTTTAAAAATTAAACTGAGCAAAGAAGTAACAGAACTAAACTGAACTTGTAAAGAAAAAGACATTTATATTGTGTTCTTGCACACAACAACATGAGAATGCACATTTTTCTCAGCTGCTAATGAGATGTTTTCAAAATAGATCATGTGCTACCACATAGAACATGCTTAAGTAAATGAAAAGAAATTAAAAATATCCCGTGCATATTATCTGACCATAGTGCAAGGAAACTGCAAATTGTTGACAAAATAAAGCAAAAAAATTCTATGAACACATGGAAACTAGATAATATCTTCCTCAGCAATCAATGGGTCTTAGATGAAATCAAAGAAGCTAAGCAATATTTACAATTTAATGGAAATACAAATACAACTTACTGGAACCTGTGTGATGCAATAGAAGCTGTTACAAGAAGCAAATTTATAGCGATAAATTTTCACATCAGGAAAACAGAATGAGCTCAAATAAACAATCATATGCTACACCTCAACTCCTAGAAAAAGAAGAGCAAGTCAAGTCCAAAGCCCAAAGAAGGTTCAAAATTATAAACATCAGAACAGAAACAAATGCAATTGAGGTAAAGGAAACAATGCAAAGAATTAGTGAGTCAAAGAGTTGGTTCTTTGAAAAATTAATATAAATTGATAAGCCCCTACCAACCTCATTTAAAAATGGGAAAGGAAAAGCTCAAATTCATGCCATGAGGAATGAAAAGGTTGAAATCAGTACAGATCCTATAGAAATTCAGAAGATTGTCAATACTTATTTCTGAAATTTTTACTGTCACAGAATAGAAAATACAGAAGTAATGGACAGGTTTCTAGATAGGTACAAACTATCAAAACTAAATCAAGAAAATATAAAAATTCTTCATAACTGAATGTCAGCCAATGAAATAAAAATGTATTTTCTAATTTTTGATTTTTAACTTTTTTTTATTTTTAGCGAAGACTCTACAGAGTGCTCAGGGTCTCACCACTAGATCAGACTTGTAGTGATCAACATATTTATAGCCTCCCAAGAGCTGGGATTACAGGCACAGGCCACCACACCCAATCTCAGTTGCCATCTCAGCATGCCCCAGGAGCGGTGCTGGCATGGCAGGTCTGGGGATTGAACCCTTGGCCCCTGCACCTGTTTGCAGACACTTTAATCTGCTGAGCTATTTGGCCAGCCCTTAAGTCAAAATTTTAATTAAAGAAAAAACCTGCCAAAAAAGAAAATCGTAGGTCCTGATGGATTCACAGCTGAAAGAAATTTAGGGAGGATCTAACAGTAGGAAAATAACTTGACAAAGATAAGCCAATGCATACCAGTTATAATCATCAATGTAAATGGCCTCAATTAATCAATCAAAGAAATAGGCAGAAAGTGTTAAGAAACAAGTTCCAGCAATATACTGTATACAAGAAACACATTTAACAGAAAGAAACATAGACTTAAAATCAAAGGATGGAGAGCAATCTTTCGTGCAATAGGAACCCAAAAAACCATGGAATGGGTATTTTGTTTGCACATAATGTGAACTGCAAACTGAGAATCATCAAATGAGATAAAGGTCATACATACTTGTTAGGGGAAAAATTCAAGAGGAAGGGACAACAATCATACATATATATGCATCAAATAGGTGGACAACAATCCATGTAAGAAAAATATTAATGGATATGAAAAATCAAATAAACAACAATACAATTGTAACTAGGGGTTTAATATCCCATCACAAACAGATAGATCAACTAAACAGAAAACTAGCAAAGATATAACTGCGCTGAACCCAATCTGTGAATAGACTTAGGAGATATTTACAGAGTGTTCCACCCAATAATATCTAAATACTTCCAAGACAAATACTTGTAAGCTGCACATGGGATGTTCTCTAAAATAGATTGTATACTAGCCCACAGAACATGCATAAACAATTGCAAAAGAATTGAAATTATCTCATGCATATTATCTGACCATAATGCAATGAAATTGGAAATTGATGACAAAAGAAAGCACTAAACTCCATAAACATATAGACATTAAATAACACCCTCCTGCACAACCAATGGGTCACTGACAAATTAAGGAAGAAATTAAACAATTTGTACAATCAAATGAAAATGCAACTACAATTTACCAGAACCTGTAGCTGCAATGAAAAAGTCCTAAGAGTAAAATTTATAGTGGTGAATTCTCAAATTAGGAATTAAGAATGAGCACAAATAAAAAAAATGATACTGCCACTCAAGCTTCAAGACAAAGAAGAACAAATCAAGTCCAAAGCCCATAGAAAAGGTGCTGGGGATTTACCCTAGTGGTGTATTGCTTGCCTAGCACAACTGGTTGTTGATCAAGACATTTTATGCTGTATATTTCTTTAATCTGGAAAACCAAGAGAAAAAGACAGCTGATTTACTCAGGTTTTGCCAACAAGACAGAAAAAAAAATAGGAAGTGAGTATATAAAAAAAATTTGTTGCCACTTGTGGTGGCATATATTTGTAATCTTAGCACTTGGGTGGAGAATAGCCACAAGTCTGAAGCCAGCCTGGGCTATATAGGGAGTTCAAGGGCAGCCTAACTACACAGTGAGACCCTGTCTCAAAAAAACTACAAAAAATTATTAAAAATTTACATGTTTGACATATTCTTTGACCTATCAATTTGGTTTTAATCTGAATAGATAATGGTTAAGTTTGCAAGATCTTAACAAATACATGAATTGGATTCTGGGAAGATAAAAGATGTTAAAGGGAGCGGGAAAGAATTGAAATGTGATATGCACATACACAAATTCCTTGCAGTAAATGTAGGCATTATACACTGCAAACACGTACCAATAAAAGTAAAATAAATAAATAGCCCCACATGATAATGGAGTTGAATAATGCCAAATCTGTAATATGGGTCAACAATACCAATATTCAGAAGGGTCAATCATATGGCTCCAAAGAGAATCTCTGATAGCACAGATGAAGCCTAGAGGTAGTGTGCTTCAGAATTCTCTTTTGCTTTAGGAGGCCTTTTTTGTCCAGTTTAGGCCTGTTTTATATTAGGCCTCAACAGATTATGGAGTGAAATCTACTTAAAGTCCAGTGGTTTAAATGTTAATTTCTCCCAAAACATTCTCCAAATTGACACAGAAAATTAGGCATCACAGTCTCTCTGGTTGGTATGCAGATTTCAATTAATTCACTATGATGTTTTCTAAGATGATTGTCAGAGAAACAGTTTTCTGTTGCCTGCAATAATCAATTCTCAGATTTCTTCTTCATTCATTTCTTGTAAACAAAAGAAAATATTTCTTCATTTCAATTTTTATATTCTATTTCAAAATATAAAGAATGATCTTGGTCCCTCTAAGTATATAAGCAAAAGCAGGATTAAGGCACTTAGAAACATTCTTTCATTTGGATTTCATGCAATGTTAGACTAACAAAAATTTCCTCATGCAAAAATATGGAAGTAAGCTTGGATGACATAAAATAAGTTTGTATTCACAAACTCATGTCAAGATTCACAAAGAATTCTTAAAGACACATTCTTTAAATCCTTCAAACATGTAGAAGGGTAGGGAAGTAAGAGAAGACTAAGAGTAATGGATATCCCTGGGACAAACTTAACTATAGTTGCCTCACATTTGTGATTACAGCCATTATAGCTGCCTTGTTAATACAATAGAAGTTGATACCATAAATTGTTTAAAAAATATTACTCATTCTGTACTCCAGCCAGTGCAAAGGCCCAGAGTGTGAGTGTGACCGCCCGGTGCCCTCCTGATCCTCACTCCAGCCAGTACCCAGGCAAGGCGTGTGTGTGGAACTTCCTCCATTAGACAAGCCCAGTGTGGAACTCTGTGGCAGAAATCCCTGCAGAGAGGCTAGAGACAAGATCCACTCAGCTGATCCAGGAGCAGAACAACTCGCCAGCGTGGCATAGCAAGTTCACTTCCAAGGGCTGCCACAGGAAGAAGTGGAACACAGCAGCCAGACCCAAGCCACACCCACCTGGGCAAGTTTTAACTTGGTAGATCAGGACCTGGGGCTAAGGTAATAACTCTACCGAAGCTCTACACAAAAGGTCAGAAGACAGTGCTATATGAAATGACAAAGAGAAGGACAAAAATGCATTCTCAGTCCCCAAACTCACCTAGAACAAATACAGGAAAAAATAGCATAGAAGAAATAGAAAATCACACACCTGAGATCTCTGAAATAATAGCATCTGAAGTTAACAAACAACTGCAGAAAGGTATACAGGGAATCAGAGAAGAAATAATTTCTGAAGTAAAAAACAGAAATACCTATAATGAAAGAAATACTAAGCACTTCTAATGATGACACTGATTTAAAAAATAGAGGAGAATAGAAAAATGATGGAATCCTTGAATGAGCAATATAGGAAAGAAGTAGAAGGCAGGAAGCAGATTCAAAGTGATATACAGGAAATTAAAACCTCAATCATACGCTGGAAAAACCAATTGAATGAGAGTGAAAAATAGATATTCAGACCTTGAAGAAAACATTGCAGGTAATGAAAAGATCTCTTGGGACCTGGGAAGATGGCCCAGTAGAATAAGTGCTTGCCTGGCAAGCACAATGGTCTGAGTTCAATCTTCAGTTCTGAAAAAAAAAAAAGAAAAGAAAAGAAGGAAGGAAGGAAGGAAGGAAGGAAGGAAGGAAGGAAGGAAGGAAGAAAAGAAAAGATCTCTCAAAAACAACTAGGATGCAGGAAAAAAATAATTCAAGATCTTCAAGACAATACAAAGATAAGCAGCATAAGACTAATAGGCATCAATGAGAAAGAAGAGTTAATACAAATCATATAAAAAGAATACGGGCAGCACTAATAACAGAAATCTTCCAAAATATGGGGAAACAATCTGACATTCAGTAACTGAAGCATATAGACACTAAATAACATCAACCCAATTAAAAACACACCCAGACATATAATAATCAAGATCCCAGAAATTCAACACAGGAACAGTATACTAAAAGCCACGAAAGAAAAGAAACAGATCACATTTAAGGGAAACCCCAGCAGAATAATGGCAGATTTCTCTTCACAACCCATCAAGTCAAGATAAGCATGGAGCAAAGTACTTCAAGTCTTGCAAAAAACAAATTCCAAACCAGACTGATATGCGCTGCAAAACTCTCTTTGAAGTATAATGGAGAAGTGAAATACTTCCATGACAAAGAACAACTAAAGAATTTCAAGACAACAAAACCAACCCTACACATACTACTAAAAGATATTCTAGAGAGGGATCATATTGACCACAACTCCAAGAATGAGAATGGAAAGAACCCACCAAATAGGGCAAACAACACAAGAGAAAAAGGGTATACAATAGCAGTCTTTCAATTATTCTTTTGTATAAAGCAGCAAAATATTTCCATCAGCATACTCTACAAATGGACTTCTCCTGCACCCTATGGTTCATGTTTCTGTCCAGGTTGATATCAAGGAAATAGCAGTAGCTCAGTCCCACAAGTGGCACATGGCCACCAGTAAGCATCATGGACACTGTACATATCTACCACATACTAGAACTCTGTAGGATATCCGATATCTAAACTGTTAGAAGTGCTGGTCATATATTTGCCATTCCAGTATTTTTGTTATGTTTTACTTTTAGTAATTATTTACTATCAATAAAATTTTTTCTTAGTTAATATTTTTTGTATGTATTAACATAATCAAGTATTGTGTGACTACTCTGAATTGGTCAGAGATTTGTACATATGATACACTACATTTTAGCCTTTTCGTTGGACTCACAATTTAATTTTAATTTTTGAATATTATTTTGAAATATTTAATTTAATTTTGAATTAATTAATATTTAATAAATTTTCTGAATATCGTTTAATTTTATTTTTTTATTTATTGTCTATACTTTTTCTTTCTTTTTTTATCCTTTAAAATTTAATTTATTTATTGTTGAAGAGCAAAAATAAAAACAAGTACAAAAATTAGAAACAAACAGAGAGAGAGAAAAAAAATAGAGAGACAGGGTAACAAAGCAATTCATATGATACAGATTTTCAGGCCAAGAATAGCTGGTTAACAATGGTTGATAAAAAATCTATTTTCATTGTCAAATTTGTTGCTTAGATTAAAAATATAGTTATGCAAGAATGGACATACGATTGAATGTTTTCACTTGCTTTCAAGAAAACTTCAATTTTTTTCATGTTTATTTATTTTGCATTTTTTTATTAATTTTATTGAGAAACAAATAGCATGAGACACTTTCAAAACAGGTTAGTAGGGCAGTTTCAGCAATTAAGATATTGCATATTGTTGTCTTTGAAGTAATTATTCATAGAACAAAATGCAGACATGATATCCTGTCCAAACACTATTAGTACAAATCGTTCTTCTCATTGAATTAAGAGAAAGTAGCTGTATATCTATCCTAATTTTTTTCCATAATTTTATTGATAAACAAATAGCAATGAGATAGATTCAAATCAAATGGGTAGGACAGTTTCAATAATTAACACATTGCATATATTCTTCCTAGAATATTCTAAAAGAGTCCAGTAGCCTATAATAGTATTGAGTCTTCCGCTTGACTGGCAATGTCAGAAATTGTTGACCTGAGTCCCCCACAGATCAACATAACAGCATGGCTTACTTGTGATATTTCGTTTTTATACTTTTCTACTGGATGGTTAAGACCAACGTAAAGCAGGACCTGTGCAACAAGAGTTGTAGCTGTTGGGTCTGATAAGGTCAGTGAAATCCCCTCAGGATTTACCCTGAGATCCTTTTCCTCAGGTTGTAGAACCTTTGTCAGTGTCAGCCATGTGGATGAGTCACGGCCATTGCTTGGCCAATGTGCTCTCTGTGAAAGCCTGAGAGAATGATTTCTCTCCATGTGATTCTCCTCAGGCACACTCTACATCATCAATAACTTTCCTCTTTGGCCCCATAATCTCCTTGATCAGAAAATTTGGGACACTGCCAAGTTACATGACATTACAGTACAAGTTCTCATATGTCCTGAGTCTTAATTGAACTTAGAAGGCTGGGGACAAAATGTTACCTTTCCTTGCAACCCTCCTTTTTCTCTAATTTGGTCTGCAAACTTTGGTAGTTAACCATCCAGAAGACAAGCTTATTATTATTACCATACAACTTAGGCTGTTAAGCTTAACCTCACTATCTGTCTGCATGTCAAACATCTTAGGCATAATATGGAACAGGTATTTTTCAACAAGTATTGATATGTTGAACTTTAAGTCCATATAGAATATGATAAAAAATAATTAAAAATTAGAATACATTTTTAAAATAGGCCTAAAAAATTATGTACTTATTATGTTTACACATAACTCAAAAAATCTCACCATATACAACCTTGAAGGGGAAAGTCCCAAAATATTCCTTTCCCTGTCTCTTGCTTTCATTCACCACCCCCTTCTTTTTGAGCAACCACTACCCGAGAGACATCATAGCAGCAACAGGCATTACATGACACACAGCCCATATTCGGAAGACCAGAATGACAGGAACTCCAAGCATGAAACTACTATTACAAATTACCATCTACAGTGCAGTAGGTTAGTTCACAAGTATCAGTATATATCGTTAGTCAGGGTGAGAATCTTTCCAATTCACTGCTAGATTAAAAAATCTTCTGAACATTCCCAGGATCATTGCCTTGCCCATCTTCTACATATAAATGTATGGCTTGATTTATTCATGTTTCCTAGCTCTTCTCCTTTCCAACTCTTGATTAGTTACTTCTTGA
>NW_004524679.1:793237-794292 GCF_000260255.1 Octodon degus | reverse complement strand
GGAGCATTTTTTCATATATTTATTCATTTCTTTAATTTCTTTCTCTGAGAAGCATGTGTTCATCTCGGATGCCCATTTCTGGACTGGATATTTAAATTTTTGGGCCCTAGTGTTTTTTAGCTCTTTATAGATTCTAGAGAGCAGACCTTTGTCTGAGTACTTATTTGTCATGATTTTTTCCAAATTTGTGGGTTGCCTGTTCACTAGTTGGTAATTTCTTTTGACGTGAAAAAACTTCTCAGTAAGAGCAGTTGTTAATTCTTTCAACTGTTTCCTGTGCAATTTGATTACTGTTCATGAAGTCTTTGCATACCCCTATGTCTTCAAGACTTCCTCCCAATTTCTCTTCCAGGAGATTTAGTGTCTCTGCTTTAATGTTTAGATCTTTAATCCATTTTGACTTTAGTTTAGTGCATGGTGATAGATCTGCATCACATTTTAGTTTTCAGCATGTAGAGAGCCAGTTTTTCCAGCACCATTTGTTAAAGAGGATATCGTTCTTCCAGTGCGTATGTTTGGCCCCTTTGTCAAGATAAGGTGACTGAGTGCATTTGGAGGGGATTCAGTGTCTTCTAATCTATTCCATTGACCCTCAGGTGTATTTTTATGCCAGTACCATGCTGATTTATCACAATAGCCTTGTAGGATAATTTCAAGTCAGGAATTGTAATGCCTCCTGCCTTGGCTTTCTTGCCCAGGATTGCCTTTGCTATTTTAGGTCTTTTCCAGTTCCAGAAAAATTTTACGAATGATTTCTCTATGTCTGTGAGGTATGTCGGTTGTAGTCTGATAGGGATTGCATCAAATCTGTAGAGCAATTTTGGGAGTATGGCCATCTTCACAATGTTGGTTCTTCCTATCCAGGAGCATGGAATATTTTTCCATTTTCTAAAATCCTCTATGATCTCTTATTTCAGAGTACTAGAATTTTCCTTGAAAAGATCTTTGACTTCTTTAGTTAGGTTAATTCCAAGGTATTTTATTTTCCTCGGTGCTATTGTAAAAGGTATTGTTTCTATAATTTCCCTCTCAGTGTGTTTGTTGTCTGATTGACT
>NW_004524679.1:785236-792951 GCF_000260255.1 Octodon degus | reverse complement strand
TTAAGTTTATCCCCATTTAGGATTATGTTAGCTGTTGGGTTTTCATAAATGGCTTTTACCAGATTGAAGTAGAGGCCATCTATTCCAATTTTGTGTAGGACTTTGAACATGAATAAATGTTGGACTTTGTCAAAAGCCTTTTCTGCATCAATAGAGAAGATCTTGTGGTTTTTACTTTTCGCTCTATTGATATAGTGTATTACATTGATAGATTTTCAAATATTGAACCATCCTTCCATCCCTGGGATGAATTCTACCTGGTCGTGGTGTATGATCTTCTTCATGATTTGTATTCTACTTGCTAGGATTTTATTGAAGTATTGTCATCTATGTGCATGAAGGAGATAGGCCTGTAGTTCTCTTTCTTAGTTGCATCTTTCCCTGGTTTTGGCAATGTAACACTTGCCTCCAGGAATGATTTTGGGAGGATTGCTTCCTTTTCAATTTCATTAAAGAGTTTGTGGAGTATAGGGACTACATCTTCTGTAAATGTCTTGTAGATTTCAACTGTGAATCCATCCAGACCTGGACTTTTCTTTGTCAGTACGTTTTTAATTACATCTCGTATTTCATTGGCTGTTATTGGGCTATTGAGAGGGGTTATATCTTGTCGATTCAGTTGTGGTAATTTGTACATTTCTAGGAATCTGTTCATTTTTTCTATGTCTTCTGTTCGGTGAGAGTAAGATTCTCAAAGTAGCTATTGATAATCTTCTGAATTTCCACTGGGTCTGTGGTAATTACACCTTTTTCATTACACCTTATTGCTTGTATTTGGATTTTTTCTTTCCTCTGATTGATGAGGTTAGCTAGGGCTTATCGATTTTAGTTAATCTTCCAAAGAACCAGCTTTTGGCTTTTTTTAATACTTTCAATTGTTTACTTCTTCTCAATTGAATTAATTTCTGCTCTACTCTTTATGATTTCCTCCTGTCCTTATGCTCTGGATTTGGTTTGCTCTTCCTTTTCTAGTTGTTGAAGGTGCAGCATTAGGGTATTTATTTGTTCCCGTTCTGTTTTCCTAATGTGTGAGTTCACAGCTATGAATTTCCCTCTGAGAACTGCTTTCATTGTATCCCAGGAATTGCGATAAGTTGTGCTTGAATTTTCATTGAATTGTAGATATTGTTGAATTTCTTGTTTAATTTCATCTGTGACCCATTGGTTGCTGAGTAAGGTGTCATTTAAGTTCCATGTATTTAAAGTTTTTTCTGGTTTCTTTTGTCATTTATTTACATTTTCACTGCACTGTGGTCAGATAATATGCATGGGATAATTTCTGTTTTCTTACATATACTTAAGCATGACCTATGTACCAGTATGTGGTCCATTTTAGAAAATGACCTATGTGCAGCTGAGAAAAATGTACGTATTCAGCTGTGTTTGGGTGGAACACTCTGTATATGTCCACCAAGTCCATTTGTTTCAAGCTCTGGTTCAGTTCTCTTATTTCTTTGCTAAGTTTTAGTCTGGTTGACCTATCTTTTGGAGATGTGTGTGTGTTAAAGTCTCCTGTTAAAATTGTGGTATTGGATATTATTTTTCATGTCCATTAAGATTTACTTTATATAGCTGGGTGCTCCCGTGTTTGGTGCATACATATTTATGAGTGTTACCTCTTCCTCTTGAATTTTTCCCCTAAGCAGTATATAGTGGCCTTCTTTATTTCGCTTGATCATTGCTGGTTTGAAATTGATACTGTCTGAGTATAGGATTGCTACCCCTGCTTTTTTTCTGAGGTGCTGGGGCATGTAGTATTGTGTTCCATTCTTTGTCTTTCAGCCTATGAATGTCTTTATGAGTTAAATGTGTTTCTTGTATACAGCATACTGTTGGATTTTGTTTCCTAATCCACTGTGCCAGTCTATTTCTCTTAATTGGTGAATTGAGTCCATTTACATTGATGGTTGGAACTGAGATGAATTGACTTATGGTTGACATGTTATTTACCTGTTGTTGTTTACTTCTTTTTCTCCTGTGTTTAATTGCTTGCCTTATTTAGTTGGTTGCTTCTCACCTCATTCATGGAGTTCTGATCATTTTGATCCCTCTCTAGAACATCTTTCAGAGCCTGTGTAGGTTTGGCTTTGTCATCATGAAATTCTTTAGCGATTCTTTGTCATGAAGTATTTCACTTCTCCATCAAACTTGAAAGAGAGTTTTGCAGGGTATAGTAGTCTGGGCTGGAATTGATTTTCATAGAGGACTTGAAGTACTCTGCTCCATGCTCTTCTTGCCTGCATGGTTTGTGAAGAGAATTCGGTCATAATTCTGATGGGTTTTCCTTTGAATGTGATCTGCTTCTTTTCTCTAGTGGCTTTCAGTAGATTATTCTTGTGCTGAATTTCTGGGATCTTGACTATTATATGTCTCGGTGTGTTTTTCATTGGGTTGAGGTTACTTGGTGTTCTGTATGCTTCGTTTACCTGACTGTCAGATTTTTTCCTCATATTTGTGAAGTTTTCTGCTATTACTTCTGCCCATGTTTTTTAATTTCATTTGTATTGACTCCGTCTTTCTCATTGATGCCTATTAATCTCACATTGTTCATCTTTGCATCATCTTGCAGGTGATGGATTGTTCTTTCCTGCATCCTCGTTGTTTTTAAGAGATCCTTTCTTACTTTTCACTCGCTTCACCAGCATCTTCCAGATCTGAAACTCTGTCTTCACTTTCACTTAAATGCTTTTGCCAGCTTGTGATTGAGGTTTTAAATTCCTCTATATCTCTTTCACTCTGCTTCATGCGATCTATTTCTTTCCTGTATTGCTCATTCAAGGAATCCATCATTTTTCTAATCTCCTCTAATTTTTTTATCAATGTCTTTTTTAGAATCAGTTATAAATTCTTTTACTGCAGTGTTTTTTTCAGATTGGGTTTCCTGCCTATGTTTCTGTAGTTGCTTCTTCAGTTGCTATAAGTTCTGAGAATTCTTTTTTTTTATTTCAGAAAAGAATTCTGCTCTGAGTTCCTCTATAACTTTCTGCTGTTGCTTATTTACTATCAATGCTATTAATTCATGCATTTGAGCGGAGCTGGTGTCCTCTCCACTTGTTCTGGGTAGGCATTGGGTTTCCTCCATATGTTTCTGCATTTGATGCTTTACTGCAGATGTTATTAATTCAGGGATTTCTTTTTTTATTTCCAGTCTGAGTTACTCTCTACCATTCTGCAGCTGTTTCTTTATTTAGAAGCTATTGATTCATTGCTTTCAGCTGTGTGATTCTGAATTCGTTCTTTGTTAGTGTCTTCTGCACTTGTTATGGGTGGGCTTGTGTTCCGTGGTTGCATTTTGTTCCTTCTCATCATTTTGTGTAGCACTGTCTTCTGACCTTTGTTGTAGATCTTTGTTGTAGTTATAACCTTAGCACGTACTGAAGTTCAGGTGCAGATCGGGCTTGGGCTAGGACTGGGTCTGGGGGATTCTAGAACACGGCAGAAATTCCTACTTGGCGAGCGGTGTGGGGGAGGTGCTGCGGAGTGGTTTTGGGTGTCCCAAGGGGGTGGAAGAGAGTTTCACCCATGCTGCGCCTGGCCTGGGACCTGTAATAGCCCGCCGGCCCAGGTGAGCCAGAAGCTCTCCCACACACTCACAGGGCCTGGGCTCGGACTGGGTATGGGGGTTCCTGGAACAGGCAGAAATTCCTACTCGGTGGGCGTGGTGGTGGAGTTGCTGTGGAGTGGTGATATACTGTTTCATTGAATTACAATCTACTTATAAGCCACGGTATGATATTTTGTCCTAGTATTAGAAACTTCAAAAAGTGCATTTCCATTTTCCATTCACTTTATATTAATTCTTCCTTATCATTTACACACACACACACATATGTGTATATATACATATATGTATGTATCTAAAATATGTATTTAAGATTGATACTGTTTTGTAGGGAAAAAAGTAAAAGATGACTAGTCTGGCTTGCTCTGTCACAATTCAATGGCCTAGGACAGATAAAAGTTCTGCTGAAATTTTTTGATCACAAGGATGAAATTGATATTTTTTCCCCTGAACACGACCACCTTTATCCACAATTGTTGAACAGTGGTTTTGAAAATTAGTTTTGGGAAGATTTGATTCTACTTCTGAAGGAATGTCAAAGCTTATACCCTGGTAAAATCATTTCAACAACTAGTGCTGTTTGAATTACAAGGACCATCAAATTATTTATACTCTCTCTGTTGTCAAAAACTAAGGCAAGAAACAAGATCCCAGCGATGTTAGGAGAACTGTTAATTCAAAGCCATCCTAGACTACACAAGGAGACCCTGCTGGGAAGAAAAAGAGGCCAGGATAAGCACTCCACAGACAACTTCACAGTGGACACACATTCTACACTTCAGGTACTGTTCTGGCAGCACTTTTTAGATCTCAAAGTAGTGCAAAGGAAATATCATTTCAAAATCGGCTTACCTATGCAGACAGTCTCCCTTCACCCTTTAACTGTAAATACTTAATTCACAATGACATGCAAGGAGGCAAACAGAGAGAAGAATCTAACATAACTCTACAAATGCCATCCATGCAACAACTATACTTCATTAAAATCGTATGCTCCTTTGGCAGTAAAAAAAATAAAAATAAATAAAAAGATTACTTATTTTAATGTAGCTATTTTACTCCTAACATTTGTGTAATCACAGAGTAGGTCATGAAATTAGAAGAATAAATATCCAAACTCTCAATGGAAAATTTAAGATTGAAAAATATTATTGATTATGGGATCAAAATTTCAGTGACAGAACACAGGAGGATCACTACAAATCTGATCTGTGTAGTGAGACCTTCTAGATACTGTACTAAATACATAAAAAATTCAGTGACACATGGAGAGAAAACATTCTCTCAGGCTTTCACAGAGAGCACATTGGCCAAGCAATGGCCATGACGCATCCACATGGCTGACACTGACAAAGCTTCTACAATCTGAGGTACAAGATCTCAGGATAAATCCTGAGGGGATTTCACTGACCTTATCAGACCCAAAAGATACAACTCTTGTTGCATAGGTCCTGCTTTACCTTGGTCTTAACCATCCAGCAGAAAAGTTTAAAAACAAAATATAAGAAGTAAAGCCATGCTGTTATGTTGAGCTGTGGGGGACTCAGGTCAACAATTTCTGACATTGCCATTTAAGCGGAAGATGCAATACTATAAAGGGGTACTGGACTCTTTTAGAATATTTTGCAGAGTTTACACACCTATAATAATCAAATAGCAGAACTTAATAAAGAAAGGATATACAGATGAATGTCCATTTTGTATCTGTGTATTCAAAGTGATTAGGATAGATATATAGTTATATTTTCTTAATGAATAGAATGACTTGATCTAATGGTGTTTGTAAAGAGGATATCAAGTCCGCATCTTTTACAGCAATTAACCACTAAGAAGAATATGTAGTGCGTTAATTATTGAAACTGTCCTACTGATTTGATTTGAAACTGTCTCATTGCTCTTTGTTTATCAATAAAATTATGGCAAAAATTTCAGTGACAAAACAGGTATAAAATATCATTCAAAGCAAAGAGAAATATTTTTATATAAGACCATAAAATGGTTAACATTGAAACACATTCAAGTTTTCATGGATAAATTTAAATAGGCATCAAGGAGAGTCACGTGGAGAGAAAACATTCTCTCAGGAATTCACAAATAGCAAATCGCTCAAGCAATGGCCCTGACTCATCCTGCTAAAATGGTGTATATGCTTAAATTTCTAAATTCATGTGTAAAATATGTAATCATTTATTGTTAATTTTTAAAATATTCTTTGATTTTTAATATTTTTATCCTCCATATTCTGTAGGGACTTAAAGTTTAACATACCAATACTTGATGTAAAATACCTGTTCCATGTTAGGTCTAAGATGTTTGATATTCAGAGAAATACTGAGGTTAAACTCAATTGCCTATGTTACAGAGTAATAATAATAAGCTTCACTTCTGCAGCGTTAATGACTTAAGTTTGCAGATCAAAAATTTTAGTAAAAGAAGGGCTACAAGGACAGCCAACATTTTGGCCCTAGCCTTTCAAGTTCAGTGAGGACTCAGGACAGAGGATAGCCTATACTGCAACATCATGTAACACAGTGGTATCACAAATTTTCTGATCAAGGAGATTATGGGGCCACAGAGGAATGTGATCTATGGTGTAGAGTATGCCTAGGAAGAGTCACATGGAGAGAAAACTTTCTCTTAGGTTTTCACACAGAGAAAATTGGTCAAGTAATGGCCATGACTCATCTACATGGCTGACACTGACAAAGGATCTATAAAATGAGATACAGGGTTCAGGATAAATCCTGAGTGTGTCTAACAGAACTTATCAGATACAAAAGTTACATTTCTTTTTATATATGTCTTTGTTTTATAGGTCTTGTTTTATTTTGGTCTTAACCATCCAGCAGAAATGTATAAAAATGAAGTATAAAAAGCAAAGCCATATTAATAGGCTGAGGCGTAAAAGGCTCAAGCCAGCAACTTCTGACATTGTCAGTCCTATGGTTAACCCACTACTATTATGCACTACTGGACTATATTAGAATATTTTGCTGAATTCATGCACCTACAATATTCAAATGACAATGGAATATGCATCTCTCACAAAACTAAACAAAGAAAGGGGATACAAATGAAGGACCATTTTCTATCTGTATATTCAAAATAGTTAGGATGGATATATATACAGCTACTTTCTCTTATTTCAATCAATAGAAAGATCTGTACTAATCGTGTTTGTGGACAAGATATCATGTCTGCATCTTGTACTATGAATAACCATTAAGAAAACAATAATATTCAATGTATTAATTATTGAAACTGTCCTATTAAACTGTTTTGAAACTGTCTCATTGCTATTTGTTTCTCAATAAAATTATGTAATTATATATATATGATTTATCTACTATGTATTTTTCTGAGTCTCAGTTTTAAAATATATATTCTGCATGAGTTACCTCCTAAACAAGTTGACCTCAAGATATTGACACAGTTCCTTTTCATGTAGTTTAACAGTAGATTTATTTAAATAAGTTTATAAAAATAAAGATATTTTCGGGCCACCGAGGAGGAATTTCTGCCGCGATCCAGGAACCCCCAGACCCAGGCCTAGCCCAGGTCCGGTGAGTGTGTGGGAGAGCTTCCTGCTACCCTGCGCCAGCGGGACCAGTCCCAGGCCAGGAGCAGCATGGGCCGGTCCCTCTCCCACTCCCTTGGGCTGCCCACCACCACTCAGCAGAACCTCCCTCACCCCGCCCACCAAGTTGCAATTTCTGCCGTGTTCCGGGAACCCCCAGACCCAGTCATAGCCCAGGTCCGGTGAGTGTGTGGGGAAGCTTCCTTTTCCCCGTACTTCACCTTGCCCCCTCCAAGCACAGCTCAGGCCTAGCATATATGCCTGGGGTGTAAGAATGCAGGTGCAATCCCTGCAGAGAGTGTAGAGGATAAATCCACCCAGCTAGTCCAGGATCAGAACATCTTGCCACAGGGGCACAACAGGATCACCCTCAAGGGCAGCAGCGGGAAGGAGCTGAGCACAGCAGCCAGACCCAAGCGAAATGCAGCTGAATAAGTACAAACTTTATAGAGCTGCACCCGAACTTCAGTACATGTGAAGGTTATAACTACAGCAAAGATCTACAACAAAGGGCAGAAGACAGTGCTACACAAAATGACGAGAAGGAACAAAATGCAAACTCAGAACCCAAGCCCA
>NW_004524679.1:782797-784367 GCF_000260255.1 Octodon degus | reverse complement strand
GAACCTCAACCCAATGAAAAACACACCGAGATATATAATAGTCAAGATCCCAGAAATTCAGCACCAGAATGATCTACTGAAATCCGCTAGAGAAAAGAAGCAGATCACATTCAAAGGAAAACCAGTCACAATTACGGCAGACTTCTCTTCACAAACCATGAAGGCAAAAAGAGCATGGAGCAGACTACTTCAGATCCTGTAGGAAAACAAATTCCAGCCCAGACTACTATACCCTGCAAAATTCTCTTTCAACTTTGATGGAGAAGTGAAATAGTTTCATGAAAAAGAACAGCTACAAAATTTCACAATGACAAAGTCAACATTCCACAGGCTACTGGAAGATGCTCTAGAGAGGGACCAAAACGTTGAGAACTCCACAAATGAGATCGGAAGCAACCAACTAAATAGGGTAAGCAATTAAACACCAGAGAAAAAGGAGTAAACGATAACAGGTAAATAACATGGCAAACTTAAGTCAATACATATGAATTCTAACCATCAATGTAAATGGACTCAATTCACCAATTAAGAGAAATAGACTGGCACAGTAGATTAGGAAACAAAATCCAACAATGCTGTATACAAGAAACACATTTAACTCATAAATAAATTCATAGGGTGAAAGTCAAAGGATGGAACACAATACTACATACCCTAGTACCACAGAAAAAAGAAAGGGTAGCAATTCTGATCTCAAACACTCTCAACTTCACAACAACAATGATCAGGCGAAATAAAGAAGGCCACTATACACTGGGTAGGGTAACAATTCCAGAGGAAGAGGTGATATTCATAAATATGTATGCACCAAACTCGGGAGCACCCAACTATATAAAACAAATTTTAAATGGGCATGAAAAATCTAATATCCAATACCACAATTTTAACAGGAGACCTTAACACACCCTTATCTAGAAAAGATAGGTCAACCAGACAAAAACTTAGCAAAGAAATAACAGAACTGAACCAGAGTTGGAAACAAATGGACTTGGTGGACATATACAGTGTTCCACCCAAACACAGCTGAATACACATTTTTCTCAGCTGCGCATGGGTCATTTTCTAAAATAGACCACATACTGGTGCATAGGTCATGCTTAAGTATATGGAAGAAAGCAGAAATTATTCCATGCACATTATCTGACCACAGTGCAATGAAATTGGAAATAAATGACAAAAGAAACCAGAAAAAAACTTTAAATACATGGAAATTAAATGACGCGCTACTCAGCAACCAATGGGTCACAGAAGAAATTAAACAAGAACTTCAAAAATATCTACACTTCAATGAAAATTCAAGCACAACTTATCGCAATTTATGGGATACAATGAAAGCAGTTCTCAGAAGAAAATTCATAGCTGTGATCTCACACAATAGGAAAACAGAACGGGAACAAATAAACACCCTAATGCTACACATTCACCATCTAGAACAGGAAGAGCAAACCAAATCCAGAGCCAAAAGACGGGAGAAAATCATGAAGATTAGAGTAGAAATTAATTCAATTGAGATGAAGAAAACAATTCAAAGAATTAAAAAAGCAAAAAGCTGGTTCTTTGAAAGATTAAA
>NW_004524679.1:779219-780036 GCF_000260255.1 Octodon degus | reverse complement strand
CTGCACTGCAGATAGTAATTTGTAATAGTAGTTGCATGTTTGGAGTGCCTGTCATTCTGGTATTCTGAATATGGGCGGCTTGTCATGACATGCCATTTAGTGCTATGATGTCTCGAGGGTAGGTGGATGTTCAAGAAGAAGGCGGTGGTGAATGAAAGCAAGAGACAGGAAAAGGAATATTGTGGGACTGTCCTGCTTCAAGTTTGTATATGTTGAGATTTTTGCACTTATGTGCAAACATGAGAAGTATAGAATTTTTTATCCTATTTTTAAAATATAATCTGATTTTTAAATGTTTTTTATCATATTACGCAGAGACTTAGAGTTCAACATATCAATACTTGGTGAAAAATACCTGTTCCTCATTATGCCTAAGATGTTTGAAATGCAGTGAGATAGTGAGGTGAAGCTTAATAGCCTAAATCGTTTGATAATAACAATAAGCTTTTCTTCTGGATGGTTAACCACCTAAGTTTGCAGACCAAAATTAAAGAAAAAGGAGGGCTACAAGGAAAGCCAACATTTTGGCTCCAGCCTTCTAAGGTCTATTAAGACTCAGGACATATGAAAACTTGTACTGTAACGTCATGTACCTCGGTAGTTTTTCAAATTTTCTGATCAAGAAGATTATGGGGCCAAAGAGGAAAATGATCAATGATGTAGAGTGTGCCTAAGGCGAGTCACATGGGGAGAAAACACTCTCTCAGGCTTTCACAGAGAGCACATTGGCCAAGCAATGGCCGTCACTCATCCTCATGGCTGCACTAACAAAGGTTCTACAATCTGAGGTACAGGATCTCAGGATAAATCCTGAGGG
>NW_004524679.1:774737-778867 GCF_000260255.1 Octodon degus | reverse complement strand
AAGTGGTTAGGATAGATATATAGTTGCATTCTCTTAATGAATAGAATGATTTGTTCTAATGGTGTTTGTAAATAGGATCTCAAGTCCACATCTTGTACAACAGTTAACCACTAAGAAGAATATATGCAGTGTGTTATTTGTTGAATCTGTACTTCCGATTTGATTTGAAACTGTCATTGCTGTTTATCAATAAAATTTTGAAAAAAAAATAAAAAATAAAGATATTTTCAAAGTTGGTGCCTTGTTTCCATCTGGGTGGTTAGATAGTCAAGATAACTTTAAAAAATGAGTTTAACAAATACAATGCTTCATGTTCTCTGCATGCAATAAATTGTCTTTCATTGTTCAAAAATAATGTGTAAACTACTATGATCAACTTCTACTAGGCCCACTAAAAAAATTCTTAAGATAACTACATGGACAATCCAGGAGATTTAGAAAATTTTCTAGCTCAGACTACCTTTGGTAAATAAAAGAGGAGCTGCTTGAATTAAAATTTAATTCCATTTTTATTTATTTATTATTCATTTTAATGAGGAAAAATGATAAGATAGCAATGAAACATTTTCAAAACAGGTTAGTAGAACAGTTATCATAATACATTACATATTATTGTCATCATAGTGGTTATTCAGAGGACAAGATGCAAACATGATATCTTGTGTAAACAATATTAGTACAAACCCTTCTCATTGAACTAAGAAAATGTAGCTGTATTTCTATCCTAACTATCTTGTATATACATATATATTTTTTCTTCGTTTTTACAACAAAAATGGACATCTGAGTTAAACATACAGTTCTTACAAGAAGAAATACAAGAGACAAATAAATACATGAAAAAATGTTCCATATCTCTAGGGATTTGTGAAATGCAAATTAAAATAACATTTGGATATCATCTCACCCCAGAAATAATGACTATCATAAAGAAATCAACCAACAACAAATGTTGGAGAGGTTGTGGGGAAAAAGGAACCCTTATCTACTGCTGGTGAGAATATAGACTGGTGCAACCATTGTGGAAATCAGTGTAGAGACTCCTCAAAAAACTAGGACTGGAAATCCCATTAAATCCAGCTATCTTCCAGCTGGGAGTTTTCCCAAATGTACTGAAAACATCATATCATAGTGATATATGTGTGCCTATGTTTATTTCCATTTTTAATCATTGATGGGACTCCCAGTATTTTCCACAACCTTATGAGAAATACATCTCACCAAACATTATGAAATATAATATTGTATTATATTTACATTGACTAGCATACAAACATTAATTCTCTGTGTATAACAAGAGGAAGCATTCTTTCTTAAAATATTCTTGTTTAAATTTACAAAGTGTGGTGAACTGTGATATGTGTGCCAAAGTGCACAGGCTCAGAAATTGTGCTGGCACCAAGTCCCAGCATTTGAGAACTGAGGTAGTCTCTGAGCAGCCTGCATGATTACGGTGAGCTGTGGCTAATGGGCCCCAGAATGCATGTATAGAGCTTCTGCTGGCACCAGGATGTACCATCTGATAGTTCAGTGTTGGCCAGTCAACCCCAGCTGTAATGAGAGCATTGATGAGCCCTATCCTGAATGAAACAAATTCAAACAGATATCCTGGAGATTAAAAATTTGACTGAAAATTGGCAAAACTAGTGCTGGCCAAATAGCTCAGCAGATTGATTAAAGTACCTGCTTAGGTAGACACAGGGGCTGGGAGTTTGATCCCCGGGCCTGCTGTGCTGGCCCCACCCCCAGGGTGCACTGAGCCAGCAATTGAGACTGGGCATGTTGGCATGTGCCTGTAATCCCAGCACTTGGGAGGCTGTAAATAACAGGATCACTATGAGTCTGACCTACACAGTGAGACCCTGTAGACCCTGTCCTAAATACAAAAAAAAGAAAAGGAAAGGAAAGTGGCAAAACCAGTTGAATGAAACTGAAAATAGACATTCAAACTGCAAAGCAGCAGTGCACCTAATGAAAATGAAAGGAAAGATCTCTTAAAACTAACAGGAATCAGAAAATAACAAATCATCAACTACAAGATTACACAAAGAGAAACAATATAAAAATAATAGGTGCCAATGAAACACTAGGAATCATCATAAATAATATACTTGCAGAAGTAGTAGCATAAAATTTCCCAAACATGAGAAAAGAATCTGACATACAGTTAAATGAGGCATATAGAAATCCAAATACCAATAGTTGAAATAAATCTACTAGATATACATAATAATTCAGATGACAGAATTTCAGAAAAAGAAGTGAACATTAAAAGCTGCTAGAGATAAGAAACAGATAATTTACCATTAAAAAGCCCATCAGAATCATGGCAGATTGGCAAAAGGGGTGCCGGGGAGATGGCTCAGTGGAATAAGCAATTCCCTGGCAAGCGCAATGGCCTCATTTCAATTCCTGGTTCCACCAAAAAAAAAAGAAAACAAAAAAGGAATCATGGCAGATTTCTTGACACAAAGTATCAAATCATAAAGAGCTTGGAGTGAATTATTTCAGGTCCTGAGAGAAAATAACTTCCCACCTAGACTGACATAACTTTTAAAGCTATCTATCAAATTCAATGGTAAGATAACACTCTTCCATGACAAATAAATAAAGAAATCCATGACCACCAAACCAACCCTACAAAGAATACTGACAGATATTCTAGAAAGAGACAGAAACAACCACAACTTCAAGAATAGCAACAGAAGGGCCAGCCAAATAGTGCAGCAGATGAAAGCACCTGCAAGCAAGCGCAGGGGCCAGGGTTCAATCCCTGGGCCTGCCCTGTCATCCCCACCCCAGGGTGTGCTGAGATAGCATTTGAGACAAGGTGTAGTGGTGTAAGCCTGTAATCCCAGCTTTTGGGAGGCTGTAAACAGGCAGATCACTATGAACTGATCTAGTAGTGAGATCCTGAACACCCTATAGACCTCTCCTTAAAATACAAAAAAAAGAAAAGAAAAGAAAAAGAATAGCAGCAGAAAGGAACCACAGTGTAAGTAATTAAAAAGAGGAGAAATGTACAGAATTTATAACATTAAAATGACATGACAAAGATAAGCCATTATATATCATTTATAAGCATCAATGTAAATGTCCACAATTTATCAATCAAAACAGTAGACTGTATTAAGAAACAAAATCCAACTATATGCTGTATACAAGAAACACATTTATGTCAAAAGGAAATTAACTGACTGACAGTCTAATGATGGGAAGCAGTAATCCATGTGACAGGAACCTAGAAAAAAGCATGGGTACCAATTCTATTCACTGAAAATGTCTACTTCAAACCAAGAATGATTAAAAGCAATAAACAAAGTTGCTATGTACTTGTTAGGGGGAAACTAAAAGAGGAAGAGATAACAATTATAAATATATATGCACCCAATGTAGGAGCATCCAACTATATAAGGCATATCATAACACACATGAAAAGTCAAGTGAACAATTAATACAATTGTATTGGGGGACTGTGCCATTGTCACAAAGAGATAGACCAACTAGATAAAATATCAGCAAAGAAATAATAGAATCAAGCCAAACTTACGAAGAAATGCACATAGTAGACCTTGACAGAGCGTTTCACCAGCAAAGACAGAATACATATCTTTCTCAGCTATACATGGAACGTTCTCCAAAATAGGCCATCTACTAGCACATAGAACATGCATAAGTAAATACAAAGGAACTGAAATTATCTCATATATACTATATCAGCACAATGCAATGAAACTGGAAATTACTGACTGACAAAAGAAACCATACAAACACCATAAATACTCAGAAATAGAATAACAACCTCCTAAACAACCAGTGGGTCACAGTGAAATTAAAGAAAAAATTAAAAATATTTGCAGTCAAAAAAAAATGCAGATACAACTTATCAAAACCTGTGGGAGGGGCCATGAAGATGGCTCAGTGGAATATGCACTTCCCTGGCAAGTGCAAGGGCCTAAGTTCAATCACTGGTTCTGCCAAAAAAAAGAAGAAAAAGAAGAAAAAGAAGAAAAAGAAGAAAAAGAAGAAGAAGAAGGAGAAGGAGAAGGAGAAGGAGAAGGAGAAGGAAGAAGAAGAAGAAGAAGAAGAAGAAGAAGAAGAAGAAGAAGAAGAAGAAGAAGAAGAAGAAG
>NW_004524679.1:771312-774492 GCF_000260255.1 Octodon degus | reverse complement strand
AGAAGAAGAAGAAGAAGAAGAAGAAGAAGAAGAAGAAGAAGAAGAAGAAGAAGAAGAAGAAGAAGAAGAAGAAGAAGAAGAAGAAGAAGAAGAAGAGAAACCTGTGGGATACAATGGAAGCTATCTTAACAGGGAAATATATAGTGGCAAATTCATACCTTAGGAAAACAGAATAAGTCCAAAATGATTTTTTATGCTACACCTCAAGCTCCTAGAAAAACAAGAACAAATCAAGCCCGAAGCCCCAAAAAGACAGGAAATTATAAAGATAAAAGCAGAAATTAATGAAATAGAGATGAAGAAGACAATACAAAAGAAAGGAATCAGAGTGGATTCTTGAAAGAATAAGATGGATAAACCCCTAGAAAACCTTATGAAAAAAGGAAAAGCAAATATTATATTCATGCAATAAAAAACAAAAAGGGGAAAATCAATACAGACCCTAGAGAAATTTGGAAGATGATCAATACCTAATTATAAAATCTACTCTCATAGGATGGGAAACAGACAGTTTTCTGGATATATGTGAAATGTCTAAGCTGAGTGAAAAGTTATACAAACTATGAATAAGCCAATACATGACATGAAATTGAAAATGTAATGAAAAAACCTACCAACAAAGGAAAGTCCAGGTCGCTATGGATTCACATCTGAATTCTATAAGTAATATTGGAAGAATTAATGCCAACTTTTCTTCACAGTTTCAATAAAACTGAAAGGGAAACAATTTTCCCAGACTTACTCCTGTAGGCAGACATTATTCTGATACCAAATCCAGAGAATGATCCAACTATAAAAGAGAACTACAGGCCAATCTCTCTAATGAACATTGATTCGAAAATACTCAATAAAAACCTAGCAAACAGAATGCAGAAAATCATCTGGAAGATTATACATAATGACCAAGTAGAATTCATCCCAGGAATACAGAGATGGTTCAATATATGCAAATCCATAAATGTAATACACCACATCAATAGAGCCAAAGACAAAAACCACACGATGATCACAAGTGATGAAGAAAACCTTTTAACAAAGTCCAACACTCACCCATGATAAAATCCCTACAGAAAGGGTCAGGCAGATAGCTCAACAAATTAAAGCACCTGCATAGACAGATGCAGGGACCAGGGTTCAATCCCCAACATGCTGTGCAGGCCCCACACCTGGGGTGCAGTGAAAGGGCAACTGAAACTGGGCATGGTGGTATCTGCCTATAAACCTATCTCTTGGGAGGCTGAAAAAAAGAAAATCAATATGAGTCCAATCTATGTAGCAAGACCCTGTAGACCCTGTACCAAAGGCATAAAAAAATCCTACAGAAAATCGGAATAGTCTATTTCTCAACTTGATGAAAAAGACATCTATGAGAAACAAAGAGACAACATCATACTAAATGGACAAAAACTGAAAACATTCACTTTAAAATCAGGAACAAGACAAGGTTATGCAGTCTTCACTTCTATTGAATATAGGTCTGGAAATATTAGTCAGAATAATTACTCAAGAGAGACAAAAGGAATAATGATTATAAATGAAGAAGTAAAATTATAATTATTTGCAGATGGCATGATACTCTACATAGAAGACTCCAAAAATTCCATCAAGAAACGTGTAGATTCAATAAACAAATTCAGTAATGTAGCAGGATACAAAGTCAACACTGAAAAATCATTAGCACCTTTGTGCACAAACAATTAATACACTGACAGAGAAATAAGGGAAACCATGCCTATCACAATAACATTGAAAAAAATTAGGAATCAATATCACAAAGGAAGTTAAAGATTTATACAGTTAAAATTACAGAAAAGTGATTGAATAGGATTTCAGGAAATGGAAAGATATTCCTTGATCCTGCATAGGAAGAACCAACATTGTGAAAATGGCCATACTCCCAAAATTGCTGTACAGAGTCAATGCAATCCCAATTACAATACAGTAGTATGACTCACAGAGCCAGAGAAAACATTCCTGAAATTCATCTGGAAACCATAAGAGACCAAGAATATCAAAAGCAATACTGGGCAACAAAGGAAAGGCCAGAGGCATCAACATCCCTGACCGGAAGTTATACTATAAAACTGCTGTGGGAATTTCTGCCACGTTCCGGGAACCCCCAGACCCAGTCCTGGCCAAGGTCCGGTGACTGTGTGCAGAGCCTCCTGCTACCATGCACCGGCGGGGCCTGTCCCAGCACAGGCGCAGGGTGGGCCGCACCATTTCCCACCCCCTTAGGCCGCCCCACACCAATCCGCAGCACCTCCCCACCCCGCCTGCCGAGTAGGAATTTTGCGGTGTTCCAGGAACCCACGGACACAGTCTTAACCCAGGTCCAGTGAGTGTGTGGGAGAGCTTCCTCTTCCCACTACTTCACATTGCCCCCTCCAGGAACAGCTTAGGCCTGGCATACATGCCTGAGGTATAACCCTGCAGCTGCAATCCCTGCAGAAAGTGCATAGGATAGATCCACCCAGCTAGTCCAGGAGCAGGACATCTTGCCACAGGGGCACAACATATTCACCCTCAAGGGCAGCACCGGGAAGGAGCTGAGCTCAGCAACAGATGTAAGCCAGGTGCAGCTGGATAAGTCCAACCTTTGTAGAGCTGCACGTGAACTTCAGTACATGCGAAGGTTACAACTATAGCAAAGATCTACAATAAAGGGAGAAAGACAGTGCTACACAAAATGATGAGAAAAAACAAAACGCAACCTCAGAACCCAAGCCCACACATAACAAGTGCAGAGGACACTAAGAGAGAACAAATTGGAAATCACACAGCTGAAAGCAATGAATCAACAGCTTCTGAAATGAAGAAACAGCTGCAGAAAGATGTAGAAGTCCTCAGATTGGAAATGAAAAAAGAAATCCCTGAATTAATACCATCTGCACTAAAGAATCAAATGCAGAAACATATGGAAAAAACCCAGTGCCCACCCAGAACAAGTGGGGAGGATACTAACTTGGCTCAAATGCATAAATTAAGAGCGTAGATAGTAAATAAACGACAGCAGAAAGATATAGAGGAAATCGGAGCGCAATTCTTTTCTGAAATAAAAAAAGAACTCTCAGAACTCATAGCAGATGAAGTAAAGAAGGAACTACAGAAACATAGGCAGGAAACCCAATCTGAAAAAAACCTTGCAGTAAAAGAATTTTTAACTGCTTCTAAAGAAGA
>NW_004524679.1:753211-765571 GCF_000260255.1 Octodon degus | reverse complement strand
ATCTGAGGTACAGGATCTCAGGATAAATCCTGAGGGGATTTCACTGACCTTCTCAGGCCAAAAAGCTCTAACTCTTGTTGCACAGGTCCTGCTTTACCTTGGTCTTAACCATCCAGTAGACAAGTATGAAGATGAAATATAAGAAGTAAAGCCATATTGTTAGGTTGAACTGTGGGGGGCTCAGGTCAATAATTTCTGACATTGCCAGTTAAACGGAAGACCCAATGCTATTATGGTCTACTGGACTCTTTTAGAATATTTTCCTGAGTTTACACCTATAATGTTCAATAACGGAACTTAGAAAAGATGGAGTATACAGATGAATGTCCATTTTTCATCTGTGTATTCAAAGTAGTTAGGATAGATATATAGTTGCATTCTCTTAATGAATAGAATGATTTGTTCTAATTTTGTTTGTAAATAGGATCTCATGTCCACATCTTGTACAGCAATTAACCACTAAGAAGAATATATGCAGTGTGTTATTTTTTGAAACTGTACTTCCGATTTGATTTGAAACTGTCTCATTGCTGTTTATCAATAAAATTTTGAAAAAAAAAAGAATAAAATAGTACAGAAGAAAGATTTGTACTAATAGTGTTTGGACAGGATATCATGTCTGCATGTTGTACTATGATTAATCATTATGAAGACAACAATATGCAATGTATTTTTTATTGTATCTGTCCTGCTGACCTTTTTCAAAACTGTCTCATTGCTATTTGTTTCTCAATAAAATTAGAAAGAATTAAAAAAAAGACAAAATCACAAGGAAAAAAAAACTTCTGTGATAAAATCAGCATGATACTGGCATAAAGACAGACTAGTGGGTCAATGAAACGGAGTAGAAGATGCAGATACAACTACAAATACACTGAGCCATCATATCTTTGACAAAGTTGTGAAACATGTTTACTGGAAGAAAGATACCCTCTTAAATAAATGGTGCTGGAAAAACTGGATTTACACATGCTGAAGGTTTGAAATAGACCCATGCTTATCACCATGCACAAAACTACATTCTAAGTAGATCAGAGATTTAAATATTAAAACTGAAACACAATGTGGACAGGATATCATGTCTGCATCTTGTACAATGAATAAGCACTAAGACAACAATATGCAATGTATTAATTATTGAAACTGTGCTATTAATCAGTTTTAAAACTGTCTCATTCCTATGTGCTTCTCAATAAAATTATTTTTGAAAAAGTAAAAAATAAAATAAAATAAAACTAAAACTGAAACACAAATAGCAAAACTTATGGAATGCAGTGAAAGTAGTGAAGAGGCAAGTTTATAGTTGAATAGACATACTTAAAAAATAAAAATCCCAAATCAACATTCTGACTTGACTTTATAAGTTTATCATAGACATAATTGTAAAGATAGGAAAAAGACAATAACAGCAGAGATCAGCAAGGCATACAATAGAATCAATCAACAAAACTAAGATTTTGTTTTCTGAAAAGGTAAACAACACAATCCCTAATTTGATTAAAAAAGAAATGAAGGGATAAAATTAAGATCATTGATGATGAGGATATTACAACTGATATCATAGAAATGAAAGCAATTAGAAGGGAATATTATAAACAAATTTATATAAACAAGTTCTATAGCACGTAGATATAGACACATTCCTAGAAGTGCACAATAAAAAAGCACTAAATTATGAAAATCTATATATGACAAGAAATTTGAATCAGCAATCAAAACCAACCCAACAAACAGAAGCCCAATATCAAATGATTTCACTAGAGATTTTAGCAAACCTATAAAAAAAGAATACCAATTCTCCTAAAAATATTCCCAAATGACTGATAAGTACTTACCGTGTGAGCTTATGATTTCAACAATATCCTGCTGTCGTGGTTTGGAATTTACTAGGGGAACAATATAATACAGGACCCCTTTTTCTAAGATTATTTTATAATCACCTAAAAAATCATATACAAGGAGTTCAGGAAATCTGTTCACACACTAAAGACCAAAGAATCCAGCTTAAGGCCTAGAGCCTAATATTTTGCATTAGTCCATTTGAAAGCCTAGAGCATATAACAATGTCTCCCACAATTCCAACTGGAGGCCTAGAGCCCATGACAATGTCATGCAGGACTGATTAATGGATCTGTACTGAAAAGGCCCAAAGGTCAGTGGTAGAAGCTAAAAGGTCTGTTCTAGTGGGATGAAGGATCTTTGCTAGCAGGCTGAGGGCTCTGAATTACAGCCAGGAAGCAATGCTCAAAGTAAGAACCAGAGCTCCCGCCAAAAGTGTCACAGCCATCCTCAGCAACAGTGAGGTACTGAACTACTCTGATGATGAGGAAAGCCCAGTTCCCACGAAGAAAGCCAGTGTGACAAGCTTCTTCGGCAGG
Organism: Octodon degus; assembly: GCF_000260255.1. Classification (NCBI taxonomy): domain Eukaryota; kingdom Metazoa; phylum Chordata; class Mammalia; order Rodentia; family Octodontidae; genus Octodon; species Octodon degus. The sequence continues at coordinate 763,193 of NW_004524679.1, read as the reverse complement.
CTAAGTAGTGCACTATCTTGACCTCCAGAGCCAATAAGTCATGCTCAAGGTGAGGACCAGAACTTCCCAAAGTGAACTGCAGCCATTCTCAATAGCAAGAAGGTCCCAAGCTCCTCCTCTGGCAAGAACAGCCAACTTCGCTGGGAAAGACAGCATGACAAGGTCACCAAACAGAATAGCCCATGAGAACAAGCAGCTTCCAACAGCTCCCCAATAGCTTCCTCAAAGAGCTTTCCTAACACACGTCCCAAGCTTCCAACAGCCTCCGCCTCTTATACTACTGGCAACAATCCTCCAGTGGACCTCCCACACCTAGCACCACACTTGTTTATTTTTACTGGGAGTAATAAGTGGACCACCAGTTAGGAATCCGCATCTGCTGTCAAAGCCAAAATGATAATACAACAAAATCTCACTGCAATACCTATTTGTTAATATAAATTTAAAATTTTCCCCACAAAACACTAGTAAACCAAATTCAACTAACTCTTCATTCAGAGGCCTATATGCCAATATTAAGTGCAATACATTACTGGAATTCAATATTTCCACAAGTAAAAACTATGAAAATTCACCAGTGTAGCATATTACTACACATCGATATCACTACATCAGTGTAGTATATACAAACAAGAATAGATTCATATAGTGAAAAAAGAGATCAAAAAGGATTTTACTTTCATTGTTAGATTTATTTCTACTGTCATTTTTGGATGCTATTGTGAAAGGCATGGTTTCCCTAATTTCTTTCTCAGTGTGTTTTTTGTTGAGTGCAGAAATGCTACTGATTTTTTGATATTCACTTTGTATCCTGCTACACTATTGAATTTGGTTATTAATCCTACAAGTCTTTTAATAGAGTTTTGGGGGGTCTTCTATGTAGAGTAATATGTCATTTGTGCATAAAAATAATTTCATTTCTTCCTTTCTTGCTACAAGTCTATTGGTTGGTGCCACCTACACCTAGTGTAGGACTTCCTTCTTAAGCAAGTTAATCATACAAATGCAACTGTGTTAAACTTATATGTTGGGTGTTTATTCTTCAAGTTAACAGCACAGATAGCCATTACAATACACCTCATGTCAAGTTAACAACTAGACACATTTCCTTAAATCATACTTATCCTATATATATACAATACCAAGAGCATAATTACACTGGTACGTCAGTTGACAAAGCTTTGCTTGCATTTGGTTTGCAAACAGAAGTATTTGACAAAATTCTGCTTTATCTTGAAAACTCTGCATTGTGTGCCAAACAGAATAATGACTATCTTTCTCACAAAAAACCCAACTTGGGCATTAATTAAATTTTTGAACTGAGACACTACTAAACACTTAACATGACACAACTATCTTGTGTACAAGTTGAAGTGCACAAATTTCTTCTCCAGATTAGAAGGTAAAGTGTTATATTTTCTTTTTTGATACTTATTTCTAACATTTAAGAACTGAAATAACATAGGATTAATAATACTTGAAAGTGACCGATGATGTAGACTGTGCCTAAGGAGAGTCACATGGAGGGAAAACATTCTCTCAGGCTTTCACAGAGAGCACATTGGACAAGCAAGGGCTGTGACTCATCCACATGGCTGACACTGACAAAGGTTCTATAATCTGAGGCACAGGATCTCAGGATAAATCTTGAGGGGATTTCGCTGACCTTATCAGGCCCAAAAGCTACAACGCTTTTTTTCCCATAATTTTACTGATAAACAAATAGCAATGAGACAGTTTCAAATCAAATTGGTAGGACAGTTTCAATAATTAACACATTGCATACATTCTTCCTAGTGGTTAATTGCTGTACAAGATGCGGACATGATATCCTATTTACAAACACCATTAGAACAAATCACTCTATTCATTAAGAGAATGTAACTATATATCTATCCTAACCACTTTGAATACACAGATACAAAATGGACATTCATAGTTATTTCCCAAGTTTTGTTTAGTTTCTTTAGTTGAACATTATAGGTGTGTAAACTCAGCAAAATACTCTAAAAGAGTCCAGTAATCCATAATAGTATTGGATCTTCCATTTGACTGGCAATGTCAGAAATTGTTGACCTGAATCCCCTACAGCTCAACATAACACCATGGCTTTACTTCTTATATTTCGTTTTTACATTTTTCTTCTGGATGGTTAGGACCAAGATAAAGCAGGACCTATGCAACAAGAGTTGTAGCTTTTGGGTCTGATAAGGTCATTGAAATCCCCTCAGGATTTATCCTGACATCTTGTTCCTCAGATTGTAGAACCTTTGTCAGTGTCAGCCATGTGGAAGAGTCACAGCCATTGCTTGGCCAATGTGCTCTCTGTGAAAGCCTGAGAGAATGTTTTCCTTCCATGTGACTCTCCTTAGGCACACTCTACATCATCGATCACTTTCCTCTTTGGCCCCATAATCTCCTTGATCAGACAATTTGGGACACTACTGAGATACATGACGTTACAGTACAAGTTCTCATATGTCCTGAGTCTTAATTGACCTTAGAAGGCTAGGGCCAAAGTGTTGGCGTTCCTTGCAGCCCTTCTTTTTCTCTAATTTTGGTCTCCAAACTTAGGTTGTTAACCATCCAGAAGAAAAGCTTATTGTTATTACCATACAACTTAGGCTGTTAAGCTTAACCTTGCTATCTGTTTGCACATCAAACATCTTAGGCATAATATGGAACAGGTATTTTTCCTCAAGTATTGATAGGTTGAACTTTAAGTCCCTACAGAATATGATAAAAAAAACATTTAAAAATTAGAATACATTTTAAAAATAGGCATAAAAATAGCTACAACTCTTGTTGCATAGGTCCTGCTTTATCTTGTTCTTAACCATCCAGCAGAAAAGTATGAAAATGAAGTATAAGAAGTAAAGTCATGGTGTTATGTTGAGATGTAGGGGACTCAGGTCAACAATTTCTGACATTGCCAGTGAAGCGGAAGACCCAATACTATTATGGACTACTGAACTCTTTTAGAATATTTTGCTGAGTTTACACACCTATAATATTTAAATGATGGAATGTAACACAAAAGGGGATACAGATGAATGTCCATTTTGTATCTGTGTATTCAAAGTGGTTAGGATAGATACACAGGTACATTCTCTTAATGAATAGAGGGATTTGTTCTAATGGTGTTTGTAAATAGGATATCAAGTCCGCATCTTTTTTTAACATTTATTTATTGTGTGTGTGTGTGTGTGTGTGTGTGTGTGTGTGTGGCCAGCTCAGCCCACCAGGGGGCATGGCTGGCTGGCATGTGGTGCTGGGGGATCGAACCGCGGTCCCTGGGCTTTTCCAAGCTTGTTCCAAATAGGTGCTTTAGACCACTGAGCCATCTCTCCAGCCCTCAAGTCCGCATCTTGTACAGCAATTAACCACTAGGAAGAATGTATGCTATGTGTTAATTATTGAAACTGTCCCACCAATTTGGGTTGAAAGTGTTTCATTGCTATTTGTTTCTCAATAAAATTGTGGAAAAAGAAAAAATAATAATAATACTTGAGAACCAATACTAAGCCTATCACCATTATGTTACAACACATAAAAATAAAAATACCTCCTTAATACTTCTGTACATATTCTGATGCATATATACACATGCTGGTCACACAGTCAGACATGGCACTTATAACTGCATTTCTCTACCCATAAAATATTCCCTAAGCCTTCAGCAAGCACCTCAATAGGTTTTGGTATTTTTCCTTATGAGATGACGCACACTACCTTTCCTGAAGGTACTGGGTCATTTTTTATCCTGTCTGGATCACATTATTTTAGTTTCCCATTGACCATATAAACAGGGCATGGTAATATAAAATGCACCTTTTGGGATCTTCTACTCTCCAAATATATTCTTCCTATCCTCCATTGTGGACTAATAGTCCAATTTCCCTTCGGAAGCCTAGATCAATCACCCCTGACAACACTAAAATTTCCTCCTTAACTTGTTTACTCAGAGGCATGAGAAGATGAAAATAACCAGGGAAACATTTCTTTGGTGCCCTTTACAGTGCATAATTGTGACCTGATTGTGAAAATTGAGTACCTCTAGAAATTGTATAATTTTCTGCCTATAGTCAACTATGATGATGCACAACTGTAATCCAAGCACTCAGGAGTTTTAGGCAAGAGAATCACCATGAGTTTGGAGCAACCTAGGCTACATAGTGAATTAAGGCCATTCTGCGCTACATAGAAACTTCCTATTTCAAAAAATCAGGTAATTTATTTATTAATTAAAAATACTTCTTCAATTTACTGCCTGTGTTTTATGTGTGAAAGCTTACTAGTCAAAAAGCCCCTTTATTTTCAGATTGCTATATAAGCATATGACAGCAGAAAGGCATACCTGGAGTCTGTGTAGGTGTTAAGCTATCTGTCTTTTCTTATTTTCAATGCCTGAGTAAGAGCCACTACCTGTGCCTTTTGAGCAGTTTCCAGAGGGAAGAGATTTAGTTTCAGTGACCTATTATGAACTTACAAGTGTATAACCTGTCTTTTGATGTCAAAACTACTTCTATCAGTGAACCACACTTCCTTAGCACCTTGTAAGGGCAGGCCATTGATATCCTTCCTGGTTTCATATGTCTGGGAGACTAATGGCTCACAAGATTGGCGAACTTTTGGGAAGGGGAGGGATAAAAGATTAGCAATTATGGATTATCATGATCCCAACTATAGCCATAGTCCTAAAGGAAGAGTAAACCTAAACAGTTGAAGTAATTACATTGTCTCACCCATGATATGCAGGATTACCTAGATTTTCTCAGGGGAAATGTCTGTGGAAAGTGGCATTGTCAGATTCCCTGGACCCTCCAGAAAAATGAGGATTTTGGTTGGCCTACACCATTTCTCAGTGAGGGAATAGTCAAGCTTCCATGACCATGCATGCATATTGGCTTCCTCAGGACCCAGTCAGTGACAATCTCATACTCAGTGTCTACTCTGCCAGCACTTAAAATAGGAATGCTAATTGACTCTATTTCTTTCTTTAGTCAATTTGGATGATTTTAAAGAATTGCCAAGTGTAACAGCTATAATTTACATTTTTTATTTTTATTGTTAAAAGAGACAAAAAGTATTAAAACAAAAAATGACAAATGATAAAGAACATCACTAAACAAAATAATAAGAATTTGTATTACTGCATAGTGTTGTCTTAAAATCAGTTGTTTAGATTACAAGGTATATGCATGCAAAATAGGAAGAAAAAAGAAAAGATGAAATACATAAAGAATTAAGAAGAGAAAAAGGTCAAAGAATTGGAAAAATGTGATAAAACAAATTAAGAACCACTGCTTCTTTTCACAGACCAACAGAAACCCACAGTACAATTATAAAAACCATCTTGCTACTCCCTCTCCTGTCCTTCTCCTCATCTCAGTAATTCTTTTGAACAGCTTCATTCCTTTTTCCCAATACCTATTGTACCCATCAGATTTTATTTTCTCTTTCAGGTTCTCACATTAAGGGGACAATAAGATGTATACACATGAAGGTCTGATTTATTTCTCCTAAGAGTGTGGTGTCTAGGGGGCCAGCTAGATGACTCAGTAGAATAAGCACTTCCCTGGCAAGTTCAAGGGCCTGAGTTCAATAATAGTGTCTAGTTGCATCCATTTATCAATAAAAGACTCAAATTTATCCTTTATATAGCTGAATAATACTCCATTGTATAAAAATATCATATTTTCTTTACCCATTCCTCAGTTGATGGGAATTTCAGTTGCTTAAAAGATTTAGGTATGATAAATTACATTACTATAAACATGGCTGCACCTATATCACTGTGATATGAAGTTTTCACTTCTTCTGCAAAAATACTCAGGAAGGGAATAGCTGAGTTGAATGGGACCTCCAATCCTAATTTGTTGACGTATCTCCACATTGATCTCCACAGTGGTTGTACTAGATCAACCAACAGTAGAGAAGTGCACCTTTTTCATTGCAGCCCCAATAGCATTTGTAATTAGCAGATGTCTTGATGATAATCATTGTATCATGGGTGAGATGAAATCTCAGTATTGTTTTAGTTTGCATTTCTCAAATGACCAATAATGTTGAATTTTTTTCATTATATTTACTCACCATGTGTATTTCTTCCTCTGAGAAGTGTATATTCACCTCAGATGCCCATGTTTTGATGGGTTCTATGAATATCAAGACCTGCTTTTTTAACTCTTTAGAGTTCTAGAGAGAAGGCCTTTGTCAGGGGGACAGTGAGCTATAATTTTTTTCCAGTTTGTGGGGTTTTTATTCTATTGGTGATTTATTCAAAATGCAGAAACTTTTCAAAAACTATGATCCTAGTTGTTTATGCTTTGAAGTATTTCTTATGCAATTTGGTTTTTGTTTATGAACTCTCTACCTACCACTATGACATTAAGATATTTGCCAATATTTTCCTCGGGAAGATTTAGTGTTTCTGTTTTAATGTTTAAATACTAGATCCATTTTGACAGTAGTTTAGTGCAAGGAGATAAATATGGGTCTAATTGCAACCTTGGACATGTGAAAAGCCAGTTTTTCTATCACCATTTGTTAAAAAGGCTATTTTTCTTTCAGAGAACATGTTTGGCCCCTTTATCAAAAATAACGTAGGTTAGGGCCAGAGAGATGGTTCAGTGGAATAAGCTCTTCCCTGGCAAGCGCAAGGGCTTGAGTTCAATCCCCAGTTCCGCCAAAAAATAAAAAATAAATAAGGTAGGTGAGTATATTTGTCATTGTCTGCATCTTTTAATCTGTTCCATTGATCCTCAGGTCTGTCTCTATGCCAATACCATGCTGATTTTATCACAGTAGCTTTGTTTATTGTTATAGTTATTGTTAAAGAATACAAAAGCTTTAGAAAACAAATAGCATTAGAAATGATGCATTATTTCGCTAAACAAAGAAGAATTCAACAGTGGTTGCTGTATTACATGATGCTCTCTTCATGTTAGTTGTTCAGATTACCACACACAAATGTATAATATTTGTTTAAACAAAACAAAAACAAAAGCAAAGAAGTTATAAAAATATAAAAGAGGACAAAAAAATAAGAGTACCCAGCCAGTGCTCAGGCCTGGCATGTAAGTGGGTCCACTCAGGGCCTTCTGGACCCCTTCTCCAGGCAGGGTACAGGCCCAGGGTGTGAATGGAACTGCCAGAGACCTGTTGGACTGTCACTCCAGCCAGCACCCAGGCCCGGTTTATGATTGAAACTTCCTCCATCAGACAGGCCCAGTGTAGAACCCTGCAGTAGAACTCCCCACAGAAAGGCTGTAGGCAAAACCCCCAGCTGATCTAGAAGAATATTGTGCCATAGTGACACAGCAGATTCATTTCCAAAGGCTGTAGCAAGAATAAGTGGAAAATGGCAGCTAGATCCAAGCCACACCCACTTATACAAGTTTGAACTTGGTAGATTCAGACCTGGTGCTAAGGTAATAACTCTACCAAAGCTCTGCATCAAGGGTCAAGAGACAGTGCTATATAAAATCACAAAGAGAAGGGCAAAATGCATTCTCAGGCCTCAACTCCACCCAGAACAAATGCAGAAAAAAGTAGCATGAAAGGAATTGCAAATCACACACCTTAAATCTCTAAAATAATAGCTTCCAAAGTAAAGAAACAACTGCACAAAGGTACAGAGGAAATAAGATCAGAAAATTTTCTAAAGTGAAAAAATAAATGATAACTATAAAGAAAGAAGTACTAAGTGCTTCTAAAGAAGACACTGATAAACAAATAAAAGAGAACATAAACATGATGGAATCCTTAAATGAGCAATATAGGAAAGAAATAGAATGCATGAAGCAGATTAAAGTAGATATATAGGAAATTAGAATCTCAATCACAAGCTGGCAAAACCTGTTTGAATGAAAGTGAAAATAGACTTTCAGACCTTGAAGACACCACTGCAGCTGAGGGAAAAGGTAAGAAAATATATCTTAAAAACAACTAGAGGGGCTGGGGAGATGGCTCAGTAGAATAAGCGCCTGCCTGGCAAGCACAATGGCCTGAGTTCAATCCCCGGTTCTAAAAAAAAAAAAAAAACAAGTAGGATGCAGGAAAAAAATAATTCAAACATCTACAAGATAATGCAAAAATGAACAACGTAAGACTAATAGGCATCAATGAGAAAGAAGGAGTTAATACAAATGATATAAAAAGAATATGGGCAGAACTAATATCAGAAAACTTCCAAAGTAAGTGTAAACAATCTGACACAATGATAACTGATGCATATAGAACTCCAAATAACATCAACCCAATTAAAAACACATCCAGACTATATTAACCAAGATCTCAGAAATTCAGCACAGGAACAGCATGCTAAAAGCCACAAAAGAAAAGAAACAGATCACATTTAAAGGAAACCCCATCAGAATAATGGTAGATTTCTCTTCACAAACGATCAAGTCAAGACAAGCATGGAGCAAAGTACTTCAAGACTTGCAAGAAAACAAATTCCAACCCAAACTGATATACCCTGCAAAACTCTCTTTCAAGTTAAATGGAGAAGTGAAATACTTCCATGACAAAGAACAACTAAAGAATTTCGCTTTTTTGCAATGGGTTTGCCGCGAGAACACAGGTATAGTGAATGCCACCACTAAATCGAAGCCAACATGCGAAAGGAAAAGACCCACATTAATATCGTCATCATCAGACACATGGACTCCGGCAAGTCCACCACCACTGGCCATCTGATCTACAAATGCGGTGGCATTGACAAAAGGACCATTGAAAAATTTGAGAAGGAGGCTGCTGAGATGGGGAAGGGTTCCTTCAAGTATGCCTGGGTGTTGGACAAGCTGAAAGCTGAGTGTGAGCGTGGTATCACCATTGACATCTCCCTGTGGAAATATGAGACCAGCAAGTATTATGTGACCATCACTGATGCCTCTGGACACAGAGACTTCATAAAAACATGATTATAGGCACATCTCAGGCTGACTGTGCTGTCCTGATTGTTGCTGCTGGCATTGGTGAATTCGAAGCTGGTATCTCCAAGAACGGGCAGACCTGTGAGCATGCCCTTCTGGCTTACACACTGGGTGTTAAACAACTAATTGTTAGAGTTAACAAAATGGATTCCATGGAGCCACCCTACAGCCAGTAGAGATATAAGGAAATTGTTAGAGAAGGCAGCACCTACATTAGGAAAATCGGCTACAACCCTGACACCGTAGCTTTTGTGCCAATTTCTGGTTGGAATGGTGACAACATGCTGAAGCCAAATGCTAACCTTCTTTGATTCAAAGGATGTAAAGTCACTCATAAGGATGGTAATGCCAGCGGAACCACACTGCTTGAAGCTTTGGATTGCATCCTTCTACCCACTCACCCCACTGACAAGCCTTTGCAGCTGCCCCTCCAGGATGTCTACAAAATCAGTAGTATTGGCACTGTCCCTGTGGGCCGAGTGGCGACTGGTTCTAGGTTCTCAAACCTAGCATGGTGGTCACCTTTTCTCCAGTCAATGTCACAACTGAAGTCAAGTCTGTTGAAATGCACCATGAAGCTTTGAGTGAAGCTCTTCCTGGGGACAATGTGGGCTTCAACGTCAAGAACGTGTCTGTCAAAGATGTCTGGCATGGCAATGTGGCTGGTGACAGCAAAAACGACCCACCAATGAAAGCAGCTGGTTTCACTGCTCAGGTGATTATCCTGAACCATCCTGGCCAGATCAGTGCTAGCTATGCCCCTGTCCTGGATTGTCACATAGCTCATATTGCTTGCAAGTTTGCTGAGCTGAAAGAAAATATTGATCACCAGTCTGGTAAGAAGCTGGAAGATTGCCCAAGTTTCTGAAATCCGGTGACGCTGCCATTGTTGACATGGTTCCAGGCAAGCCCATGTGTGTCGAGAGCTTCTCTGATTATCCACCTCTGGGTCGTTTCACTGTTCGTGATATGAGACAGACAGTTGCTGTGGGTGTCATCAAAGCTGTGGACAAGAAGGCTGCTGGAGCTGGCAAGGTCACCAA
>NW_004524679.1:744570-753111 GCF_000260255.1 Octodon degus | reverse complement strand
CAGACAGTTGCTGTGGGTGTCATCAAAGCTGTGGACAAGAAGGCTGCTGGAGCTGGCAAGGTCACCAAGTCTGCCCAGAAAGCTCAGAAGGCTAAATGAATATTATCTCTGACAACTGCCACCCCAGTCTTAATCAGTGGTGGAAGACCAGTCTCAGAACTGTTTCTTCCAATTGGCCATTTAAGTTTAATAGTGAAAGACTGGTTGATGATAACAATGTATGGTAAAACCTTCAGAAGCAAAAGAGAATGTTTTGTGGACAATTTTTTGTGTGTGGCAGTTTTTAAGTTATTAGTTTTAAAATCAATACTTTTTAATGGAAACAACTTGATCAAAAATCTGCAACAGAATTTTGAGACCTATTAAAACAAAGTTTAATGAGAAAAAAAGAATTTCATGATGACAAAACCAACCCTACACAGACTACTGAAAGATGTTCTAGAGAGGGACCAACATGATCAGAACTCCACAAATGAGAACAGAAGGAACCCACCAAATAGGGCAAAATAATAAATACAGGAGAAAAAAAGATATACAACAGCAGTCTTTCCATTATTCTTTTGTATATAGCAGCAAAATATTTCCATCAGCATACTCTACAAATAGGCTTCTACTGCAGCCAATTGGTCTACAGGGTGGATATCAAGGAAATAGCATTAGTTCAGTCCCATAAGTGTTACCTGGCCACCAGTAAGTGTCATGGACACTGTCCACGTCCACCACATAGTAGAACTCTGTGTGATATCTTATCCCCAAACTGTTAGAAGTGCTGATCATATATTTGCCATTCCAGTATTATTGTTATGTATTTTTCTTAGTAATTTTTTCCTATCATGAAATTTTTTTCTTAGTTGATATTTTTGTATCTAGTAACATAATCAAATACTGTGTGAGTACTCTGAACTGATCATAGATTCATACTACATTCTGGCCTCTTAGTTGGACTCACAATTTAATTTTAAATTCTGAATATTATTTTGAAATATTTAATTTAATTTTGAATTTATTAAGAATTACTTTTCTGAATATTGTTTGATTTTAATTTTATGGTTTATATTTCTTCAACTTACAATCTACTTATAAGACATTGTATCATATTTTTCCTAGTATTAAACACTTTAAAAAGTGTATTTCCATTTTCTTTTTTAAAATAATTTTATTGAGAAAAAGTATCAATAAGACACTTTCCCAACCAATTACCGGCACACTTACAGTAATTAATACTTTGCATATTTTTGTCTTAGTGGTTATTCAGTTTACAACATGCAGACATGCTATCCTGTCTCAAACACTATTGTAACAAATCTCTCTATTCATTGAATTGAGAGTGGAGCTGTACATCTATCCTAACTATTTTGAGTATACAGATACAAAAGTGTCGTTCATTTCTATCCCATTTTTTTGGTTAGTTTTGTCAGAGAAGGGCATTCCATTGTCATTTAAATATTGTAGATGCTTGAATTCAGCAGAATCTCCCAATAGAGTCCAGTAGTCCATAATAATAGTGGGTTTTCCATAAGACTGGTAATGTCAAAAGTTATTGACGTGAGCTTTTTACAGCTCAGCATATTAATGTAGCCTACTTTTTCTACTTCGCTTTCATACTTTTCTGCTGGATGGTTAAGACCAAGATAAAGCAAGACATATATAACAAGAAATATAACTTTTGTATCTGATAAGGTCACTCAAATCCCCTCAGGATTTAACCTGAAACCCTATACCTCAGTTTGTAGATCCTTTGTGAGTGTCATCCATGTGGATGAGTCACAGCCATTGCTTGACCAATTTGCTCTCTGTGAAAGCCTGAGAAAATGATTTCTCTCTGTGTGACTCTCCTTAGGCACACCCTACATCATCAATCACATTCCTCTGTGGCCTCATGATCTCCTTGATCAGAAAATTTGGGACACATCTAAGTTACATAATGTTACAGTATAGGTTCTCCCATGTCCTGAGTCCTTACAGACCTTGAAATGCTGGGGCCAAAATGTTGGCTGTCCTTGTAGTCCTTCTTTATCTCTGATTTTTGGTCTGTAAACTTAGCTTGCTAACCCTCCAGAAGAGAAGCTTATTTTTACCCTACAACCTATGCAGTTGGGTTTAACCTAACTATCTGTCTGAATATCAAACATCTTAGGCATAACATGGAACAGGTTTTCCATCAAGTATTGATATGTTAAACTTTAAATCCCTGCAGAATATGAAGACAAAAGTTTAAAAAATAAAAAAATATATTTGAAAAAATATGAATGAACAATTACATATTTTTTCAGAGAAGTTAAGAAATCTTACCATATACAGCACTGTAGCACAACTGTCCTGTGACATTATTTTCCTCTCTCTTGTTTTCATTTATTGCCCTTTTATTTTCTTTAAATGAATATTTACTTGAGAGACAGTATGGAAGTAATTGGTATCTCATGACAAGCAGTAGATATTTAGAAGAACAGAATGGAAGGCATTCCAAGCATGACCCTACTATTACACATTGCTATCTTCAGTGCAGCTTCTTAGTTCACATTTATCAGCATATATAGTTAGCCATGCTGACAATCCTACCAATTTACTGCTATTTTCTAAAACATGCTGCAGATTCTCAGGATCCTTGCTTTACCCATCTTGTGAATATAAATGTATGGTTTTGCCCCTGTCATGTTTCCTAGCTTTTGTCTTTGCCTTCTCTTTATGGTTTAATCCTTAAATTCTCACTTTCCTTTTAATTGTGGTATGCATTTTCTTTTTATTTCTTCTTTTGAGTTCTCATACAAAGGAGACTATATGATACTTACACATGTGAATCTGGTTTATTTCACTTAGGAGTATATGTTCAAGTGGCATCCTCTTAAATATAAAGTCTTCAAGTTTATCATTCTTTATAGCTGAGTAATACTCCATTGTATAAAAATACCACATTCTTTCCATTCATTCCTCAAGTGACGGACATCCTGATTGTTTCCAGGATTGGTCTATGACAAATTGTCCTGCTGTAATCGTAGATGCACACATATTACTATGATATGATGTTTTCAGCTCCTCCGAGAAAATTCCCAGTAGGGGTATATCTGGTTTGAATGGGATTTCCAGTCCTAGTTTTTTTAAGGAGTCTCCACACTGATTTCCATAACGGTTGCACCAGTCTACATTCCCACTAGCAGTGGAGAAGGGTTTCTTTTTCCCTACAGCCTCTCCAACATTTATTGTTGGTTGATTTCTTTATGGTAGCCATTCTTTTTGGAGTGAGATGGTATCTCAGTGCTGTTTTTATTTGCATTTCATGGATGGCTAGTGATGTGGAGCATTTTTTTCATGTATTTATTTGCTTCTCTAATTTCATCCTCTGAGAAGTGTGTGTCAAGCTTGGATGCATATTTCTGGACTGGGTCTTTAAATTTTGGGTCCCTGGTTGATTTTTAGTTCTTTATAAATTCTAAGAGCAGACTTTTGTCTGAGTGTTTATTAGTTAAGATATTTTTTCAAATCTGTGCGTTGTCTTTTCACTTTGTTGGTAATTCCTTTTGACGTGCAAATCTTCTCAATAAGAGGAGGTCCCATTTTTTAAATCTTTCAAGTGTTACCTGTAAGATTTGATTTTTGTTCATGAACTCTTTTCCTACTCCAATGTCTTGAAGAATTCCTCCTACTTTCTCTTCCAGGAGATTTAGTGTTTCTATTTTAATGTTTAGATCTTTAATCCATTTGACTTTAGCTTAGTGCATGGTGGTAGAACTGAGTCAAGTTTTAGTTTTTGGCATGTAGAGAGCCAGTTTTCCAACATCATTTGTTATAGAGGCTATCTTTCTTCCAATAAGCATGTTTGGCTCCTTTGTCAAAGATCAGGTGGCTGAGTGTGTTTTTAGAGGCTTCTTCACCTTCTAATCTATTCCATTGATCCTCAGGTCTATTTTGAGCAACACAGCTTTAATGAGGCAAATTAATACTTTATTGCCACAAATGAACAGATTAACTGGACAAAAAATCAAGGAGGAAATATCAGAGTGGCTCCAAACCATTGAACATTTAGGTGCAATAGATATCTACTGATAATCCTATCAAAGAACAACAGAATACATATTCTTCTTATCACCATATGGGACTTTCCCTCAAATAGACTATATGCTAGATAAGAAAACATGCTTAAGTAAGTACAAAATAATCACAATTATTTCATGACAGGCATGTTGGTTCACATTCATAATCCCAGGACTTTTAGGGCTAAGGCATAAAGATCATCCTGAGATGAAGATCAGCCTTGGGTATATAAGCCAGTTCCAGGCTAGCCTGCACTACATATCAAGATCCTGTTTCAAAAAAAAAAATTAATAATATGCTCTTAAATAATCAGTGGTCACTGCTGAAATTAAAGTTATGTAATGGGGGCTTGCCCCTTACCTCAGTTCTTTAAGTGGCTGCTTCAACAAAGCAGTCAAGCTCAGGTTTCTATGGTTCAATCCCCACAACTCAAGCCAGCCAAACCTGCCCTGAAGGCATTTGAAGCAAAAAAAATCCTTCTGCCTTTAAAAAAAATAAAAATAAATAGTTATGTAATGAAATCATTAGGCCAGTATGATATACCAGGACTTTGGAAACACAATGAAAGCAATGCTAAGAAAGCAGTTTATATCAGTATATTTCTTCATCAGGAAAACAAAGTGACCTCCAATAAATAACCAAATGATGAACCTGAAGATCCTAGAAAATACAAGAATAAACTAAACCCAAAGCTAGGATGAGAAATTAAAAGATCAGATCAGAAATTAATAAAATTGACTAAGAAAAGAAATCAATAAATCAAAGAGTTTCTTCTTTGAACATTAAACAAAATAAACAATCCCTATTATGGATTGTTATATAGATTTCTTCCCAGTACTTCATGAGGCCATAGGGGAAGCATTTTGAAGCTGGTTAAAGCTATAGTATGTGATGCTAGGATTAAGGATTTGATGCTGGTATTGATTCACACTGAAAATGCTAGAATTAAAGATGAGTGAGTTCTACCCACATTAACAACCGGGAGCTCAGATAGAATATAAGGAAAAAAAGATGCTCTTGTTACTGGTTGCTGATTTGTTACTTTGTTACATTACTGCTTTGCTACATTTCTGCCTTTCATGAGCTATTTACCCTCTCTAGTGTCTTTCTCCCATGCCACTCTCCCCTCAAGTCAGACAACTGTGAACTAAAACTTCTACAAATGGTGAGCCAAAATAAATCTTACCTTCTTTGCCTTTGGGTATTGGGTATGTTGGCTCGGCAATGAGAAAAGTACCTGAGATAAACACTTAGCCAATCTTAGTAAAATAATTCAAAAATTACACTAATCCATGCAATTAGAAATAAAAATGGTGAAATCATAATAGAGCTGGCTGATACCCAGATTTTTGATAGCTACTTTGAAAAAAATCTATATTTATCAAATATAAATTTCAGAAGAAATGGATAAATTCCTAAATAATTGTGAACTACCAAAGCTGAACCAATAAAATATAAAAATCTTGAATGACAGTATATAAGTCACTGAAATTAAAAGTGATAATTATAAAATTACCAACAAAGAAAATCCCAGGTCCTGATTAATTGACTGTGGAATTCTACACAAACTTTAGAAAGGATCTAATGCCAATACTTCTCAAACTCTTTAATGAACTCAAAAGTTAAGCAGTATTACCACAGTCATTATTGAGCTGGGGACATAGCTCAGTGGTGTAAGCACCTTCCTGGCAAGTGTGAAGTCCTGAGTTCATTCCCTGACACAAAAAAGAAGTAATTCTTGGAAGAGAAGATTACCCTGATTGCAAAACAACAAAAAGACAAAACCAAACAAAAGAGGAATTAAAATTCAATTTCTTTACTGAATATAAATATAAAAATCTTCAATAAGGAACTCACAAACAAAATGCACCATACTGTTACATAGACTATAAATAATGACCAAGTAAGATGCATTCAAGGGATAAAATGATGTTCAACATATACAAATCAATAAGTACAAAACACTACATAAACAGAAACAAGGCCAAAAATTGCATCCATATCTCAGTGGGCCCCCAGAAATCATTTGACAAAAATCAAGAATCTATTTGTGATAAAATCTCTGAAGAAGGCCAGATGTTGTGGTGCATGCCTGTAATTCTAGCACTCAGGAGTCTGAAGCAAGAAGATTGCTGTGTGTTTGAGGTCTGCCTAGGCTATAAAGTGAGTTTAAGGCCAGTCTGATCTTCATAGTGAAACTCTGTCTAAAGAAAAATACCAAAAAAAAAATACCTAAAGAAAATATGCATAGAAGGTCTTTAACTCAATCTAATAAAAGCCATCTATGACAAATTTGTGACCAATATCATACTAATTGAAGGATTAAATATTTCCCTCAAAAATCAGGAACAAAGCAAGGTTGTATACTATCACCATTACAGTTCAATATGTTTCCTAAAACATTAAGCAAGGGCTGGTCAGATAGCTCGGTGGATTAAAGTGCCAGGTTAGGAAGACTCAGGGGTTGGAGGTTAGATCCCCGGCTTACTGAGCCAGCCTCCACCCCACCCTTGGGGTGTGCTGAGTTGCCCATTGAGACGGGGAGTGGTAGTGGGCACCTGTAATCCCAGAGCTTGGGAATTTGAAAACAGTAGGATCACTACAAGTCCAATCTGTGTTGTGAAACCCTGTGGACCCTGTAGAGCCTGCACTAAATACAAAAAAAATAACAATTAAAAATTAAACAATTAGAAAGATGAATATGGTTCAGTAGCACAAGCATCTGCCTGGCAAGTACAAGGTACTGAGTTTGGTTGCTCATAAAAAAAAAGCTAAGCAATTAGGGATGAGAAATAAATATAAAGAATGCATATAGAAAATGAAATGTTTAAATTATCATTATGTGTAGATGGGTGAAATGATCCTTCATATAGGTGACCCATGATCCTAACCAAAAGTTCCTAGATAAAAAGATATATTTATGTATATAGAGAGGATAGTGTGGATAATTGTTATATTGTTTTGTTTTGTTTTGTTTTGTTTTTTGTACCACCAGGATTGAGCTTGGGCCTTGCACTGGCCAGGCAGGTGCTTATGCGACTGAAATACATCCCTGACCCAGCTTGGATAATTGCACTGCTGGCTTCTGATTTTTACCGGCTTATTGAAAGTAGTGGCTGAAGCTTAATCTTTTCTTTTCCTTTTAATTTCTTACAACATTTATTTACTAATTTTGCATGTTTTTATCTGGTAACATAAAGAATTAATTTGCAGGTAACACTATGCAATATAAAAAGCATTGTCCAATTCCTATTATTTTGTTTAGTGAAATCCTATAGTTTCTAATGATTGTTTTACTCTTTTTTTAAAAGATTCCTTGAATTAATAACCAAATTGAGCATCACAGCACGATACAAAGTCAACACAAAAATAAATATATGCCTGTACACTAAGAATAAAAACAGTGAGAGAGAAATCATTCAAACAATACCTTTTGTAATAGCATCAAAAATTGAAATACTTGGGAATGAACATAACAGAGAAAGTTCAATTCCTCTACAATGAAAAATATTGTACTTTGAAAATTGAGATAAAGAAGAGGCTATCAGGAAACTGAAACATACACTCTGTTCCTGAATCGGCATATCGAACATAGTCAAACAGGTCATACTTCCAAAATTGTTAGACACATTTCATGCAAACTCAATCAAAATTCCAATAGCATTCTCAATATAATTATAAAAGGCAATCTTAAATTCCCATAAAACTAGAAAAGACCTAGAAAATGAAAAGCAATTATGGGCAATAAAGTGAAAGCAGGGACAACACAGCACAGACTTCAACTTATATTATAAAGTGAGAGTGGACTCCGCACTGCCTCCCCCACCCCGCCCACTGAGTATGATTTTCTGCCGAGCTCCGGGAGCCCCAGACCCAATCCTAGCCCAGGAACAGCTCAGGCCCAGCATACACGCCTGAGGTGCAATCCTGCAGCTGCAAACCCTGCAGAGAGTGTACAGGATACATCCAACCAACTAATCCAGGAGCAGAATATCTCACCACAGGAGCACAACAGGTTCACCCTTAAAGGCAGCAGTGGGAAGGAGCTGAGCACAGCAGCCAGACCCAAGCCAGACGCACCTGGATAAATCCAAACTTTGTAGAGCTGCACCTGAACTTCAGTACCTGCGAAGGTTATAACTACAGCAAAGATCTACAACAAAGGTCAGAAGACAGTGCTCCACAAAATGACGAGAAGGAACAAAATGCAACCTCAGAACCCAAGCTCACCCATAACAAGTGCAGAGGACACTAACACAGAAAAAATTGGAAATAACACAACTGAAGGCAATGAAACAACAGCTTCTGAAATAAAGAAACAGATGCAGAAAGATGTAGAAGACCTCGGATTGGAAATGAAAAAAGAAATCCCTGAATTAATAACATCTGCACAGGACCCAGTCCTAGCCTAGGTCCGGTGAGTGTGTGGAGAGCTTCCTGCTACCCTGCGCCGGCGGGACCAGTCCCAGCCCAGGCGCAGCATAGGCAGGACCCTCTCTCACCCCCCCGGGC
>NW_004524679.1:708899-721362 GCF_000260255.1 Octodon degus | reverse complement strand
AGTTGCATTCTCTTAATGAATAGAATGATTTTTTCTAATGGTGTTTGTAAATAGGATCACAAGTCCGCATCTTGTACAGCAATTAACCACTAAGAAGAATTTATGCAGTGTATTATTTGTTGAAGCTGTACTTCCAATTTGATTTGACACTGTCTCATTGCTGTCTCTTTATCAATAAAACTTTGAAAAAAAGAAAAAAAAATAAAGTGAGAGTGATAAAATCATCATGGTATATGAAAGAGAAACGTGCCAGATTACACATACGTCCTTATCTCTCACTATACACTAAAACAAAATGAAAATGTATTCAAAGATCTAAACAGCAGAACATCTGATTGCAAATCAAGTGGTAAAACCACTTGAAGATATAATTATAGGAAAAGACTGTGAACAAATCACAAATTGCACAAAAAATAAGACCAAACCAAGAGCAAATGAGATTACATCAAATTTTAAACTTTTGTCCAACAAAGGTAGCCCAAAATGAAATAAAGCAACAACCTACAAAATGAAAACTTTTGCCAATTATTCCTCAAAGGACTTATGGTTGGATCATGTTAAGATTTTTTTTTTCAGAACCGGGGATTGAACTCAGGCCCTTGCACTTGCCAGGCAAGCACTTATTCTACTGAGCCAGTTTTGAAAAATTAGACCCCCACCTAATTTAAATCCCATGAAACATTAACATCTGAACTAAGTAGAAACTTCTCAGATTACATAATAAAAATGGTCAATAAATACATAAAATAATGTTCAATATTCTTGGCATTGCAGAAATTCAAATTTTAAGCAGAGATTACAACAACACAGAAAGAATAACTATCATAAAGGAATCAACCAATGATCCTGGCCAGAATTCAGTTGAGCTGCAGCCACTTATCCCACCACTGTAGAAGCCAGATACCCAGAAGACAGCTGCATGGGCCTGGTGTGCCCTGCCCATCCCCCAACTCTTGCTAAAGTTTGGCTGAACTGCAGCCACCTCTCTCAACATCACTATCACTATAACTCTGCTGAGCTGCGCTGCCTGTCCCACATGCAGTGAGAACCTCAGTGAGTCCTACCCAGTATTGACCCACCATTGAGAGTGCCTTGTGGAATTTTGGCCTGCCTTCATCATCATTGGAACCTTCTTGAGCTGCAGCATGACTCCCCCCCCCCAACTGTGGTCGGGCTCACACTGAACCCCACACAACAGAGGCTTTGGTGAGCGCATCTTGCCCTCTCACACTTATGGGAACCATTCTCACCTGCACCTCATACCCCTATGATCACTGCAGAGCCAAGGTGAACATTGGAAGCTTCAAAAATATCAAAAGGAAGGAACAAAAGGAAATCTCAGACCTTTACCCACTCAAAACAAGTCCAAGAATCAAGGTCATAGATCTTGGAAGTCACACACCTACAATTACTGAAATGAAAGCAACTGAAGAAAAGGAATAACTCTATCAGGCTATGGAGGAGATCAGATCAGAAATAATCTTTTAGTTAAAATAAAGGAAATGACAAAAATCATGAAAGAATTATTGAGTACATCTAAAGAAAACATGGATAAAAATGAGAGAGGAATAGGAAAATGATAGAAACATTGAATGAAAAATACAGGAAAGAACTACAATGCATGAAATAGATTCAAACAGATATGCAGAACATTAAGAATTCTATTGAAAGCTGGCAAAATCACTTGAAGAAAACTGAAGACAGACTTTCATACCTTGAAGACAGCACTGCTCCTAATGAAAACAAAAGGACATAAATAACAAAGAACAAGGAATTAACAATTCAATGTCTGCAAGTCATGCAAAAAATAATATGACTAGTAAATATCAACAAAACAGTTGCAGTCAACAAAAATGACATAAAAAGACTGTTTTCAGAAGGTGTAGCAGAGAATTTCCCAAGCATGGGAAAAGAGTCTGACATATAGATAAGGACACATATAGAGCTCCAAATAGCAATAGTAAAAATAAATCTGCACATAGAAACATAATAGGGCTGAGAAGATAGCTCAGTAGAATAAGTGTGTGTCTGGCTAGCACAACATCCTGAGTTCAAGCCCCAGTAATGCAAAAAGAAACAAAGAAGAAGAAGAAGAAACATAATAATCAAGATCCCACAAATTCAGAAAAAGAACAGAGTGTAAACGCTGTTAGAGAGAAGCAGGAGATCATCTATAATGGAAAGCCAATCAGAATCATAACAAACCTCTCAACATAAATGATCAAATTAAGAAAAACCTGGAGTGAGAAATTTCAGGTCATGAAAAAAAAAAAAAAAACTTCCAACCCAGATTGATGCACCCTGCAAAACTATCTGTCAAATTTAATGGAGAGAGAAAATACTTCCAAGACAAAAAAAAATGGAAGAAATTCAGGAACACCAAACTGACCCTATGATGAGTACTGACAGATATCTTAGAAAGAGATGAAAACAATCACAGCTACAAAAACAACAGAAAAGAACTAAAAAAGAGCAAGCAACTACACAAAGTAGGGATCATCCAGTAGGAAAATAACATGACAAAGATGAGCCAGTACATGACAGTTATAACCATTGAAGCAAATGGGCCTCAATTCACTAATCAAAATAAGCAAACTGGCAGAATGGATCTAGAAACAAAATCCAACAATATGTTGCATACAGGAAATACATTTAACTCAAAAACAAACTCAGGTCCGGATTGTGAGAGGCACTTCTGTCACACAGCAGAAATGTGAGTCACAGAGGACAACTCTTGGAAGAACCCACTATTGGCTCTGTGGAAAACTAGAATCATGTCGAGTTTGTCAGTGAGAGACTCAGCAATGGATCAATCACTGCGTTCCATACAAACAGCCCATATGAGGCAATCAAGGAGCAGTTGAGGGACATTTTCTCAGAGGCTGGTTCCCCTGTCATTTTCTGGCTTGTGTATGACAGAGAGACTGGGAAGCCCAAGGTTTATGGCTTCTGCCAGTACCAAGACCAGGAGACCGCACTTAGTGCCATGTGGAACCTCAACGGGCATTAGTTTAGTGAGAGAGCGCTTCTGGGGGACAATGCTGCTAGTGAAAATAACAAGGAGGAGTTAAAGAGCCTAGGGCCTGCAGTGCCCATCATTGACTCTGCTTATGGGGATTCCATCGATCCAGAAGATACCCCTGAATTGATTACCAGAGGAGTAGCCAGCCTTCCTCCAGAGCAGATGTTTGAGCTAATGAAGCAGATGAAACTCTGTGTTCAAGGCAGTAACCAGGAAACTCAAAACATGTTACTTCAAAACCCACAACTGGCTTCTGCACTGTTGCAGGCACAAGTAGTCATGAGAATAATGGATCCTGAGATTGCCCTGAAAATTCTACATCACAAGATACATGTCACTCCATTGATTCCAGGCAAATCTCAGAGTGTCTTTGGCCCTGACCCTGTTGCTGTCTCTGGACCAGGCCCAGTATCTGTGTCTGGCCCTGTTTCTGATCCTAGCCCTGGGCTTTGCCCAGGACCCAATGTTTTGTTGAACCAACAGTATTCTCCAGACCCTCAGGGTCAGCATATGGCAAGAAGACCTGTGAAAGACATTCCTCCTCTTTCGCAGACTCCTATCCAAGGTGGACTTCCAGCTCCAGGGCCAATAGCAGCCACAGTTTCTGGAACTGAACCTGGACCTGGTTCTTTAACTCCTGGAGGGTCAATGAAGCCACAGGTTGGGATGCCAGGGGTTGTCCCATTCCCTTTAGAGGGGGGACAGGTGCAGATGACAGATCCTAGGGCTCTTATGCCTTTTGTGGCCCCATGCCTGCTGCTGGCCTACCTCGAGGACCGTTAAGAGATGCTCCCAATGACCCACATGGAGGGACTTTGCTTTCATTTACTGGAGAATTAGAACCCCAAGGTTATCTGAGTCCACCCCATGAGGGTGCTCCCATGCACCATGCCTCTGGCCATAACAACAAAGACTCTTCTGCACATGATATGAGAGGAAGGCCAATTAGCAGACTGGTAATTGGAAAGCTCAGAACACCCATGATAGATAAAAGGGGTCTACTTTATGGATGGCAGAGGAGGTATGGAGGCTTGAGAGGTGGACACTCGAGCAATGGAAACTGAGGTTTTAGAGACCTGAGTAATGCAGCAAAGAGGAATGGGGACCTATACTATGGAGACCAGAGGGATAGAAGCAAGAAGCATGGATGGCAGAATGCGCTGAGAGGTGGAGGAGCGGCTGCTGAACGACCTGCACATGGCTACCCGCTCCTTCCTGTCTACCCAACCGTGGCCTAGCCCGCTCACCGCCTGTAGAAAATGGTGAAGGAAATGACTTATTATGATGTTTTGGGGGTCAAACCCAATGCTACCCAAGAAGAACTAAAAAAAGGCTTATAGGAAACTGGCTTTGAAATACCATCCTGATAAGAATCCAAATGAAAGCAAAAAGTTTAAACAGGTTTCTCAAGCTTATGAAATTCTCTCTGATGCCAAGAAAAGGGAATTGTATGACAAAGGAGGAGAACAGGCAATTAAGGAGGGTGGAGAAGGTGGAGGTTTTGGATTCCCCCATGGATATCTTTGATATGTTTTTTGGAGGAGGAGAGGAAGGATGCAGAGAGAAAGGAGAGGTAAAAATGTGGTGCATCAGCTCTCAGTTACCTTAGAAGATTTATATAATGGTGCCACAGGAAATTGGCTCTGCAAAAGAGTGTGATTTGTGACAAATGTGAAGGCCTAGGTGGTAAGAAAGGAGCTGTGGAGTGCTGTCCCAAATGCTGATGTACTGGAATGCAAATAAGGATTCATCAGATAGGACCTGGAATGGTTCAGCAAATTCAGTCTGTGTGCATGGAGTGCCAGGGCCATGGAGAACACATCAGCCCTAAAGACAGATGTAAGAGTTGCAATGGAAGGAAGATAGTTAGAGAAAAGAAGATTCTAGAAGTTCATATTGACAAAGGCATGAAAGATGGCCAGAAGATAACATTCCATGGTGAAGGAGACCAAGAACCAGGGCTGGAGCCAGGAGATATTATCATTGTGTTAGATCAGAGGGACCATGTTGTTTTTACTCAATGAGGAGAAGATCTTTTTATGTGTATGGATATACAGCTGGTTGAAGCACTGTGTGGCTTCCAAAAGCCAATATCCACTCTTGATAACCGAATGATAGTCATCACCTCTCATCCAGGTCAGATTGTCAAGCATGGAGACATCAAGTGTGTGCTAAATGAAGGCATGCCAATTTATCGTAGACCTTATGAAAAGGGTCATCTAATCATTGAATTTAAGGTAAACTTTCCTGAAAATGGCTTTCTCTCTCCTGATAAATTCTCATTGCTGGAAAAGCTCTTACCTGAGAGGAAGGAAGTAGAAGAGACCAATGAAATGGATCAGGTAGAACTGGTGGACTTTGATCCAAATCATGAAAGACGACACCATTATAATGGAGAAGCCTATGAGGATGATGAGCATTATCCCAGAGGTGGTGTTCAATGTCAGGCCTCTTAATGGGGCCAGTGAATAATGTCACTGCTGGCATGTGGTGTGCAGTATTGAGTGTGTGAAGGACTAGAATCATCATATGCTCACTACTTGCTAATGTTTTTGTTTCAATATTCAATTATAGTAGTGTTTTGAAAGTTAAATGAAGAATAAACACAAAGGTCTGACTTTGCTCTGTATGTATGGCTTCAGTGTGCAAGATGAAGTTTCATGCCTGTAAAAAGTACCTAACCCTGGTGTCTGTGAGGCCATGCCTTGTAATTGATTTCAGTTGTATACATGGACAAGCTTAGACTGAAATGCTAGATAATGTGTTGACTTCAGTGTATGACCCTTCTTTGTTAAGCTATGGATTAAAACTGTTTAACTGTCAACCAGAAAAAAAAGAAGCATGGATGCAAGAGGATTATAAATGCAGGTCTCTGGACCTAGCTCTAGAGGCCCTCTGACTGGTGGGACTCAGGCACTGGGTCCTATTAATATAGGGGCAAGTGGCCCTTAAAGACCTAGACAAGTCCCACGCATATCAGGAGTGGGAAATCCTAAAGGTGGCAGGTAGGGGCAGGCATGCAGGGCACAGACAGGCAGGGAGCAGCCAAGCAAAGTGCCAGCCAGCCTAGCAGTTTAGTCCTGGGCAGAGCCAGGTAACTCCACAAGATCAAGAAAAAGCAGCCTTGATCATGCAGGTTCTCCAGCTGACTGCACACCAGATTGCCATGCTGCCTCCAGAGCAGAGGCAGAGTACCCTGTTTTTAAAAGAACAAATCCAGAAATCCAATGGAGCTTCTTTTTTTTTTCAAATTGGTAGGACAGTTTCAATAATTAACACATTGCATACATTCTTCCTAGTGGTTAATTGCTGCACAAGATGCAGACATGATATCCTATTTACAAACACCATTAGAAGAAATCCCTCTATTCATTCAGAGAATATAACTATATATCTATCCTAAACACTTTGAATACACACATACCAAATCGACCTTCATCTGTATCCTCTTTTTTAATTAAGTTCTGTTATTTGAATATTATAGGTGTGTAAACTCAGCAAAATATTCTAAAAGAGTCTGGTAGCTCTTAATAGTATTGGGTCTTCTGCTTCACTGGTAATGCCACAAATTGTCATTGGAGCTTCTTGAAAGGTTTTGGAAAGTATTTGGCTATAGTCTCAAGAAGTTAATTTTGTAGTATAGAATATAAGCACAGAAAGTTGACTTCTGAATCCCCATTTTTCATCGATTAGGTTCCCTACTAGAACCTAATCTCATCTTGTTTTTTTTTATTTTTGTCTGTTTTTATTTTTAATTGAAGGTGGGGGAGAAGTAGTTGGTCTGTTCATTTTAATTCACTGTAAATGTGCAAAAGTAATGCTGAATATGATTACATTATGCCAAATAAGATAGAATATGCAGCAATATTGAAATGCCTACATATGCTAATCTTAATTACACATTTAAAAAATTGAGGAAAACTTAAAACTGCCCTTTTAGGCTAAAAGGTCACTTGTTAAAATGTTAATGTACTAAGTTTTATGAATATTTTGTTATATAATAAAAAAGTAAGCTCAAAATTATATTTTTGGTAAACCATTCAAAGTGCAAAGTCTTATTTTAAAGGCAATAGACCAGTGTTATATTAAACATTGTTTTAGTTCATTTGGAATAATTTGAAATGTTAAGCCTGCAGGATGAATAAATTCATGGTACTAGAATTCTTTTTTAAAAGCTATGTTACTTTTAAAAATCAGAGAATCTATCTGGTTTGATGTTACATCATTTATCTCACTTTTTATGGACCAGCAATAATTCTTGCCTGAGAGGATAGCCCAAGTTTAGTTAAGTTTCCTCTAAAGAGATCTAATAATCTTTCCACACCTTTATATTTTTAGGAATCTTTAAGCCCTAAATTTGACTCTCAGAATTCTCTCATATCCTTTGCAAAAATCAGTGTGAAGAAAAAAAAATCAGTGTGAAGGCATCTTTGATCAGAATGAGTTACATACAGTCTTAGACTTTTTTGTAAGCAGTAAGAAATATTCAATTAAGATCAAATTCCTGGTTACTAGCATCCATATATAAGTTGTCCATTTGGTCAGCTAGTATTAGGAGTTTAAAAAATCTTAGTCTCGATATTTACTATGCCTTTTAGTTTTCATAATATGCTTTTCTACCATTTTAGCAGAATATGTGAGGTCTTGGAAGGTGGAGAAACCTGTACAAATTCAATACTATGTTCACTGAACTCATTAATCATTTAACTTTTTACAGAGAGGCATATAGCAGTACACATCTCAGGAGATGTAGGTACAGTTATTAGAGAATATGACATTAGAGATTATGACATAACTAGCAACTTTTTTAGAGCTACCAATTTATTTTCAAGCCTTGATATGGATACAACATTTGCATTAGAGTCTAAGTAGCAATTAACAGAAATGTAAGATCCTGAATGCCCAAGGTAATTTTCCTCTGGAGAAGAAAAGCCAGTACCAAGTGACAGAGGAAAAAGTATTTAATATAAGGAAAGAGGGCCAGCTAAATAGCTCAGCAGACTAAAGCACCTGCAAGCAGGAGCAGGGGCCAGAGGTTCGATCCCCAAGACTGTAATGCCTGCCCTGGCCCCAGGGCATGCTGAGACAGCAATTAACACTGGATATGTTGGTGCATACCCATAATCCCAGCTCTTGGGGGGCTGTAAACAGGTGGATCACTGAGTCCAATCTAGTAGTGAGACCCTGAGCACTGTGTAGACCCTTCGCTAAAAGAAAAGAAAAATACAAAAAAAAAAAAAAAGGAAAGAGCTGAATCTTAGAAAAGGAGTTATTTTCTCTTTGTAGGTTTTTTACATTTTAAAAAGGTAATTCAGGATTTTTTTCAGTATTTACATTCCTGTATAGATTTCTACTAGTTTTTACTTTTTTATGGTTGTTTATACTGTTAACTTTTCCATGTTTTCTGTGTTTTATCTATACTACTAAGGATAATTGTCCTGTACATGTGTGTGATATTTCTGGCAAATATGTATTAATTCACAGAGTTGGTTAGCTTACTTTGAAATTGCTGTTTATTTATCCCAAATAAATAAACAGTTTTCCCTGAAGAGATCTGTGAAAAGTATTAAATATTAAAGTCTTATTTCTGGTAAAAATATGTGAAGGCTGAATAAAAAGGTTATACATTTAATGTTGGGGAAAAAATTCATAGACTAAAAGTGAAAGGATGGAAAACAATACACCATGTGACCAGAACTCAGAAAAAAGCAGGAGTAGCTATTCTGATTACTGACAAAGTCAAATTGAAACCAAGCATGGTTAAAAGAGACAAAAAGGATCATTACATACATGTTAGGGAAAAACTGAAAGAGGAAGAGATAACAATCATAAACATATATGCACCCAACATAGGAGCAGACAACTGTATAAGGCAAAGTTTAACAGACATAAAAAATCTAATGAGCAATAACATAATTATGATGGGCAAGTTCAACAGACTATTGACAAGGAGACATAGATCAACTATGCAAAGTACAGAAAAGAAATGACAGAATTAAACCAAGCTTGTGAAGAAATAAACTTAGTAGACCTTTATACAGTGTTCCACACAACAGTGTCAGAATACACATTCTTCTCAGCTGCACATAAGATGTGCTCCAAAATAGACCATGTGTTACCACACAGAAAATGATTAAATAAATTCAAAGAAATTGAAATTATCCCTAGCATAATATCTATCTTACCATAGTGTAATGAATCTCAAACTTATTTGCAAAAGAAACACAAAAACTCCATAAACACATGAAAACTAAGTAGCACCCTCATGAACAATAGATGAGTCATAGAAAAATTAAAGAAGAAATTAAACATTTATAATCAAATGAAAGTGAGTATACAAAGATCTTTGGCAGACTCGGAGCAGTCTTCAGGGCTCTGGTAAGCTTTGACCATCCTTAGCCTACAGTACACAGACCTGGAGTTTCTGCTGGTGCCAGTCAAAACTTTTAAGAACTTATGAGGACTGTGAGTGACCTACAGGATGCAGGACAGCTGCAATCTGTGCACACTGATGCAAAGATTTCCTGGAGTTATTTGAGAACTTGTCAGACTCTAGGAAGCTTTTGGGACTCTGTCTGGGTGCTTACTGGGAGCATCAAAAATGTCAAAGCACAGGAGCAAAAGGTATTCTTAATACTCTAGCCCACCCAGAATAAATCCAAGAAACAATGACATACAAGAACTTGGAGAAAAAGCTAGAGGGTGACTATCTTGTAGCTGAGTGTCCTCTGTGGTGCCCAAGGATCCTGAGGTCTATTTCTTTAGACTCCAGTGGTAAAACATGCTCATGTCTCAGCATTTCTCCAAGACCAAATTTCCCCAGGATGGCGTGGAGCCCAGCACATTCACCTGTCACCAAGACACCATTCTGGTTCTAAGGTGGCATCTCTTCACTGGACTAGGGAAAGAGCAGTCAGTGTTTTGCTCCTGGGCCTGCTTCCTGTGGCATATTGGAATCGTTCCTCTGCAACAGACTACTCCCTGGCTGTAGCCCTCACTCTCCACAGTCACTGGGTCCTCAGACAAGTTGTGGTGGACTATGTTCATGAAACTGCCAAGGCAGGCCTTTTCGTACTCTTGTCTTTAACCTTTGCTGAGCTTTGTTACTTCAACTATCATGACATAGGCATTTGCAAAGCTGTTGCCATGCTGTGAAAGCTCTGATGTTTTGGACTTAATACCTTAAGGATTGATTGTATGCCTCTTGGGCTCTGCTCTGTCATGCCATCCAGCTTAGAGTAAGCAAAAAATAATGGATAAGTTCATTGGGCCTTATGAGATCATGATTTGTGGAATTTCAAGTCAAGGAAAAATTTTAGAGGAATTGTATCCAAGAAATAGTGAGACTGAGTTCTCTATTTTGGTGAATTAATGCGATTGTCTCCCATCTCACAAAACTCATAGTATAATTTAACATTACATATGACCTTTTGCTTTTCAATTTATCTTTTAAAGAAAATTCAGCTTTATTACTGTTACTTCATGGCCATACTTTTGTATTTATCTTGGGGACAATACATGACTATACTTTCACAATTTTCCTGGGAATAATAGACAAAGGGAAGGACTGTTAAATCATGAGTAAACACTTTGCAGAAAATTAGATAGTGTTTGATCTTTGGAAATGTCCCTGATTGTTCAGTTGGTACCAGATAATGATAATTACTTTGTGTCCTAGAGAAACCGTGAAATTAGGAAATGCTGATATTTCATAGCACAGATTTCTGAATCCCAGGAAGCAAAGCTTGGAGAGTTGCTGAATTTAGAAACATACTTAGGGAAGAAATCTTCTTGCAGATGAATCAGAGCACTACCAAATGCAAACAAAATTCATTCTCAAATGTGTTTTATTTGTTCTAGTATAATCTGTTCACAAATGTAAAACTGTAAATAATAAATTACTTTCCCTTTGTGGGAACTGCTAATGAGGAAGTGTATTCTATAAAAAGAAACATTTTTTAAATGAAAGATTATGAAAAAATAAAAAAAATTAAAAAATAGAAAAATTATGGAAACACAATGAGTAATACAGGAAAGAATTAGAATGCATGAAAAAGATTCAAATAGATACCCAAGAAATTAAGAAGTCCACTGAAAGCTGACAAAGCTGCTTAAACAAAACTGTAGACTTTCAGAACTCAAAGACAGTGCTGCAGCTAATGAACATGAAATGAAACATCTCTTAAAACTAACAAGGAATAAGGAAATAATTCATCAGCTACAACATGATGCAAAGAAAAATAATGTAAGAATAATAGTGTACAAAAAGAGTAATAGGTGTCAATGAAACAGTGGGAGACAGCACAAATGACATAAAAAGACTCTGCAGAAGTACTAGCAGAAAATTTGTATTTGTATATACAGAATAGTTAGGATAGATATACAGCTACTTTCACAAAATTCAATGAGAAGAAAGATTTGTACTAATAGTATTTGGACAGGATATCCTGTCTGCTTCTCATACTATGGATAAGCACTAAGAAGATAACAATGTACAAGGTATTAATTATTGAAACTGTCTTATTAATCAGCTTTGAAACTGTCTTATTGATATTTGTTTCTCAATAAAATTAAATTAAATTAAAAAAGAATTTCACAAAAATTAAAAAAGAATCTGACATACCAGAGAGACATAAAATGAGACATAAGGAACTCCACACAGCCATAATTCACAATAAATCTACACCTATATGCATGATTATCAAGATCTCCGAAACTCAGAAAAAGAGTAGAATATTAAAAGCTGCTGGAGAAAATAAATAAATCATCTACCCTGGAAAACCCAGTAGAATTATGGCAGATTTCTCAGCACAAACTATCAAAGCAAAAAGAGCTTGAATTGAAGTATTTCAGGTCCTCAAAGAAAATAAATTCCAACCCAAATTGATGTACCATGCAAAACTATCTAGCAAATTCAATGGTGAAACAAGATTCTTCCATTAAAAAGAACAATTGAAGAAATTCATGACGACCAAATGAACACCACAAAGACCACTGACAGATATTCTACAAAGAGATAGAAGTGATCACAGCTTCAAGAACAACAGAAAGGAACCACCAAACAAAGCAACCAACGAAAAAGAGTGAAAAAGTACAGAACCTATAGCAGGAAAATAACATGAGAAAATAAGCCAATATGTACCGGTTATAACCATCAATGTAAATGGCCTCAGTTCACAAATCAAAAGAAAAACACTAGCGGACTGGATTAACAAACAAAACCTGACAATATGCAGTATATAAGAAACACATTTAACTCAAAAACAAATTAGCAGACCATGACAAAGGATAGAAAACAATCCTCTATGACACAAGAATCAGAAAAACATCAGGGGTAACTATCCTGATTGCTGACAATATCAACTTTAAACCAAAATTCATCCAAACAGATAAAGAAAATCACTACATACTTCTTAACGGAAAAGTGCAAGAGGAAGAGAT
>NW_004524679.1:693242-701170 GCF_000260255.1 Octodon degus | reverse complement strand
AGATTATGGGGCCAAAGAGGAAAGTGATCGATGATGTAGAGTGTGCCTAAGAAGAGTCACATGGAGAGAAAGCACTCTCTCAGGCTTTCACAGAGAGCACATTGGCCAAGCAATCTCGTGACTCTTCCACATGGCTGACACAGACAAATGTTCTACAATCTGAGGTACAAGATCTCAAGATAAATCCTGAGGGGATTTCACTGACCTTATCAGACCCAAAAGCTACAACTCTTGTTGCATAGGTCCTGCTTTATCTTGGCCTTAACCATCCAGTAGAAAAGTATAAAAATGAAATATGAGAAGTAAAGCCATGCTGTTATGTTGAGCTGTGGGGGACTCAGGTCAACAATCTGATATTGCCAGTGAAGCGGAAGAACCGATAATATTATGGGCTACTGGACTCTTTTAGAATATTTTGCTGAATTTACGCACCTATAATATCCAAATAACGGAACTTAACAAAAAAAAAGGGTATACAGATGATTGTCCATTTTGTATCTGTGTATTCTATGTGGTTAAGATAGATATATAGTTACATTCTCTTAATGAATAAAATGATTTGTTCTAATGATGTTTTTAAATAGGATATCAAGTCCACATTTTGTACAGCAATTAACCACTAAGAAGAATGTATGCAGTGTGTTAATTATTGAAACTGTCTGACCAATTTGATTTGAAACTGTCTCATTATTTGTTTATCAATAAAATTATGTCAATAAAAATCAAATGTGCAACAATACAATAGTAATGGGAGATTTTAACATAGCACTGTCACAAAGTGATAGATTAACTAGGCAAAAAATCTTCAAAGAAATAATAGAGCTAAGCCAAAGTTCTAAAGAAAATGTCTTGATAGACCTTTATAGAGTGTTTAACCCAGCAACAACAGAATACACATTCTCCTCAAATGAACATTCTCCAAAATAGACCACATACTAGCACACAGAGCACTCTTAAGTAAATGCAAAGCAAATGAAATTATCCCATGCATACTATCTGATCACAGTACAATAAAATTATTGACAAAAAGAAACTTCAAAAAGTATTGACAAGAGAAACTATAAAATCATCATAATCACATGGAAAATAAATAACAGCTTCCTAAACAACAAATGGGTCACAGATGAAATTAAAGAAGAAATTAAAAATATTTAGAATCAAACAAAAATTGAGATACAACTTACTGAAAAATGTGGGATGCAATGAAATCTGTCTTAAGTGGAACATTAATAGAGGTAAATTCACACATTAGGAAAACAGAACAAGCTCAAATATACAATCTTATAGTGTATCTCTAGCTCCAAAAAAAAAAAAAAAAGAGTAAGTCAAGCCCAAACCCCAAAGAGGGCAGGAAATTATAAACATTAGAGCAGAAATTAATGCATTAGAAATGAAGAAAACAATACAAAAGAATAAATGAATCAAAGAGTTGGTTCTTTCAAGGAATAAATAAAATTGGTAACCCCCTAGACAACCTAATAAAAAAGAAAGAAAAAACCCAAATTCATGCAATAAAGAATGAAAAGGTGAAATCACTACAGACCCTAGAGAAGTTTAGAACATCATCACTACATCTATCAAAAATGTTTAATCTCACAGGATGGATAACAGAGGAAATGGACAGTTTTCTGGACATATATGAAATGCTAAAGTTGGGTCAAGAAGATATTCAAACTCTGAATAACCCAATAATGAAAAACAGAATTTAAAATGCAATAAAAACCTGACAACAAAGAAGAACCCAGGACCTGATGGATTCACAGCAGAATTCTACACAAAATTTAGAGAAAATTCAATGTCAACTTTTCTCAAATTCTTCAATGAAATTAAATGGGAAGCAATTCTCCAAACTCATTCCTGGAGCAAAGTATTACTCTGATTCCAAAACCAGAGAAACTTTCAACTAAAAAAGAGAACTACAGACCAATCTCTCTAATTGATAAAAATTCCAAAATTCTCAATGAAATACTAGCAAACAGAATGCAGCAAATCATCAAGAAGATTATACATCATGACCAAGTGTGATTCATCCAGGAATGTGAAATGGTTCAACATATGCAAATCGATAAATGTAATACACCACATCAATAGAACCAAGAAGAAAAACCACATGATCATTTCAATAGATCCAGAAAAAGCCTTTGAAAAAGTCCAACATTCATTCATGTTAAAAACCATACAGAGAATTGAAATAGATGGAGCTATTTCTCAAATTAATAAAAGCCATCTATGAGAAACCAACAGCCAACATCATGCTAAATGGACAAAAAAATGAAGGTCTTCACTTTAAAATCAGGAATAAGACAAGGATGTCCACTGTCTCCACACTTATTCATGTAGTTCTGGAAACATTAATCAGAGAAATAGGACAAGAGAGATAAACAAAATGAATAAGAATTTGAAAGAAGTGAAACTATCATTATTTGCAGATGACATGATACTCTACATAAAGGACCCAAAAAACTCCACCAAGCATCTTACAGATTTAATCTCCAAATTCAGCAACATAGCTGTATACAAAGTAAACACCCAAAAACTAGTAGCATTTTTGTACACAATGAACACACTGAGAGAGAAATTAAGGAAACCACACCTTTCACAATAACATCTCCAAAAAATGAAATACTTAGGAATCAGTATCACAAAGGATGTAAAATATTTATACAGTGAAAATTATGGTAATCTGAAAAAGTGATTAAAAAGGATTTGAGAAAATGGAAAAATATTGCAGGCTTCTGGATAGGAAGAGCCAACATTGTGAAAGTGGCCACATTCCCAAAAGTGTCATACAGATTCAATCCAATCCCAATTAAAATACCATTAACATACCTCACAGAGCTAGAGATTACTTTCCTCAAGTACACTTGGATCCAGATGAGGCCCAGAATAACAAAAGTGATCCTGAGCAGCAAAGAAAAAGCACAAGTTATCACAATCCCTGACCAGAAAATATACTATAAAGTTACTGAGAAAAAATTAGCATGGTACTGGTATAAAGACAGACCTGAGGATCAATGGAACAGATTAGATGATGTAGACATAACTGAAAACACACTCGGTCACCTTATCTTTGATAAAGGGGCAAAACTTGTTCATTGGAAAAAAGATAACCTCTTTTTTTAATATGTAGTTGGTTTTTGCACGGTCTCCCTACCCAGTTGGGACTCATGGTGATCCTTCTGCTTTCAGCCTCCCCAGGACTGGGATTACAGGCATACACCACCACTCCTGGAATCTGGCCTGCTCAGCCTGCCCTGGGTGCAGGGCTGGCATGACATGTGGTGTCAAGGATGAAACCACAGTCCCTGAGCTTGCCTAAGCTTGCCTAAGTAAGTGTTTTAATCCACTGAACTAGCCCGCAAACTGTTATGGAAAAACTGGCTTTCCACATGCCAAAGGCTAAATCTAGAGCCATGCTTATTGCCACGTACAAAGCTACAGTCAAATGGATCAAAATTTTCAATTTTTTTTTCTTTTTGTATTTTAGGAAAGGATGAACAAGGTATTCAGAATCTCACTACTAGATTGGACTCGCAGTGATCTGCCTGTTTACAGACTCCCAAGAGCTGGGATTACAGGGCAGCACCACCATGCCCAGTCTCAATTGCTGTCTCAGCATACCCCAGAGGCAGGGCCAGCACAGCAAGCCCAGGGATTAAAGCCCCGGCCCCTGCAGCTGTTTGCAGGTGCTTTAATCCACTGAGCTATTTGTCTGGCCCTTAAATATTAAAATAGAAATCCTAAATCTTCTGGAGGAAAATGTAGGTAGAAATCTTAAAGACATATGCATAGGTAGAGAGTTCATGAACAAAAAACAAACTGCATGGGAAATACTTCAAAGAATCAATAACTAGGATCTCAATATATATATTTGTATTTTAATAAGTCTACAGGACCTCACTACATAGATCGGACTCATAGTGATTCTCCTATGTTCAGCCTCCCAAAGAGCTGGGATTACCACCATGTCCAGTCTCAATCACCATCTCAATGCACCCCAGGTAGCCAGCATGGCACATCGGGGATCAAACCACAGCCACTGTGTCTGCCTAAGCAGGTGCATTAATCAATCCGCTGAGCTATTTGGCCGACCCTAGTATTCTTTTTTTTTAATGCATTTAGTACAGGGTCGATAGTGTCTCATTACACAAATTAGACTTGTAGTGATTCTCCTGTTTTCAGCCTCCCAAGCACTGGAATTACAGGCAAGCACCACCACGCCCAGTCTCAACCATTGTCTCAGTGTGCCCCAGGGGCAGGTCTAGCATAGCAGGACAGGATGGAAACCCAGTCCCTGTGTCTGACTAAGTAGATGCTTTAATCTACTGAGCTATCTGGCCTGCTAGAAGGAAATTTTTTGCTTGCTCAAGCTGCCTTAAGGAAAGGCCTGGTGTGTGGCATGTGGCTCTAGGGATTGAACCCCCCCACACCTGACAGAGTTAGCCCAAGCAAGCACTGTGAACAATGGAGTGAACCCGGAAGCCCTCTCATCTTTTTGAAAAGGTCCTGGGTTTCAAAGCAAATTACCAACAGAATAAATAGAAAACCCACAAACAGAGAAAAATTTGTAACCAATTGTTCCTCTGACAAAGGCTCCTATATAGAACATATAAAGAATTTTTAAAAATCAGCCCCACCCCCAAAATTCAAAGACCCAATCCAAAAGTGGGCATCTGAGATGAATATATACTTCTCAGAAGAAGAAATACAAATGGCAAGTTAATATATGAAAAAAATGTTCAAGATAATTGGTCATTTGAGAAATGCAAATTAAAACAACACTGAGACTCTATTTTACCCCAGAAAGAATGGCTAACATCAAGATGTCAGCCAATTACAGATGTTGGAGAGGCTGTAGAGAAAAAAAGGAACACTTCTGCATGGTTTTTGGCAGTGCAGACTGGTACAACCACTATGGAAATCAGTGTGAAGATTCCTTCAAAAGCTAAGATTAGTGATCCCATTCATGCCAGCTATTCTCTTCCTGGATATTTTTCAAGAAGAACTGAAAACTTCATACCCCAGTGATATATATACCCCCATGTCTGTAGCTGTGCAATTTGTCTAGCTAAATCCTAGAAATAACCCAGATGCCCATCAACTGAAGCAAGGATAAAGAAAAGATGGTATTTTTACACAATGGGTTATTATTCAGCTACAAAATAGGATCAACTTGAGTCCTTTGTCGGTAAATGAATGCAAGTAGAGAGAATACTTTTTTATGTTAATTTTATCAAGAAAGAAATAGCAATGAGACAGTTTCAAAACAGCTTAGTAGGACAGTTACAATTATTAATACATTGCATATTGTTGTCTTCATAGTTGTTATTCATAGTAGAAGATGCAGACATGATATCTTGCCTAAACACTATTAACTCAAAACTTTCTTCTCATTGAACTAAGAGAAAGTAATTGTATATCTATACTATTTTATATATACAGATATGTATTTTTTCACTATAAAATGAACTCAAGATATAAGAGAACCTGTACTATAATATCCTTGGTTTATATCCCTCTTTTGTGCTTACTTTTGTCAGAGATAGATATTCCATTGCCACGCAAATATTGTAGGTGCATCAGTTCAGCAAAGTAACCCAATATACTCCAGTAGTCCATAATAGTAGTGGGTTATCTATAGGCCTGGCAATGTCAGAAGTTGTTGACTTGAGCCTTTTACAGCACAGCATATTAATAGGGCTTTACTTTTTATGCCTCATTTTTATGCTTTTCTGCTGGATGGTTGAGACCAAGATAAAGCAAGGCCTATATAACAAAAAATGTACCTTTTGTATCTGACAAAATCAGTCAAATCCCCTCAGGATTTACCCTGAAGCCCTGTACAGCTGTTTGTAGATCTTTTGTCAGTGTCAGCCATGTGGATGAGTCATGGCCATTGCTAAAGCAATTTAAAGAGCATACTCATAAGTGAAATAAATGAGACCCACATTTTCAAATATTGTATTGTCTCCTTTCTGTGAGAACATGAAAGAAAAAAATGGAATCTGGAGGGTACAATAGATATCGGGAGAAGGGAATGAACTTATTCAAAAGGAAACAGTTACTGAGCTCAGGAGGACAGGAGAGAGAGTGATGGAAAGAGATTTATCTACGTAAGTAAGCAGGATGGTTTGGAAAACTGTACTGTGCATTTCTGCTGGTTTATGGAAAGGAGCAGATAATATTTAATTTGTCTCATCATCTTTTTTCAACTGATTGTGCTTTTCCTCTTCTTAATTTCTCATACATTTCTTTCTTTTTTTCTTCTTCCAATTTTACATGCATATATCTAGTAATATGAATAGCTGGTGGAAGAAAACACTATGTATTATAAGTACTGTGAAATTCATATTACTTTGTTCACTGAAATTCTATATCCCTTGAAATTTTTATGTTTTAATTCTAATTTGTACTCTCTTTAAAAAATAAAAAAATGGAAAATTAAATGCAGTTAAAACTTACTGGAACCTGTGGAATGCAACAAAAGTTGTCTTAAGAGCAAAATTCATACAGGTAAATTCTCACATTAGGAACATGGAATAAGCTCAAATAAACAATTTTATTCTGTACCTCAAGTTCCTGGAAAAAGAAATGTAAGCAAAGCACAAAACCCAAAGAATGCATGAAATTATGAAGATTACACCAGAAATAATGGAGATGAAAAAAATAATACAGAAAATTAATGAATCAAAGAGTTGGTTCTTTCAAAGAATGTATAAATTGGGGTTTTTTTGCATAAAATTGTTAAACCCCTATCCCTAACCCTTCAAGATCGTGAGGACTCAGGACATAAGACAACCTGTACTGCAACATCCTGTAACTCGGTGATGTCCCAATTTTTCTGTTCAAGGAGATTATGAGGCCACAGAGGAAAGTGATTAATGATGTAGGGTGTGCCTAAGGAGAGTCACCTAGAGAGAAAACATTCTCTCAGGCTTTCACAGAGAACAAATTGGTCAGGCAATGGCTTTAACTCATCCACATGGCCAACACTGACAAAGGATCTACAAACTGTGGTACAGGGTTTCAAGGTTAATCCTGAGGGTATTTGAGTGACCTTGTCAGGTACAAAAGTTACATTTCTTATAATGTAGGTCTTGCTTTATCTTGGTCTTAACCATACAGCAGAAAAGTATAAAAATGAGGCATAAAAAGTAAAGCCCTATTAATATGCTGAGCTGTAAAAGGCTCAAATCAACAACTTCTGACATTGCCAGTTCAGCAGACAACCCACTACTATTATGGACTATTGGACTATACTGAATTATTTTGATGAATCCACAGAACTACTATATTTGAATGGAAATGGAATACCCATCTCTGACAAAACTAAACAGAAAAGGGAGATATAAATGAAGATCCATTTTTAGTGCAAAATCTACATATATATGTATGTAAATATGA
Source organism: Octodon degus (assembly GCF_000260255.1). Classification (NCBI taxonomy): domain Eukaryota; kingdom Metazoa; phylum Chordata; class Mammalia; order Rodentia; family Octodontidae; genus Octodon; species Octodon degus. The sequence continues at coordinate 693,766 of NW_004524679.1, read as the reverse complement.
AATAGAATAGATATACTGCTACTTTCATTTGTTCAATAAGAAGAAAGTTTTGAACTAATAGTGTTTAGACAAAATATCATGTCTGGAGCCGGGGAGATAGCTCAGTAGAATAAGTGCTTGCATGGCAAGCTCAGGGTCCTGAGTTCAATCCCCAGTTCCACCAAAAAAAAAAAAAGAAAAGAAACTCAAAATATCATGTCTGTATCATGCACTCTGAATAACTACTACAAAGACAATATACAATGTATTAATTATTGTAACTGTCCTACTAATCTGTTTTGGAACTGTCTCATTGCTATTTCTTTCTCAATAAAATTAATTTTAAAAAAACCTAACCAAGTTAGTACAAATACTGCATATTCATGAAAGAATACTATAATACTTAATAACAATGTAGATTATTTCTCTTTAATTATGTGGACCCAGATACGTGCCTTAATTTTATTTCTTTTATTGTATTAAGTAATATTACTATTCAGTGAAATTCATATTTGTTCTATACAAATTATAAAATTTGTGATATT
>NW_004524679.1:691612-693142 GCF_000260255.1 Octodon degus | reverse complement strand
AGCACCCATCTACATAAGACAAATTTTACCAAACATAAAATATCAAATGAAGGCCCAGCCAGATAGCTCACTGGACTAAAGCATATGCTTAGGCAGGCAGAGGGATTGTGGTTTGATCCCCACTGTTCTATGCTGGCTCTACCCCAATGGTGCACTGAGACTGGGCATGGTGACAGGAGGATAACTATGAGTCCTATCAGTGTAGTAAGACCCTGTACTAAAATATATTTTTTAAAAATCAAATGAGCGAGACCCAGTCCTAGCCCAGCACAGGTGAGTGGGTGGGAGAGCTTCCGGTTACCCTGCACCGGTGGGACCGAGTACTGGTCCCAGCCCAGGTGCAGCATGGGTGAGACCCTCTTCTGCCCCCTTGGAACGCCCCCCACCACTCCAAAAGCAATTCCCCCACCCTGCCCTCCGAGTAGGAATTTCTGCTGCATTCGGGGAACCCCCAGACCCAGTCCTAGCACAGGTACAGTGAGTGTGTGGGAGAGCTTCCAGCTACCCTGCACCTGCGGGACCAACTACTGGTCCCAGCCCAGGCGCAGAGTGACAGAGACTCTCTTCCACCCCCTTGGGACATCCCTCAACACTCTGCAGCACCTCCACCACCCCGCCAGCCAAGTAGGAATTATTGCCGCGTTCTGGGAATGCATACACCCAGTACTAGCACAGACCCAGTGAGGGTGTGGGAGAGCTGCCTCTCCCCCCTAAACCACCTTGTCCCCTCCAGGCACAGCTCAGGCCTGGTATACATGCCTGGGGTGTAATCCTGGAGCTGCACTCCCTGCACAGAGTGTAGAGGATAGAACAAACCAGCTAATGCAGAAGCAGAACATCTTGCCACAGAGGCACAATAGATTCACCCCCAAGGGCAGCAGCAGGAAGGAGTTGAGGACAGCAGCCAGACCCAAGACAGGCACAGCTGGATGAATCCAAACATTGTAGATCTGCATCTGAACTTCAATACATGCTAAGGTTATAAATACAACGAAGATCTGCAACAAAGGTAAGAAGACAGTGCTACACAAAATGACGAGAAGGAACAAAATGCAAGCTCAGAACCCAAGCCCACGCATAACAAGTGCAGGGGAAAATAACACAGAACAAATTGGGAATCACACAGCTGAAAGTAATGAATCAACGTCTTCTGAAATAAAGAAACAGCTGCAAAAAGGTATAGAGGAACTCAGATTGGAAACAAAAAAAGAAATCGCTGAATTAATAACATCTGGAATAAAGAATCAAATGCAGAAACATATGGAGGAAAACAAGTGCCCACCCAGAACAAGTACGGAGGACACTAGCTCGGCTCAAATGCAAGAATTAATATCATCAATAGTAAATAAGCAACAGCAGAAAGATACAGATGAAATCAAAGCGCAATTCTTTTCTGAAATAAAAAAAGAACTCTCAGAATTCATAGCATCTGAAGTAAAGAAGCAATTACAGACACATGGGGAGGAAACCCAATCTGAAAAAAACACCGCAGTAAAAGAATTTATAACTGCTTCTAAAGAAGACATTGAT
>NW_004524679.1:683253-689612 GCF_000260255.1 Octodon degus | reverse complement strand
ACAACCTTTTTAAAAAAAAAAGAGGAAAACACTCACTTTCATGCAATAAGGAATGAAAAGACTTAAATCACTACAGCCCCCATAGAAATTCAGAAGATCATCAATACTTATTCACAAAATCTTTACTCTCATAGCATAGAAAACACAGAAGAAATCAACATATTCCTAAATGCGTGTAAACTACCAAAGCTCAATCAAGAACTTATAAAAATTTCTGAATACGGGGCTGGTGAGATGGCTCAGTAGTCTAAAGCACCTACTTAGAACAAGTTTAGCAAAGCACGGGACTGTGGTTCAATCCCCAGCACCACATGACAGCCAGCCCCGCCCCCTGGTGGGCTGAGCTGGCCACACACACAAACACACACACACACACACACACACAAATAAATAAATAAATAAATAAATAAATTCTGAATAGCTGAATATCAGTCAATGAAATTAAAAATGGAATTAAAAAACCTACCAATGAAGAAAATCCTAGATCACGATGGATTCACAGCTGAATTCTACAAGAAAGTTGGATATTTAGTACCAGCTTATCTCAAACTCTTCAATCAAATTGAAAGGGAAGCAGTTCTCCCAATGTCATTCCTAGAGGCAAGAATTACTCTAATATCAATAGCAGAGATAGATACAAATAAAAAAGGGAATTACAGGCTAATCTCCTTAATGAACATAGATGCAAAAATATTCAGTAAAACTCTAGAAGCAGAATTCAGCAAATCATCAAGAATATTATAAAACATAACCAAGTGGATTCCATCCCAGGAATGCAGGAATGGTTCAACGTATGCAAATTCATAAATGTAATACACCATATCTACAGAGCCAAAGACAAAAATCACAGGATCATCTCAATATATGATGAAAAAGTTTTACACAAAGTTCAACACTCATTTATTGTAAAAACCCTACAGAAAATTGGAAAAGGTGGTCTTTAACTCAATCTAATAAAAGCCATCTATGAGAAACCAACAGCCAACATCATACTAAATTTACAAAATCTGAAAGTGTTCACTTTAAATTTGGGAAAAAGAAAATGATGCTCACTATCACTGTGCCTATTCAATATAGTTCTGGAAACATTATCCATAGCAACTAAACAAGAGAAAGAAACTAAAGAAAATGATTGGAAAGGAAGAAGTGAAATTACCACTATTTGAGGATGTCGTGATACTCTACATGGAAGATCCCAAAAACTCCCCTATGAGACTTGGATATTTAATAGTCAAATTCAGTAGCACAGCAGGAAACAAAAACAATATGCAAAAATCCATAGCATTTCTATACGCAAACAACAAATGCACCATGAGAGAAATTAGGCAATCCACAACTTTCACAGTAACACTTCAAATATTAAATACTTAGCAATCCTTCTCATAAAGCAAGTAAAAGATTTATACAGTGAAAATTGCAGTACTCTGTAAAAAGAAATTGAAGGGATACTAAAAAAAATGGAAAGATATTCCTTGCTCCTGGATAGGAAAAACAACATTGTGAAAATGTTCATACTTTCAAAATTGCTGCACAGATTCAATGCAGTCCCAATTAAAGTACCATTATTATACTTCACAGATCCAAAGAAAACATTTGAAAAATTCATCTGTATCCAGAAGAGATTGAGAATATCAAAAATAATTCTGGGCAACAAAGGAGAGGCTGGAGACATCACAATCCCTGACTTGAAATTATACTACAAAGCTATCGTGATAAAATTAGCATGGCACTGGTGAAAAACAGACCTGTGGATCAGGGGAACACATTATAAGACACAGACACAACTACAAACATAATCAGCTGCTTTGTGTTTCACAAAGAGGCCAAACATGGTGCTGGAAAAACTGGCTTTCCACATCCTGAAGGCTAAAATTAGATTTGTGCCTATCACCATGCACAAAACTACGGTCAAAATGAATCAAAGAAATAAATATTCAATGTGAAACATTAATTCTTCTGAAGAATAAAGTAGGTAGAAATCTTAAGGACATATGTGTACGTAGAGAGTTTATGAAGAAAAACCAAAACCTGGTTTGGTTTCAGAACCTGGACATGATGCTTGAAAGCACAATTGAGATCCCATCTTTCTGAAAACTTTCTGCACATCAAAAGTAATCACCAATGGAGTATAAAGAAAACACACAAAAAGGGAAAAAATTGTATCAGACTGTCCCTCAAAGGACGTCTTATCTAAAACATATAAAGAATTTTAAGAATTAGTTCCAGTGGAATGAGCGAGCTGAGTGGTTCGGTGTTCACATCTTGGAAACCAGTAGCGCTTACAACAAGGCTCACTAACTGACCAAAGAGCAGGTTGTAGAATTCAGAGAAGCTTTCACACTATTTGATGAGGATGGTGATGAAACTACAACAAAGGAGTTAGGAACTGTAATGTCTCTGGGGCAGAACCCCACAGAGGCAGAGTTGCAGAACATGATTAATGAAGTAGATGTGGATGGTAATGGTACAATTGACTTTCCTGAATTTCTGACAATAATGGCAAGAAAAACGAAAGACACAGACAATGAGGAAGAAATTAGAGAAACACTGAATGTATTTGATAAGGATTGCAATGGTTATATTAGTGCAGCAGAGCTTCACCATGTGAGGACAAACCTTGGAGAAAAGTTAACAGATGAGGAGGTTGATGAAATGATCAGGGAAGCAGATATTGATGGTAATGTCCAAGTAAGCTATGAAAAGTTTGTACAAATGATGACAGCAAAGTGAAGACATTGTATAGAATGTGGCAAATTTCTTGTACAAATTTATTTGCCTTTTCTTTGTTTGTAACTTATCTGTAAAAGGTTTACCCCTACTGTCAAAAAAAATGTGTGTATGATTAGGACTTCACTCCTCCATGTTTTCTTCCACTATCTTACTGTCATTGTCCTGAAACCTTATTTTAGAAAACTGATCAAGTAACATGTTGCATGCGGCTTACTCTGGATATATCTAAGCCCTTCTGTTTTGTTTTGTTTTGGTTTTTGGCAGAACTGGGGATTAAACTCGGGCCCTTCTGCTTGCCAGGCAAGTGCTTATTCTACTGAGCCATCTCTCCAGCCCTCTAAGCCCTTCTGTACATCTAAACTTAGATGGAGTTGGTCAAATGAGAGAACATCTGTGTTATGACGTTTTTTAAAGTAGCTTTCCGAGGAATTGTTAACATGTTGTTGTTGAACTGTGGAGTTGTAACTCTGCATGGCTATGGACAGTCAACAATATGTACTTAAAAGATGCACTATTGCAAAATGGGTGTATTATCCAAAACTCATACATTATTTTTTGTACTGCTGGTCTTGTACCAGAAACATTTTCTTTTATTGTTACTTGCTTTTTAAACTTTGTTTAGCCACTTTAAAAAAATCTGCTTATGGCACAATTTGCCTCAAGTTCATTCCAAGTAGTATGTTTGTTTTCCAATAAAAAAAGTACAATTTACCCAGAAAAAAAGAATTTTAAAAAATCAGGCCTCTGAAATTCAAAGACCCAGTACAATGTTGGCATCTGAGATAAATATACATTTCAGAAATGAAGAGATACAAATGGCAAACAAATATATGAAAAAATGCTCAACATCATTGGTGATTCAAGAAATGCAAATTAAAACAAAGCTGATATTTCATTTTATTCCAGAAAGAATGGCTATCATCAAGAAGTCAACCAATGATATGTGGTGGAGAGGTTGTAGGGCAAAAGGAATCACCCACTGTTGGTGGGCGTGCAGGCCAGTACAACCATTATGGAAATCAGTATGGAGATTCCTCAAAAAGCTTGGATTGGAAGTTGCAATGAAAGCTACTGTTCCACTGCTAGGTATTTTTCCAAAAGAACTGGAAATATCATACCACAACAATACATGTACACCCATGTTTATAGCACCACAATTTGTCATAGCTAAATCTTGGAAACAACCCAAATGTGCACCAACTGAGGAATGGGTAAAAAAGATATGATATTTTTACATAATGCAATATTATTCAGCTTTTAAAAACAGATAAATTTGAGGCTTTTACAGCTAAATGAATGCAACTACAGTCTATAACTTCAAGAGAAATACATCAGAACTGCATGTGCAAACACCATGTAGTCTTGCTAGTGTGAGAACATGAAAGAGTAAGTAAAATCTAAAAGGCATAATACTGAGAAAGAGAAAGAATTGGTTCAAAGGGAAGGAAAATCTGGGATGAGGAAAAGGACTAAAGAAAGCAGGGGAAAAATACTTTTACATATACACACGATGGTTTGGATAATTATACTGTGGTTTGTTTCTGGTCTATCTAAATGAGTAGTTAATACTTAAATTTTTTTCTTCTTTTTAGTTTCTTATAACTTTTTTTTTTTTTGGCGGAACTGGAGATTGAACTCAAGCCTTTGTGCTTGCCAGGCAACAGCTTATTCTACTGAGCTATCTCCCTGGCCCCTCTTATAGCTTTTTTTAGCCAATTATGCAGATTTATTTCTGGAAATCTAAACAACTAATTTGAAAATAACGTTATGCAATCCAACAACCATTGTCAAATTTTTACTGTTTTCTTTAATGAAATTTCATATTGTTTCAAATGCTTTTGGGGGGAACCAGGGACATAGCTCAGTAGAATAAGCACTTGCCTGGCAAGCACAAGGACCTGGGTTCAATCCCCGGTTCTGCCCCCCCCAAAAAAAGTTCAAAAACAATTTTTAACCATTTTGTAGTCTTTTTTTTAATGACACAGTGTACAGAGTCCATGGGGTATTACTGCGTAGATCAGACTCGTAGTGATCCTCCTGTTTACAGTCTCCCAAGAGCAGGGATTACAGATGTGTGCCACCACAGTCCTTCTCAGTCTCCATCTCATCGTGCCCCAGGAATGAGACCAGCACAGCAGGCCTGAGGATCAACCTCCTGGCCCCTGTGCCCGCCTAAGCAGGCACTTTAGTCGCTGAGCTATTTGGCTGACCCTCCCATTTTTTTACTTTTTTAAACAATAAAAAAGGGGGGGCTGGGGAGATGGCACTGTAGAATAAGCGCTTCCCTGGCAAGCACAAGGGCCTGAGTTCAATCTCTGATTCCGGGAAGAAAAAAAAAAAAGCGAGGTGGGGGGATTTACTTTTTATTGTTATTATTAAAACATTTGGGCTGGGGAGATAGCTTGGCAGTCTAAGCGCCTGCCTGGCAAGTGTAAAGAGTCGGGTTCAATCTCAGGTACCACATGCCATGCCGGACCTGTGCCGTTCCAGCCGCTGAACCTGGGCGTGGTGGCGCACTCCTGTAATTCCAGCGCTAGGGAGGCTGGGACTGGAAGATCACTACGAGTCCCAGCTGTGTAGTGTATCAAATAAATAAATGAAAGATTTTTTAAATTAAGAAAGAAGGAAAGATTAAAAACAACAACAACAACAATAAAGAATTCTGATGCAGCTGCTGGCAAAAAAGAACACCTCTAGGGCTCGGAGAGAGAGCAGCGAGTTGGAGCGCGGCGCGAGCGAGGGAGCTGAAGGGCCTGCCGCCGCCTCCTTTCCGCCTCCCCTCCGCAAGCTGGAGACCCAGCCAGGCCCAGCGCGCTGCCCCCCGCCCCTCCCTGACTGGCGGAGAGGGCAGAGCAAGCCAGAGAGCGAGGGGCAGGGCAAGCGAGACGCGCCTGAAGGAGGCAGCCTGACAGAGCGGGCGCCCGCGCGTGTGACATTAGGGAAGACGCCGGCCGCCCGCCCCCTTGGCCTTCCCTTCTCTCCCCTCCCGGTTTCCCCGAAAGCGGAGCTGCACCTTGTTGGCTCTGGCGGCCAAAGTCAGTAAAATAGAGCTCAACTCCAACCACGACCGGGCGGTGAGACCTCAGAAAAAGCAACAAGAAGCAATTGAACACATCCATGAAGTACAAAATGAAATAGACTTAATGAACAAGTCAACCATTTTTTTCAAAAGTCAGAATTGATCGCCAAAATCCCAAATTTCTGAGTAACAACATTTGTTAACCATCCACAAGTATAACGCTGCTTGGGGAAGAAGAGGAGGAAGCTTTGCATTATTTGACCAGAGTTGAAGTGACAGAATTTGAAGATATCAAATCAGGTTACAGAATAGATTTTTATTTTGATGAAAATCTTTACTTCGAAAATAAAGTTCTAAAAAAAAAGAAAAGAAAGTTCTCTCCAAAGGATTTCATCTAAATGAGAGTGGTGATCCGTCTTCAAAGTCCACTGAAATCAAATGGAAATCTAGAAAGGATCTGATGAAACATTCAAGTCAAATGCAGAGTAGAGCCAGCCAGATGAGGCAGGACGAAGAGCCCGCTAGCTTTTCTTTTTTATTTATTTATTTATTTATTTATTTATTTATTTATTTATTTATTTGGCTGGTTCAGCCCACCCTGAGGGTGGGG
>NW_004524679.1:680533-683153 GCF_000260255.1 Octodon degus | reverse complement strand
GCCTTATGTGGTGCTGGGAATCTAACTGCAGTCTTCTGAGCCTACCTAGGCTTACCTAAACAGGCGCTTTAGACCACTAAGCTATCTCGCCAGCCCATCATTTCCTCCCGCCCCTTAGCTTCTTTACCAGGTTCAGTGACCATTCAGACACGGGTGTGGATGAGGTAGGAGAGGTCTTCAAGGATGACATCCGGCCCAATCCTCTGCAGCTACACCTGGTTCCTGACATGAATGACAAGGAGGCCGAGGGGGGAGGATGGGCTGGAGGATATCGATGAGGAGGGTGATGAGGACAAGGGCAAGGAAGGCGAGGACGAGGGAGGAGAAGATGACCAACTGAATACTGACGGATTCCAACCTTATTGTTTTTCCTTTTTTCATTTTTTTGTTTTCTCCAGTCCCTGGGAGCAAGTTGCAGTCTTTTTCCCCCCTTGTGCTCAGTCGCCCTGTCCTTGAAGTCTCTTTTCTCAAGCACCATGGTTCTCGACTTATTTTGTGGGGAAATACCCTGCAGAATACACTGGGAAAAGGATCTCCACAACCTTCTGTTCTCAATTCATTCCGATCCCCTCCTGTGTCCACAAACGTTTTGGAATCAACACCACCATGCTCTGTGGGAAAAAAGAAAAGTCTCTGCCCCATGCTCTTCACTCTGCTGGAAGCTGGAGGGTGCTTGGCCCCTGTGTAGTAGTGTGTAGAATTCTAGCTTTCTTCCTCCTCTCAGTATATTGGGCTCAGAGATTACATGGTGTCTCTATGTGAGTATGGACAGTTAGCATTTACCAACATGGACCTGTCTACTTTCTCTTGTTTAAAAAAAGATTTCAATTTTTTTTAAATAGGGTGTAGAAGGTCAGGAAAGGGTAGGTTTGAGATGTTTGGATACGTTAAGTGGGCATTTGACAACATGGCTTCTCCTTTGGCATGTTTAATATATATTTACAGTCACCTGTGAAGTAAGCAACTGCATTGAAGATGGCAATTTGTAATAGTAGGTTCATGCTTGGAGTGCCTGTCCTTCTGATCTTCTGAATACAGGCTGCTTGTCATGACATGTCAGTTGCTGCAGTGCTGTCTCTCGGGTAGATGATTGTTCAAAAAGAAGGGGGTGGTGAATGAAGGGAAGAGACAGGAAAAGGAATGTTGTCAATCTGTCCTGATTCAAGGATGTATATGGTTAGATTCTTAAACTTATGTGTAAACATAAGAAGTATATAATTCATTATGCCTATTTTTAAAATATATTCTAATTTTTAAATGTTTTTATCATATTCTGTAGGGACTTAAAGTTCAACATATCAATACTTGATGAAAAACACCTGTTCCATATTATGCCTAAGATGTTTGAATGCAGACAGATAGTGAGGTTAAGCTTAACAGCCTAAGTTGTTTGATAATAACAATAAGCTTGTCTTCTGGATGGTTAACAACCTAAGTTTGCAGACCAAAATTAGAGAAAAAGGAGGGCTGCAAGGAAAGCCAACATTTTGGCCCTAGCCTTCCAAGGTCAATTAAGACTCAGGACATATGAGAACTTGTACTGTAACGTCATGTAACTCAGTAGTGTCCCAAATTGTCTGATCAAGGAGATTATGGGGCCAAGGATGAAAGTGATCCATGATGTAGAGTGTGCCTAAGGAGAGTCACATGGAGAGGAAACATTCTCTCAGGCTTTCACAGAAAGCACATTGGCCAAGCAATGGTCATGACTCATCCACATGGCTGACACTGACAAAGGTTCTACAATCTGAGGTACAGGATCTCAGGGTAAATACTGAGGGGATTTCACTGACCTTATCAGATCCAAAAGCTACAACTCTTGTTACATAGATCTTGCTTTACCTTGGTCTTAACCATCCAGCAGAAAAGTATAAAAACAAAGCATAAGAAGTAAAGCCATGCTGTTATGTTGAGCTGCAGGGGACTCAGGAAAACAATTTCTGACATTGCCAGTGAAGCGGAAAACCCAATACTATTGTGGACTACTGAACTCTCTTATTGAATAGAGGGATTTGTTCTAATAGTGTTTGTAAATGGAATATCATGTCTGCATCCTGTGCAGGAAGTAACCACTAGGAAGAATGTATGCAATGTGTTAATTATTGAAACTGCCCTACCAATTTGGATTGAAACTGCCTCATTGCTATATGTTTCTCAACAAAATTATGGGAAAAAATGAAAATAAGAAAAAAAAACAAGTATACTGTTGGGACACATGGCATTTTCTGGTGCACATCCATTAAGAAGCTCCTCATTTACCTTCAAGGAAAAATAACACAGGATATGTGCTACAATGTAGACATAAACAAATTATTAGAAGATCATTAACAGAGTGACTTTACATCTGAATGAAATATATTAAGTACTAAGGGGAACCAATATTTTCTAGGGAAAATAATGCATGGGGTCTTGTATACAGTGGATATCTTATTTAACTTTCAAAACAATCCCTGAAATTACTTTTTCTTATTTCACCTTTGTAGACTCAGAAATCTAAAATTTAAATGAAATGTAATAAAATAATAGGGTACATGCAATTTTGCCAGCTAACTTGCATAAGATCACACAATTATTAGGCATATTTCAGTGACAGGGAAGGGTTGACAGAACAGGTGAAATT
>NW_004524679.1:677819-678324 GCF_000260255.1 Octodon degus | reverse complement strand
GGAAAATTCCCAGTAGAGGAATAGCTGGTTTAAGTGGGATTTCCAGTCCAACTTTTCTAAGTAGTCTCCACACTGATTTCCATAACAGTTGCACCAGTCTACATTCCCACCAGCAGTGGAAAAGGGGTTCTTTTTCCCCACAGCCTCTCCAACATTTATTGTTGAGTGATTTCATTATGATAGCCATTCTTTCTGGGGCGAAATGATATCTCAATGCTGTTTTAGTTTGCATTTTGCGGCTGGCTAGTGCTGTGGAGCATGTTTTCCTATATTTATTTGCTTCTTTAATTTCATCATCTGAGAAGTGTGTGTTAATCTCAGATGCCCATTTCTGTGTTGGATCTTTAAATTTTGGGTTCCTAGTGTTTTTTCCTTCTTTATAAATTCTAGAGAGCAGACCTTTGTCTGAGTACTTATTTGTCATTAATTTTTCCAAATTTGTAGGTAGCCTTTTCACTTTGTTGGTAATTTCTTTTGACATGAGAAACCTTCTCAGTAAGAGCAG
>NW_004524679.1:673712-676689 GCF_000260255.1 Octodon degus | reverse complement strand
CTCCTGCCTTGTGTTTATTGCCCAGGATTGCCTTTGCTATTCTAGGTCTTTTCTGGTTCCAAATACATTTCAGGAATTATTTCTCTATGGCGCTGATTTTAAAGGAAATTTTCCAGACTGAGAATGAGAACAATATGAACAAAGATGTACTGCTAGAAAAAAAGTTTGCTCAATGTTTACCAATTATATGATGTAAAAAAAAGAGAGCAATGTTGATGGAAAAAGAAGCTATAAGTGGATGACACTGGAAAGATGAGCTTGAGACAAATTGGAAAGAGGCTTGTGTTAGTCAAGTTTCTACTAAATGAAACACAAAGCCAAAATTAGCCACTTAATGGAGGGGAGTTTTAATTTCACTCATGATTTTGCAGAGTAAAGAAACAGTGTGAGGAAAGAAGGACAGGGAATATGTAATATCTAAAGTCAGTGTGTGACTACAGACCACACCTTATAGATACTCTCCCAGAAGGGTGTTTTATAAGCTCCTAGATGGATATTCTAGACAATCAAGTTGATACACTTAAGCTTAACCACCATAATGCCTATAGATTATGTAGCCATATTCAGGGCCCTAAACTTCATCTTATGAGCACATAAGAGAATCTCATTGTATTTTGGAAATTCCTAGTGGCATTATGTAGAATGAAACATAAAAAAAGAAAGCCACCACAGAGCCATCAAAGAGCCACAAGACAAAGGATTAAACTGGGAAGATATTATCTAGAATTAACATTTACAAGAAATCAAAAAATGATTTGGAGGCAGAAGACAGGTATGTAGCCATAAACTTTACATGTATTCAGTATTTTAACTGTATTACACTTACTAATTTCACCTAAATTCAATTTCACTTGGATTTTATGGGTAATATCAATAAATTACATAGCAAATGAAAAAAATACACAATAGGAAATAAGGAGACAAATCTTTTGTAAATAGTAAAAAAATCCAGGGGCCAGGGAGATATCTCAGCAGGCTAAGTGCCTGCCTGGCAAGTGCAAAGACCTGTGTTCAATCCCACCGCATGCATACTGGCCCTGCACCATGCAGGCCACTGAAACTGGGCATAGTGGCATACACTTATAATCACAGCACTGGGGAGGCTGATACAGGAGGATCACTATGAGTTTGAGCTGGTAAAGAGACGCTGTACCAAATAAATAAATCTTTTTAAAAATCTAGAAATAGAAAGAGGGGTGGGAGAAGGAAAAAAAAACAATGGAAAGCATTACATGTACATAATATTCACAGTAATCATTACGTGCTACATACAAGCACTCACTAATAAAAATAGACAGGCCTGTAACCCACAACTGAAAACCAAGAACTCAAGAGGATTTCCGTGAGTTTGATGGCAGCCTGAACAATATAGGGAGTTCAAGGCCAGCCTGAGCAAAATAGTGAGGCCCTATCTCAAGAAAATAATAATAATAATAATAATAATGGTTTTAAGAAAAGAAAGAAGACAAAAATGTTGTTAGCAGGAAAAAAGAAAGAGGATTGAGGGAATGAAATTTTTATGATCACTTCCATATCTAGCTATTAATATTTTCTATACTTTTGAGCTTTATGGATTTTAACACATTAACTCTCACAAAGAAATTTCTCCTATTTAACATACAAAATTTATTTCTTGCTGTATAGTTTAATAATTACAATAACAAAATTGAAATCTTGCTACATTATTATCTTTGCTTGGAGAAAATATAGATTCTTAAATTCAGGTTAACAATTTACTGGTGGATTTTTCAGACTCATTCAAAACATGAGTGAAGATTTCTAGACTTTGTTCTTACCCTAATAGTAGAGATATGCAACATTTTCACTCACTCACTTCGACATAAAAATTTCACTTTAAAGTAAATTATTTTGTTACTATAGCAACATATGCCCATCTTTTCTCTGTAGTATAACTGTCTTAAATACATGAGAATATGTTAAAATTAAATACCATGTCAAGTATTTTTGTTGAACTGTATTTTTTAATATTATTTTATTGAGAAACAAATATCAATGAGACACTTTCCAAGCTGATTAATATGACATTTTCAATAATTAATACATTGCACATTGTTATCTTCTCTGCAGTCATCCAAAGCACAAGAAGCAGCCAAGACATCCTGTCCAAACACTCCTACTACAAATTCTTCCTCTCACTGAACCAAGCGAAAGCAGCCATACATCTATCCTAACTATTCTGTATATACAAATACAAAATGGTCCTTCCTCTGTATCTCCCCTCTCTAGTTCACTCCTGTCAGAAATGGGTATTCTACTGGGATCTAAATATTATAGGTGCTTGAATTCAGCAAAACAATTCAACACAGTTCAGTACACCACAACAGTAGGAAATAGTCCGCAGAAGCTGTTGACTAGAGCCTTTTACAGCTCAGTATATTAATATGGCTTTACTTTATATACCTAGTTTTTATACTTTTCAGCTGGATGGTTAAGAGCAAGATAAAGCAAGACCTATATAACAAGAAGTGTAACATTTTTGTCTGATAAGGTCAGTCAAGTCCCCGCAGGATATATCCTGTAACCCTGTACTGCACTTTGTAGATCCTTTGTCAGTGTCAGCCATGTGGATGAGTCACGGACAATGCTTGACCAATTTGCTCTCTGTGAAAGCCTGAGAGAAAGTTTTCATTCCATGTGACTCTCCTTGGGCATACTATACATCATCGATCACTTTCTTCTATGGATCCATAATCTCCTTCATCAGAAAATTTGGGGCACAACTGAGTTACATGATGTTACAGTACAAGTTCTCCTATGTCCTCAGTCTTCACTGACATTGAAAGGCTAGGGCCCAAATGTTGGCAGACCTTACACGCCTTTCTTTTCTCCAATTTTTTCCATTATTTTATTGAGAAACAAATAGCAATGAGACACTTTCAAACCAAATTGGTAGGACAGTTTCAATAATTAACACATTGCATACATTCTTCCTAGTGGTTAATTGCTGTACAAGATG
>NW_004524679.1:667363-671247 GCF_000260255.1 Octodon degus | reverse complement strand
TTCTTCTTGAACATCCATCTACCCTAGAGACATCTTAGCAGTAAATGGCATGTCATGACAAGCCGCCCATATTCAAAATACCACAATGACAGGCACTCCCTTCCATCAAGTATTGATGTGTTGAAATTTAAGTCCTTACAGAATATGAAGAAAAAAATTTAAAATAGGAATAAACATATTTTTACACAGAAACTTAGAAATTTAACCATATATAGCATTGTAGCAGGAGAGTCCTGTAACATTTTTTTCTTGTGTCTTTTTTTCATTTATTACCTATTTTAAAAAGAAAAACAAAAAACCTTTTTACTTGTAAGACAGTATGGTAATATGTGGAATGTCATGAGAAGAAGTATGTATTTAGAAGACCAGCATGACAGTCATTCCAAGCATGACCCTTCTATTACAAATTGCTAACTTCAATGCAGTTGCTTGGTTCACAGATATCAACACATATAGTTAGTCAGTTTGAGAATCTTACCAATTGACTGCTAGTTTCAAAAACCTGCTGATGTTTCTCAGGGTCATTACCTTTCCCATGTTGTGCATACAAGTGTATGACTTTGTACCTATCCTGTTTCCCAGATTTTATCCTTACCCACTCCTCGTTGGTCAGTCCTCAAGTTCTTGCTTTCCTTTTAGTTGTGTTATACCTTTCTATTTGTATTTCTTCTTTTGATTTCTTGTACTAGTGAGACTATATGATATTTACACATGTGGGTCTGGTTTATTTCACTTATGAGTATGTATTCAAATGGCATCCACTTAAATGTAAATGCATCGAGTTTATAGTTCTTTATAGCTGAGTAATACACAATTGTATAAAAATATCATATCTTTTTCAACCATTCCTCATGTGAAGGGCATCTTGGTTGTTTCCAAGATTTGGCTATCACAAATATGTGCTGCTGTAAATGTAGGCACACATACATCACTATGATATGACATTTTTAGTTCCTCCTGGAAACTTTCCACTAGGGGGATACTAGACTTGAATGGGATTTCCAATCCTAGCTTTTTAAGGAGTCTCCACACTGATTTCCATAATTTTCTACATTCCTACCAGCAATAGAGAAGGACTCCCTTTTCCTCACAACCTCTCCAACATTTGTTATTGCTTGATTTCCTTATGATAGCCATTCTTTCTGGGGAGACATGGTATCTCAGAGTTGTTTTAATTTGCATTTCACAGATAGCTACTGATGTGGATCATTTTTTTCATATATTTATTTGCTTCTTTAGTTTCATCCTCTGAGACATGTGTGTTCATCTGGGATGCCCATTTCTGGATTGGGTCTTTAAATTTAGTGACCTTAATGTATTTCTTTATAAATTCTAGAGAGCAGATATTTGTCTGAGTGCTTATTAGTTAAGATTTTTTTGAAATTTGTGGGTTGTATTTTCACTTTGTTAGTAATTTCTTTTTACGTGCAAAAAGTTTTCAAAGAGTTGGACCCAGTTTTCAGTGCTTTCAAGTGTTAACCATGCGATTTGATTTTTGTTCATGAACTTTTTGCCTACACCTATGTCTTCAAGAGTTCCTCCTAATTTCACTTCCAGATTTACTCTTTGTGTTTTAATCTTTACATCTTTAATCCATTTTGAGGTTAGCTTAGTGCATGGTCATAGACCTGGGTCAAGTTTTAGTTTTAGGTGTATAAAGAGACAGTTTTTCCAGCACCATTTTTAAAGAGGCTATCTTTCTTCCAGTAAGCATGCTTGGCCCCTTTGTCAAAGATCAAGTAGCTGAGTGCGTTCATAGAGGCCTCTGCATCTTCTAATCTATTCCATTGATCCTCAAGTTTATTTTGTTGCCAACACCATGTTGATTTTATCACAGTAGCCTTGTACTATAATTTCAAGTTAGGAATTGTAATGCCTCCTGCCTTGTCTTTGTTGGCCAGGATTGCCTTTGTTATTCTAGGTCTTTTTCTGGTTCCAAATAAATTTTAAGAATGATTTCTCTAGGTCTGCGAGGTATATTGGTGGAAGTTTGATAGGAATTGCATTAAATCTGACAATAATTTTGGGAGTATAGCCATCTTCACAATGTTGGTTCTTCCTATCCAGGAGCAGGTAATATCTTTCCATTTTCTGGAATACTCTGCGATCTCTTTTTGAGGAGTACTATACTTTTCTGTGAAAAGATCTTTGACTTCTTTAGTTAGATTAATTCCAAGATATTTCATTTTCCTCAATGCTATTGTAAAAGGTATTATGTCTTTCATTTCCCTCTCAGTGTGTTTGTTATCTCTGTAGAGGAATGCTATTGACTTTTGAGTACTGACTTTGTATACTGCTATGCTACTGAATTTGTGTATCAATTCTAGTAGCTTCTTGGTAGAATTTTTTATGTCTTCCAAGTAAAGTATCATGTCATCTGCAAATAATGATAATTTAACTTCTTCTTTACCTATTCTTATTCCTTTTATTTCTGCCTCTTGTCCAATGCCTGTAGCTAATGCTTCCAAAACTATATTGAATAGTAGGTGTGAAAAAGGACATCCTTGTCTTGTACCAGATCTAAGAGTAAAAGATTTCAGATTTTCCCATTTAGAATTATATTAGCCATTGTGTTGTCATAGATGGCTTTTATCAAATTAAAGTAGAGGCCATCTATTCCAATTTTCTGTAGGACTTTGAACATGAATGAGTGTTGGACTTTGTCAAGAGACTTTTCTGCATCAGTGGAGAAGATCATGCGGTTTTTAGTTTTCACTCTATTGATATAGTGTATTACATTTATAGATTTATTAATATTGAATGATCCTTGCATCACTGGCATGAATCCTACCTGGTCGTGGTGTATGATCTTCTTGATGATTTGCTATATTCTAATTGCTAGGATTTTATTGAGGATTTTTGCATCTATGTTCATGAGGGAGATTGGCTTGTAGTACTCTTTTCTAGTTGTGTCTTTCTCTGGTATTGGAATCAATATACTACTTGCCTCGAGGAATTATTTTTGGGAGGACTGCTTCCTTTGCAATTTCATTAAAGAGGTTGAGGAGTATAGGAATTATATCTTCTATAAATTTCTTGTACAGTTCAGCTGTGAATCCATCTGAACCTTGACTTTTCTTTCTCAGCAGGCTTTTTACTATATTTCATATTTGATAGGCTATTATTGGGTTATTGAGAGTTGTTATATTTTCTTGATTAAGTTGTGGTAATTTGTACCTTTCTAGGATTCTGTCCATTGCATCTGTGTCTTCTATTCTGTTCACATAAAGATTCTCAAAGTAGCTATTGATAATCTTCTGAATTTCCACTGGGTCTGTGGTGATTACACCCTTTTCATTACTTATTGCTTGTGTTTGAATTTTTTCTTTACCTTTTTGATAAGGTTAGCTAGGGGCTTATGGATTTTATTTAGTATTTCAAAGAACCGGCTTCTTGATTAATTAATTCTTTGAACTGTTTTCTTCTTCTCAAATGAATTAATTTCTGCTCTAATCTTTATGATTTCTTCCCATCTTTGGGATCTGGGTTTGGTTTGCTCTTCCTTTTCTAGTTGTTGAAGGTGCAGCCTTAGGGTATTTCTTTGTTCCCTTTCTGTTTGCTAATGTGTGAGTTCACAGCTATGAATGTTCCTCTAAGAACTGCTTTCATTGCATCCCATAAAATCGGATAAGTTGTGCTTGACTTTTCATTGAATTTTAGATATTGTTGCATTTTTTGTTTAATTCAGTCTGTTCCTCATTGATTGCTGAGTAGGGTGTTGTTTAACGTCCATGTATTTAGGGGGTTTTTCTGGTTTCTTTTGTCATTTATTTCCAGTTTCATTGCACTGTGGTCAGATAATATGCATGGGATAATTTCTGTTTTCTTGCATATACTTAAGCATGACCTATGGACCAGTATGTAGTCTATTTTAGAAAATGACC
>NW_004524679.1:656093-660540 GCF_000260255.1 Octodon degus | reverse complement strand
GAAAAAGTAGTTGTATCATATAAAGGTACAAATTCCCTATAATTAATGTGATTTTTATGTATACTTAAAATGTACCAATAAAATCTGATTGAAGCAAAAAATAAATAAAATGTAGCAATAAAATCTGATAAAAACAGAATTTAAAGGATATTCTATTAACTGAAATAAGCCAATCACAAAGGACAAAGTATGATTCCACTTATCTGAGGTATCTACATTAGTCAAATCCATACAGACAAAACAAATGGTAACAGCAAGGAACTGTGAAGCAGAAAGAAATTTTGAGTTCCAGTTTAATGAACAACTGGTGAGGAGAAAATGGCAGAGTGAACACTTGCATCATACCACTGCCTCTTCAGGTCCTAGAATCCAGAACCCTAGAGAATAATTTAAGACAAAAGGAAGAAAACTCTGGAAATTAAGATACAACACGGAAAGCTGGAGATGATATGGTACACTTGTAATCCCAGCACTCAGAAGCCTGAGGCAGGAGGATCACTTTGAGTTCAAGGCCAGCCAGAGCTATATAAGTAAGTTCAAGGCCAGCCTGCACTACATAGGGAGACCTCATCTAGAAAACAAATCAAAGGATTAACTTGTAGAAAAATTAGAAATCATAGAGAAATCAGATAATCCAAAAACAAGGTAGAGGGAAAAAAATGGAGAAGTCTATAACGCTAACCTTTACCTCTGAGGAAAAGAAACACTTTCTACAAACACAAAGTAGACCAGAAAAGATGAGCAACCTTAGGGATAAACAATATGGATGCACTTCTGGGAATATGGCAGAGTGGTTAGCAACAATAAATAAGCATGTCCAAGATTTGAAATCCAAACACTCAAAAATAACAATTTTGGGAAGTATATCCCAAGAAATAAAAAGGATCTCACAGCAAAATTAAATGCTACATGGAATTATTAAAAAGACAGAACACAATGTTAAAAAGGCAAAGGATAATCTGCACTTTCTCCTCTGCTCCAGACCTTTGGTTCATGAGCAAGGAAAAACCCAGTAACACAAAGTGTACTGGGAAACTCTAGATGGCTTCAGAAAGAAATATAGTGGTGAAACAAACTGGCAGATATTGAAAATTGTAACATGTAGTGAATGACTCTAGCCCAGGCACCTGCCACATCTTCTGGTTGAATAGTATACTAACAAGCAGTTAATTAAATTCAAGATTCAGAGTAACCATGGGATGACTTCAATTCAGGGATCCCAGTGTGATGTCATGGGTGAGAGAAAGCCAAGTGAAGACACTCTGGTCAGGAAACCTGATTCAGGCCATCAAGAGATATCCTGAGAGATATAAGCTAAAGAACACATGCCCCAAACCCTTAGCCAGAAGTCAGGTTCAGCCTGAATTGCTCTGGTTCTGAAAGTTACAGAATGTACAGTATCTTGCTTATTTTTTTTCTCATTGCTCAGGCAAAATACCTAACACCCAAAATTAAGAAAGGGAAGGTTTATTTAGTCCAAAGTTGGTAAAAGTTTCTGTGTGTAATCAGCTAGCTCCAAGGCAGGGTGGCATGATACAGAGGCAATATAATTCAACTCAACAGAAGACAGTAGAAGCAAGAGCAAAAGAGGAAAGAGTGAGCCTCTTTTCTTCTCTTATATTGTATGCAGGATACGTGCTCACACTATCTCAGTGTCCTCCTCTTACACAGGCTCAGGATGTTTACAAAGTGAGGACCTTGGTGGTGAGTCACGTAGCTATGCCTCTAACTGACTTAATTCTCAAGTTAACTCAAGGTATCAACTATTACAGGCATCCTCACTCCTCTACTGCCTGCTGGTACCCACATGCTGGATAGATCTGCAGTCTGACTGCTTTCTTTATCAGAGTGAGCAGGGACACATCCTCGTATAGACTCTGCCCTGTAACTACAGATCCTAAAAGAAAACTGCAAATTCAAAATCGTAGAAAAATGTCTTCTTTGTCTGTGCTTGTTTTTAGTTTTCTTCATTTTCAGGGTTTACTGTTTGCTTTGTTTTCATTTTTGTGAGTGTGTGTGTGTGTGTGTGTGTGTGTGTGTGTGTTGTATTTTAGGTTGTTTTCTGGTTTACATGTTTTGTCCTCTTTCCTTTTCATCTTTTTTTTTCAGCAGTTTATTTTAGCCTGGGGAAATGTGCTTTGTCCTTTCTTTTATCATCCTTCATTTTTCTTATTTTCCCTCTTATTCCTTTTATTTTCCTTTATTTTCATCTCAGCTTTACTCTCTATATTATTTATTTTTCTCTTATGTTTATCCTTTTGTAATTTTTTATCTTACTTTACCTAATTCTATAAGCAACCATCTACACCCTCAATAGGATTCTTTGTATGGTTTCTCTCTCATTCTCATGTAGAATTGAAAGATTCACAGTCTTCCTATTGCAGTCTTTCCTATTCACAAACTCTGTATATTTAATATTAGAACAATAAAGCTTTTCAAGACTTTTGATAGCACTATAAAGTTACTGTTGAACAATTTCTACCACTGAGACAGAAAAATGGGCAGCCGGGGAGATGGCTTAGTAGAATAAGCACTTCCTTGGCAAGTGCAAAAGCCTGAGTTCAATCCCCAATTCCACCAAAAAGAAAAAAAAAAATGGACCACCCTTAGACTGCTCCCCAAGGGCTCAACCATAAGCCCTAGATGATGGTATGTTTTTACTTTATTTTATCTTTTATCCACGAGATTAAAGGAGTTTCTATACCTTGCTGTACCCCCTCCTCCTTTCCCTATGTCAGAAACCCTTGATGTGGTAAGCTAACAGGTTCACCACACCCTATTATCTTACTCCATAGCCAGCCATGGCTGACCAGATGTTCAAAGTTATAAAACTGTCACGTTTGAGTAACTGCCTTTGTTTGCTTCCACATCTTAGCTTGTTTCCCTTTTCCATCAAAAGGCCCTATCTGAGGCCCACAAATCACATCTTTGAGGCTCAGAATCTGGAGTGTTTAGTTCCTCTGGGCCAATAATGAGGCTCTGGGACAGTTTAATAAAGCTTGTTTCCCCTCCATTTTCCCAGAGTGTGCCCCATGTTCCCCATGCCATTGATGAAACCCAAAATTGTTGTAGCACCATTAACAAGTACTGTTGTACTACACTTGGAAGGTTGATGCAGAAGGATTTCCATAAGTTCAAGGCAAGCCTGGGCAACACAGAATGTCCAGGCCAAACTAAACTACATAGTGAAAACCTGCCTCATAAAAAAGTTGCTGCATTTAATACACATTAACTAATTTAGTATCTTGGTTGTTTTTAATATTTATATTATAAGTGGACTTCTGTAGGACTAATGGTGATATATGATTGGTTCTTAAGGCATGTCAATATTGGGTTTAAAGACTGGGCCTGGTGGCATGCAGCTGTAATCCCAGCTCTTGGGAGGCTGTAAACAGACAGATCACTGCCCCAATCTAGTACTGAGACCCTGAACACCCTGTAGACCCTTCCCTAAACATACAATAAGTTATATATCCAGTTTTATTTGGACAATAATGCTGTAGCTGACTCATGTGATGTTAACAGAGCCACTACTTCTCTGCAACACAATGCTTAGATTACCTTTATGATATTAAGAGTACTAGAGTACATTCACCAAAAACATGGTCAGTGAGCTAACTACACTACATCTTCTCTTCCAAAATTAATCAAAGTAGTCAAATCTTAGGACCATGGACCAGGGAGATGGTTCAGTAGAACCTAGCTATGGCAAGCGCTTGAGTTCAATCCCTGGCTCTGCAAAAGAAAACCAAAAAAAAAAAAAATCTTGGGGCCATGGTAAAGGATTATAATTAACAATGCCTCAAGGACATCATCAAAAATCAACTAAAGAGAGGTCTATCCTTCTCATTTTCAGTTGCATTCATTTCAGTCTTTTCTTTCCTTTTTTAGATAAGTTTGTCTAAGAGTACATGGATTTTATTTAATGTTTCAAAGAACTGCCACTTTGATTCATTGATTCTTTTTTTTTTTCAAAATCTCAAAACAAGATTTTAGGAGAGTAACAATGGTTAGTACATTGTGTGTTGTTATTGCCGAAGTAGTTTCTCATATTACAAGACATAGGCAAGAAATAATAAGCAAATAACATAAGTACAAACCTCTTTTTTTAAGTCAACAGAAAATGGAAATATACTTTTTAAAGTTTCTAATACTAGGAGAAGATATCATACATTGTCTTTTTAAATAAATTGTAATTCAAAGACACAGTATAAATGTTGAACAAAAATTAAGATTGAGAAATATTCAGAAAATTAAATGTTTCAAACAATTGAACTAGGAAAAAGTTTTCATGATAGCAAAGAAGTACTAAGAGTAAAATATAAGATAAATACTGGAATGGCAAATAAATGACCAGCACTTCTAACAGTTTGAGGATAGGATATCGCCCAAAGTTCTAATGTGTTGTGGACATGCATAATGACCGTGACAATTACTGGTGGCTAGG
>NW_004524679.1:650798-655993 GCF_000260255.1 Octodon degus | reverse complement strand
TCTATTTTAGAAAATGACCCATGTGCAGCTGAGAAAAATGTGTATTCAGCTGTGTTTGGGTGGAACACTCTGTATATGTCCACCAAGTCCATTTGTTCCAAGCTCTGGTTCAATTATGCTACTTCTTGGCTAATTTTTGTCTGGTTGACCTGTCTTTTTGAGATAAGGATGTGTTAAGGTCTCCTGTTAAGATTGTGGTATTAGACATTAAATTTTTCACGTCCATTAAGATTTGTCTTTTGTAGCTGGGTGCTCCTGTGTTTGATGCATAGATGTTTATGAGTGTTATCTCTTCCTCTTGTGTTTTTCCCCTAACCAGTATATAATGGCCTTTTTTGTTTGTTTGATCATTCTTGGTTTGAAGTTGAGTCTGTCTGAAAACAGGATTGCTACCCTTGCTTTTTTCTGAGGTGCTGGGACATGTAGTATTACTTTCCATCGTTTGACTTTAAGCCTATGAATGTCTTTTTCTGTTAAGTGTGTTTCTCATATATAGTATAATGTTTGATTTTATTTCCTAATCCACTGTGCCAGTTTATTTCTCTTAGTTGGTGAATTGAGCCCATTTACATTGACGGTTAGAATTGAGATGTGTTTAATTATGATTGACATGTTATTTACCTGATGTTGTTTACTCCTTTTTCTCCTGTGTTTCATTGTTTGCCCTATTTAGTGGATTCCTTCTGTTCTTGTTCATGGAGTTCTGATCATTTTGGTCCCTCTCTAGAACATCTTTCAGGAGCCTGTGTAGGGTTGGCTTTGTCATCATGAAATTCTTCAGTTGTTCTTTGTCATAAAAGTATTTCCCTTCTTCATCAAACTTGAAAGAGAATTTTTTAGGGTATAGTAGTCTGGGCTGGAATTTGTTTTCATAGAGGACTTGAAGCACTCTGCTCCATGCTCTTCTTGACTTCATCGTTTGTGAAGAGAAGTCGGCCATAATTCTGATGGGCTTTCCTTTGAATGTGATCTGCTTCTTTTCTCTAGTATCTTTCAATGTATTATTCTTGTGCTGGATTTCTGGGATCTTCGCTATTATATCTCAGTGTGTTTTTAATTGGGTTGAAGTTATTTGGCATTCTGTATGCTTTAGTTACTGAGTGTCAGATTTTTTCCTCATATTTGGGAAGTTTTCTGCTATTACTTCTGCCCATATTCTTTTTACATCAATTGTATTGTTTTCATCTTTCTCATTGATGCCTAGTAGTCTCACATCATTCATCTTTGCATTGTCTTGAAGGTGATTATTTTTACCTGCATCCTCATTGCTTTTAAGAGATCCTTTCTTACCTTTTCACTAGCTGCACCAGCGTCTTCAAAATCTGAAACTCTGTCTTCACTTTCACTCAAACGGTTTTGCAGGCTTGTGATTGAGATTTAATTTCCTCTATATCTCTTTGACTTTGCTTCATGTGATCTATTTCCTTCCTGTATTGCTCATTCGAAGAATCCATCATTTTTCTAATCTCCTATCTTTTTATCAAGGTCTTCTTTATTAGCAGTTATTAATTCTTTTACTGCATAGTTTTTTTCAGCTTGGGTTTCCTCCATATGTTTTTGTATTTGATTCTGTACTTCAAATAGTATGATTTCAAAATTTCTTTTTTTATTTCAGAAATTAATTCTGCTCTGAGTTCCTCTCTACCCTTCTGCTGTTGTTTCTTCACTTGAGATGCTATTGATTCATATATTTCTGCTTAGCTAGTGTCCTCTGCACTTGTTCTTGGTGGGCTCGAGGCCTGAGATTGCAATTTGATCCTTGTCTTTGTCATTTTGTATAGCACTGATCTCTGACCTTTTGTGTAGAGCTTTGGTGCAGTTATAACCTTAGCACCTATTTAAATTCATGTGCAGATCTATTAAGTTTTAGTTTATCCAGTTATGCCTGGCCTGGGTCTATCTGTTGTGTTCAACTCCTTTCTGGTACAGCCCTTGGAAGTTAACCTGTTGTGCCCCTCTGGCCTGAGTTTTGGTCTGGAAGGGTCCTGCAAGCACATGGAAGCCCAGTCCTAGCTTTTAAGGAGTCTCCACACTCTGTTGAACTGTATTTTAAAAGACTCAAATATCTTTTAATAAAACATATTTATATGTTTTCAAAATATCTTACTAGTGAAAAATAACACTTATATCACTTTTGTCTTTGAAATTAAGGACAATTCTACTGAAAAAACTTGTCATGGCATAGCTGTTAGTTGACTTACGTTAATAATACTGTCATAAAGTGATTATAATGACTATAGTAAATCTAATTATTTAACCATCTCAAAATGAATATAAATTTTATATTTCAATTATACATTATGTATTTAACAGGCATTAATTTTTTATTAATGAGGTTCAATGTGATACTTCAACACACACATAATGCATACAAAAATATCTAGCTACTTCTATATTTTCTTCAATATTTCATGACTGTCATAACTATCAGATATTGTCTTCACTAAAAATATCCTATTTATTAAAACAAGACCTGACCATCAATATCTCAATGAGTGTTGTTTTATATCTAATATTTGTCTATTATTTTATAATCTACAAGCAGTCTTATTAAATATTTGGGCAATTGGAAAAATCATAAACTATAATATAAATCTCCATTTCTGATCTGTGACATCTGCATTAGTAAACAATGAAAATGTTTAAACATCATAGAATGTATCTTGTAAATATTGTCTTAATAGGTCAAATTCAACTAAATAGAAAGTGGTAAATTCAAGATATTTGATAGATTCAATAGTCATCAAATATTGCATGGGCTGGGGAGATGGCTCAATAGAATAAGCGCTTCCTTGGCAAGCGCAAGTGCCTGAGTTCAATCCCCAGTTCCACACACACACACAAAAAAGATATTGCAAAAAATAAAAAGGAGCTACTTCTTAGTATGCCTTAGTAAACATTAAAATTATTCATGCTTGCCAAAATGTGGACGTAACCCAAATGTCTATCCACAGATGAATGAATAAGCAAATGTGGTTTAGACATATGATGGGCTATTATTCTATCTCATGAAAGGGGAATATTCTGACACATGCAACAACATGGATGAAATATAAGGATATTAGCATCATGCCAAAGTGATATATGCATGCTGTTTACAACGGCAGTTTTTAATAGCTAAATCTTTGAAACAACTTAAATATTTATTAGCTGATCAATTCTTTTATAAATGCATTTTAAATGTATTCCTTTGTGCAATGGAGTATTACTCTACAATAAAAGATAAGATGAATACATTTCTAAGTAAATGAATGTACCTTAAGATCATTCTCTGAGTGCAGCAGACAGGGTACGATCCCCGATGTGCTGCCCCAGCCCAGCCCATGGGGAGCACTGAGACTGCGATTGAGACTGAGCATGGCACATGATTACAGGCACATGCCTGTAATCCCAGCACATAGGAGTCTGAAAACAGAAAAATTACTATGAGTCCATTCTACGTAGTGAGACCCTATAGACCCTGTAGACACTGTTCTAAATACAGAAAGAAAAAAAAATTATCGTTCTCTGAAGTCGGCGAGATAGCTCTGCAGACTAAGCACCTGCTTAGGCAAGTCAAGGGACTGGGGTTTGATCCCAGTCACCACATGCCACACTGGCCTCAGGTGTCCTGTGCTGGACACTCACATGGGGCAGGATGGCACATGCCTGTAATCCCAGCACTGAGAAGGCTGAAAACAGGAGGCTCACTACAAGTCTGAGCTACATAATGAGACACTGTAACAAATGCATTTTTTAAAAAAGATAATTCTCTTAAATGAAATAAATCAGACATACATGTGTAAGTACCATATTGTTTTTCTGGTGTGAGAAATAAAAAAGACCAAAATGTTCAATAGGCATTGTGAAATAGGAAGAAAATGTCTAAATGGAGAAGGGAAAACGAGGGAGGAGGAAGAAAGGAAAGAAGGGAAAGGTAAACAAGTGAAGGGAGAAGGGATTGAAGGGAGAATAGAATAATAGGGAAGAGTGTGCAGAGAGCTTCCTGCTACACTGCGCCAGCAGAACCAGTCCCAGCCCAGGCGCAGCATGGGCCGGAACCTCTCTCAGTCCCTTGGGCAGCCCACCACCACTCCGCAGTGCCTCCCCCAACCCGCCCGCTGAGTAGGATTTTCTGCAGAGTTCCGGTGGCCCCCAGACCAAATCCAAGCCCAGGTCCGGTAAGTGTGTGGAGAGCTTCCTGCTACCCTGTGCCTGTGGGACCAGTCCCAGCCCAGGCGCAGCGTGGGCCGGACACTCTCCCAGCCCCTTGGGCCACCACCCACCACTCCGCAGTGCCTCCCCCACCCAGCACACCCAATAGGATTTTCTGCCAAGTTCCAGGAGCTCCCAGACCCAGTCCTAGCCCAGGTCCGGTGAGTGTGTGGAGAGCTTCCAGCTACACTGCACCAGCAGGACCAGTCCCAGCCCAGGCACAGCGTAGGCCGGACCCTTTCCCAGCCCTTTGGGCCGCCCCCCACCACTCCGCAGTGCCTCCCCACACCGCCCGCCGAGTAGGAGTTTTTCTCCGTCCTGGAGCCCCCAGACCCAGTCCTAGCCCAGGTCCCATGAGTATGTGCAGAGAGCTTCCTCTTCCCCCTACTTCACCTTGCCCCCTCCAGGCACAGCTCAGGGCTGGCATACATGCTTGAGGTGTAATCCTGCAGCTGCAATCCCTGCAGAGAGTGTAAAGGATAGATCCAACCAGGTAGGCCAGGAGCAGAACATCTCACCACAGAGGCACAATAGGTTCACCCTTAAGGACAGCAGCGGGAAGGAGCTGAGCACAGTAGCCAGGCCCAAGCCAGACGCAGCTGGATAAGTCCAAACGTTGTAGAGCTGCACCTGAACTTCAGTACATGCGAAGGTTTTAACTACACCAAAGATCTACAAAAAAGGTCAGAAGACAGTGCTCCACAAAATGACGAGAAGGAACAAAATGCAGCCTCAGAACCCAAGCCCACCTGTAACAAGTGCAGAGGTCACTAACACAGAACAAGTTGGAAATCACACACCTGAAAACAATGAATCAACGGCTTCTGAGATAAAGAAACAGCTGCAGAAAGATATAGAAGACCTCAGATTGGAAATGAAAAAAGAAATCCCTGAATTAATAACATCTGCACTAAAGAATCAAACGCAGAAACATAAGGAAAAAACCCAGTGCCCACCCAGAACAAGTGCGGAGGATACTAGCTCGGCTCAAATGCATGAAT
>NW_004524679.1:640450-642844 GCF_000260255.1 Octodon degus | reverse complement strand
TGAAGTTCAGATTCCTCCAGGTGGGTGTTGTTTGGATCTGGCTGCTGTGCTTCACTTCTTTCTGTTGCACATGTTAGAGTTGAACCCTTTGTGTCTCTCTGGCAAGATGTTCTGCTCCTGAATCAGCTGTGTGGGTCTTGCCTCTAGCCTCCTTGCAGGGAGTTCTGCTGAAGGGTTCCCTGCTGGGCCTGCAGCCTGGATCAAATGAGGATCCCCGGGCCCGGGTCGTCTCATTCACTCGCCAGGCCTCCGCTCTGGGTTGTTCAGGATCCGGAGGACCCCGGGTCATCTCCCTCACTCGCTGGGCCTGCGCTCTGAGTCTGTTCAGGATCCCGCGGCCCCAGGTCCTCTCACTCACTCCCCGGGCCTGCGCTCTGGGTCTGTTCAGGATCCCGCGACCTGGTCGTTTCCTGATTCATTGATTCTTTGTATTGTTTTCTTAGTTTCAATTGAATTAATTCCTGTTCTGATATTTATAATTTCCTTCATTGTATGAGCTTTGAACTAAACATGTTCTTCCTTTTCTAGAAATTTGAGGCTCAATATTAGGCTATGCATTTGAACTTGCAATGTTTTCCTTATGTGAATGTTCACCACTATAAATTTTTCTCATAAGACTGCTTTCATTGCATCCAATAAGTTCTGGTATATTGCTTTAGCATTATCATTTAATTGTAGATACAGTTTAATTTTTCCTTTAATGTGATCTGTAACCCATTGATTGTTCAAAAGGGTGTCATTTAACTTCCATGTGTTTATGAAGTTCTTCTGTTTTCTATTGCCATTAATTTCCAATTTCATTGCTCTATGGTCTAATACTATGCATGGGATAATTTCAATTCCTTTGCTTTTACTTAAGCACGTTCTATAACTCATTGTGTGGTCTATTTTGAAGACCATCTTATGTGCAACTGAGAAGAATGTTAAGAAGAATGTGCAACTGAGAGAAGTTTTGGGCTGGAATACTCTGTAGATGTCTCCTAAGTCAATTTATTCACAGGTTTGGCTCAGTTAAAATATTTCTTCATTGATTTTTTCTCTAACTTGTCTATTTGGGACAGTGGCATACTAAGTTACCACATTACAATTGTGTTATCACTTATTTGATTATTCATGTCCATTAATATTTCTTTCATATAGTTTGTTGCACTAGTTTTTCATGCATATATATTTATGCTTGTTATCACTTCCTCATTGAAATTTTCCCTTTATGTGATGGAGTCCCAAAATTTAAGATGCTATTCAAGCATGGGCATCTGAAATGAATAGATCCTTCTCAGATTAAAAAGTACAACAGTAAATAAATATATGAAAAATGTTTAACATCACTTGTCAGTCAAGAGATGCAAATTCAAGCAATGTTCAGATTCCATCTCACTATATAAAGAATGGTAATTATCTAGAAATCAACCAATAACAAATGCTCTGAAAGAATAAAAGACTTCATGCCAGAGCAACATGTTCAGATTCATGTTCATAACAGCATAATTTGTAATAGTTGTACCTTGGAAACAGACCCAATGCCCATCAACTGATAGATAAAGAGGATGTGCATTTATGTACAGTAGAATATGACTTAGCTATAAAGAAGGATAAATTTGAAATATTTTTGGGTAAATGGTTGAAACTTGAGACCATAATCCCAAGTGAAATAAATCAAACACAAGTGAGTAAATATCACATTGATTCACTGCTGTGAGAAACTGGAAGTGTAACTAAGGACTTACATATGTAGTAAATATTGCAGAATAGGAAAAAATGATCAAATGAGAAGTGGAATAAAATAGGAAGGATGATAAGGGGGGACAATCCTCTCGGAACCCCCTCCTGTCTCTCTCTCTGACAGGAGCTTTCTTTCTCTCAATAAATATATTCTGCTTATAAAAAAGGACTTACATATATAATATATATTGCAGAATACAAAAAAATGTTCAAATGAGAAGTAGAATAAAAGAGGAAGGAGGATAAAAGAAGGAAGGAAACAAAGATTTTGTAAATAAGGAATGGAAGAAGGCTTAAAGAGTGAAATATGAAAATGAACAACCATTTTGTATCTGTATATTCAAAATGGGATAGATATATAGCTGCATTCTCTCAATTCAATGAATAGAGAGATTTGTCCTAATAGTGTTTGTGGAGAGGATATCATCTCTGCATCTTGTATAATGAATAACCACTAAGACAACAATATGCAATGTATTAATTACTGAAATTGTGCTAGTAATCAGTTTTGAAACTCTCATTGCTATTTGTTTCTCAATAAAATTATTTTTAGGGATCCTGAATAGGCCCAGAGTGCAGGCCCAGCATGGAACTCTTCAGCAGAACTCCTTGCAAAGAGGCAAGAGGCAAGACCCACCCAGCTGATTCAGGAGCAGAACATCTTGCCAGAGA
>NW_004524679.1:632600-638345 GCF_000260255.1 Octodon degus | reverse complement strand
GAAATATGAAATAAAGAATAAATATAAATTAAGATATGTCATGTACAGTTACATATTCCATAAGATGAATGTAATCTTTATGTATATGTACTGATAAACTTAATAAAAATAAATACATAGGTCATACTAGCAATAGCACTATAAGCATCTCAGATATCAGATCAAAACAAAAGAAATTAAAACTGGAAATATGAAAAATAAAGTTAACAGAATGCCTCTAAAACTGCCAATACTAGGCTGGTCAGATAGCTTAGGTGCAGGGGCTGGGGGGTTGATACCCCAGGTGCCATGCTGTCCCGACTCCGGTGCATGATAAAATGGCAACTGAGACAGAGCATGGTGGTTTACACCTGTAAACTAAGCATTTGAGTGGCTGAAAAGAGGAGGAGCACTACTAGCCTGATCTGTGTAGTGAGACCCTGTAGAACCTATACTAAATACATATAAATAAAAACATAAATAAAATCAGCCAATACTCCTGAAGCTATTCTAAATGGCTTAAAGGGGCAGAGTAGTATAAAATCCTTAATTTTTTTAGTGGATAATAGAGAACAAAAATACAGATCAAAGAGCAACTCAGTAGGATCAGAGAAAATATACTTAAACACATAATTGAAGTAACAATCAAAACAATGCAGGAAGTTTCAGAATAGACTACAGAAAAGCAGGATGATTCAAATAAAATGATACAAATCATGAAGGACCAGTTTGGTAATAAATAAATAAACTGAAGTGTTGCTTCTTTGAAAAATAAAACAAAGCAGAAAAAACCCCAGCCAATATTATTGAAATAATAATTTAATAAACTACCAAGTACATGGAATAAGAAATGAAAAGTTGAAATTATAATAAATTGTGCCAAAACACAGAAGGTCAGTAACTGGTTTGAAACCTTGTGCTATAATAAAATGGAAAATTTAGAAGAAATAGATAAATTCTCTATGAAGTAACAAAACTGAAGCAAGAAGTTATAAAAGCAGTTCATAATCTAAAACCAGCCAGTCAATGGAATTAAAGAAGAAAAAACTATAAAGAAAAACCTAAATGACAACAGATTCACTTTCAAATTCTAAAATAACAGTAGAAAAGATCTAATGCCATTTTCCCCGAGCTTTTAATGAATTTGCAAATGAAGCACTACTCAAAATAAGCCTTGAAGCAAGCATTACTCTGGTTCAAAAACCAGGTCAGGCTGGACACCTACAGAAGTAGCCCAGGCCCAGCCTGTGTGTGAAACCATCGGTACTGCTGTGCCCGCCACATCCATCCAGCCCCAGCCAAGGCCCAGCGTGTCTGTGACAACTTCCACTTCACCAAGCCCAGTGGAACCCCTCCAGCCCCAGCCTAGGCCTGGCGTGTGTGTGACACCATCGACACACTCACAAGAACCTCCTCCATCACACAGGCCTGGAATGAAACTCTGCAGCTGAAGTCTCTGCAGAGAGGCTAGGGACCAGAACCACCCAGCTGATCCAGGAGCAAAACATCTCACCAGAGGGGCAGGGCGGGTTCACTTCCATGAGCTACAGCAGGAAGAAGCTGAGCACAGCAGCCAGACTCAAGCCAGGCACATCTCAACAACTTCAAACGTGGTATATCCAGACCCAGTAACCTGAGACACTTTCCTAGATCCAGATCTATGGGAGTGTGCTCTCTCTTTCTTTCTTGATCTACAGAGGGGGCAGAAGGTAACCAGATGAACTAGTCTGTCTGGAAGACCCAAGAGACATCAAAGGAAGGTGATCAGACAGAAATTAGAGGAAATAACTTAAATACAAATTCCCAATTTAATATCTGCTTAGCTAAACAGACCAAAGATTTGCTCTTACTGTCTAAAATACAAACCCATTGGTTACAAAAGTTTGTCAGTTGCTAAATCTCACTAACCATTATGAGTGTTCCTAATTGTAGTTCTAGAAATACAAAATTATAACTGCCTTAACCATATAATCTCTTTTGTGTAAGAATTTCAGTAAATGCTCAGGTTATAACTGCACCAAAGCTCTAAACTAAAGCTCAGAGGACAGGGCATTACAAAATGGCAAAGACAAGGAGCAAACTGCAGTCCCAGGCCCTGAGTTCTCCCAGAACAAATTCAGGGGACACTAGCATAGAGGAAATTGGGAATCATGCATCTGAAAACTCTGAATTAATAGAGTCTGAAGTAAAGAAACAACTGAAGAAAAGTATAGAGGAAAGAAGATCAAAACTGATCTCTGAAGTAAAAAAAAAGAAATGATAACTATAATGAAAGTATTACTAAGTGCTTCTAAAGAAGACACTGGTAAAAAATAGAGATTAGAAAAATGGTGGAATCCTTGAATGAGCAACTTAGGAAAGATAAATACAATGCAGGAAGCAGATTCAAAGAGATATACAGAAAACTAAAATCACAGTCACACACTGGCAAAACCATCTGAATGAATGTGAATATAGAGTTTCAGATCTATAAGACAGTGTCGCAGCTGGTAAAAAGGTAAGAAAAATCTACTAAGAAACAACTAGAGTGCAGGAAAAAATAATTCAGCATCTGCAAGACAATGCAAAGATGAACAACTGAGACTAATAGGCACCAATGAGATAGAAGGAGTCAATACAAATGATATAAAAAGAACATGGGCAGAAGTAATAGCACAAAACTTCCCAAATATTGGGAAACAATCTGACATTGAGATAACCAAACCATATAGAGCTGGAAAAAAACACCAAGCTAATTAAAAACACAACCAGACATATAATAATCAATATCCCAGAAATCCACCACAAGAACAATACACTAAAAGCCACTAGAGAAAAGAAACAGATCACATTTAAAGGAAAATACATCAAAATAATTGCAGACATCTCTTCACAGACCATCAAGTCAAGAAAAGCATGGAGCAGAGTACTTCAAGTACTCCATGAAAACAAATTCTACCCCAGACTGCTATACCCTTAAAACTCTTTCAAATTTGACAAAAAAGTGAAATATTTCCATGACAAAAACAACTAAAGAATTTCATGATGACAAAACCAATCATACACAGACCAGTAAAACATATTCTAGAGAGGGAACAAAGTGAACAGAACTCCAAGAATGAGAACAGAAAGAACTGAAGAAATAGGGCAAACAAGTAAACACAGCAGAAAAAGGAGTATACAACAGCAGATAAATAATATGGTAATCATAGCTCAATGTATCTAAATTATAACCATCAAAGAAAATGGACTCATTTCACAAATTAAAAGAAACAGACTGGCACAGTGGATCAGGAAACAAAATCCAACAATATGCTGTATACAAGAAATGCACTTAACACATAAATAAATCCACAGGATGAAAGTCAAAGGGTAGAAAACAATACTACATGCCTCAGCATCTCAGAAAATAGCAGGACATAGACAGTCTGAACTTTAAACCAAGAATGATAAATGAAATAAAGATGGCCACTACATATTGGTTAGGGGAAAAATTCAAGAGGAAGAGATAACACTACTAAAAATGTAGGAACCCCACAAGGGAGAAACCAACTATATAAGACAAATCTTATTCACCATGAAAAATCTAACGTCCAATACCACAATCTTAACAGGAAATATTAAAACACGCTTATGCCAAAAAGATACATCAAGTAGGCATAAAATTAGCAAAGAAGTAGCAGAACTGAACGAGAACTTGGAACAAATGGACTTAATGGACATATACACAGTGTTTCACACAACCACATCTGAATACATTTTTTTTCAGTTGCATAGGGGCCATTTTCTAAAATAGACCACATACTAGTCAAAGGTTATGGTTAAGTCTATGCAAGAAAAAAGAAATTGTCCCATACATATTTTCTGACCACAGTGCAATGAAACTGGAAATAAATAACA
This sequence comes from Octodon degus, assembly GCF_000260255.1. Taxonomy (NCBI): domain Eukaryota; kingdom Metazoa; phylum Chordata; class Mammalia; order Rodentia; family Octodontidae; genus Octodon; species Octodon degus. Next base: position 634,487 of record NW_004524679.1, on the reverse strand, counting down.
ACAGAAACCAGAAAAACCCCCAAAATACATGAAAATTAAACAACATCTTACTGAGTAACCAATGGTTTACAGATAAAATTAAACAAGAAATTAAAAACTATCTACAATGCAATGAAAATTCAAGGACAACTCAGTGTAATTTATGGGATGCAATGAAAGCATTCTTAGAGGGAAATATATAGCTCTGAACTCACGCAGTAGGAAAACAGAAGGGGAAGAAATAAATACCATCGTGCTGTTCCTCAAATATCAAGAAAAGGAAGAGCAAACCAAACCCAAAGACCAAAGACATGAAGAAATCATAAAGATTACAGCAGAAATTAATCCAGTTGACACAAAGAAAACAACTCAAAGAATTAACAAATCAAAAAGCTTGTTCTTTGAAAGATTAAATAAAATTGATAAGCCCCTAGCTAACCTCATCAACAAGAGGAAAGAAAAAAAATTCAAGCAATAAGGAATGGAAAAGGGTGAAATTACCACAGACGCTGTGGAAGTTCAGAACATCATCAATAACTACTTTGAGAATCATTACTCTCACAGAATTGAAGACACAGAAGAAATGGACAGATTCTAAAGAAAAGGTACAAATTACCAAAACTGAATCAAGAAGATATAACAACTCTCAATAACCCAATAACAGCCAATGAAATATGAAATATAAAATTTTTTTAAAACCTACTGACAAAGAAAAATTCAGGTCCTGATAGATTCACAGCTGAATTCTACAAGAAATTGACAGAAGATATAATCCCAATACTCCTTGAACTCTTCAATGAAATGGAAAAGGAAGCAATCCTCCCAAAATCATTCCTTGAGGCAAGTGTTATACAGATACAAAAACCAGAGAAAGACTCAACTAAAAAGAGAACTAGAGGCCAATCTCCCTCATGAACATAGATGAAAAATCCTCAGTAAAATCCTAGCAAATAGAATACAGCGAATCATTAAGAAGATCATACACCATGACCAGATAGGATTCATCCCACGGATGCAAGGATGGGGTTCCACATAAACAAATCTATAGGGGCCTGCCCCTTAGCTCAGTTCTTTAAGTGGCTGCTCCAACAAAGCAGTCAGGCTCAGATTGCTGTGGGTCGATCTCCAGAACTCAAGCCACCCAAACCTGCCCTGAAGGCATTTGGAGCAAAAAAAACTATAACTATAATACACTATAGTAATAGAGCCAAATCCAAAAACCACATGATCATCTCAATTGATGCAGAAAAGGCTTTTCACAAAGTCAAAAACTCATTCAAGTTGAAAGTGCTGCATAAAATTGAATTAGATGGACTCTACCTCATTCTGATAAAAGCCATCTATGACAATCCAACAGCTAACATAATTCTGAATTTTGAAAAACTGAAGTCTTTTATTCTCAGATCTGGTACCAGACAAGGATCTCCTCTATCACTGTTCCTATTCAATATAGTTCTGGAATCATTTGCAAGAGCCATTATACAAGACAGAGAAATAAAAGGAATAAGAATAGGTAAAGAAGAAGTTAAATTATCATTATTTGCAAATGACATGATACTCTACTTTGAATACCCAAAAAAGTCTACCAAGAAGGTACTAGAATTGACACACAAATGCAGTAGCATGCCAGGATACAAAATCAATACCTGAAAGTCAATAGCTCTGCTCTAAACAGATAATAAACACACTGAGAGGAAAATTATATAAACAATACCTTTTATAATATCACTGAGGAAAATTAAATACTTAGGAATTAATCTGAGTAAAGAAGTAAAAGACCTATTCAATTAAAATTACAGTAATCTGACATGACCCAGGCCGCGGGATCCTGAACAGACCCGGAGCGCAGGCCGGCGAGTGAGTGAGACGACCCAGGCCGCGGGGTCCTGAACAGACCCAGAGCGCAGG
>NW_004524679.1:628352-630095 GCF_000260255.1 Octodon degus | reverse complement strand
ATTATTTATTGCAGATGTTTTTAATTCAGGGATTTCTTTTTTTATTTCCAATCTGAGTTCCTCTATACCTTTCTGCAGCTGTTTCTTTATTTCAGAAGCCATTGATTCATTACTTTCAGCTGTGTGATTCCCAATTTGTTCTGTGTTAGTGTCCTCTGCACTTTTTACAGGTGGTGTTGGGATCTGAGGTTCCATTTTGTTCCTTCTCGTCATTTTGTGTAGCACTGTCTTCTGACCTGTGTTGTAGATCTTCATTGTAGTTATAACCTTAGTTCATACTGAAGTTCAGGTGCAGATCTACAAGGTCTGGATTTATCCAGCTGTGCTTGGCTTGGGTCTGGCTGCTGTGCTCAGCTCCTTCCTGCTGCTCCCCTTGAGGGTGAACCTGTTGTGCCCCTGTGGCAAGATGTTCTTTTCCTGGACTAACTGAGTGGTTCTATCCTCTACCCTCTCTGTAGGGATTTCAACTGCAGGCTTACACCCCAGGCCTGTATGCCAGGCCTGAGCTGAGCCTGTAGGGGACAAGCTGGAGTAGGGGTAGAGGCAGCTCTCCCACACACTCACTGGGTCTGGGCTAGGACTTGGTCCTGATGTTTCCTGTGTCAGAAATTCCTACTCGTTGGGCAGGCTGGGAGAGTTGCTGCGGAGTGGTGGGTGGCGTCCCAAGGGGGTGGAAGACAGTCTGACCCATGCTGCATCTGGGCTGGGACCCGGCAGCTGGGGTGGGGGAGGTACTTCAGAGTGGTAGGGGGCATCCCAAGGGGTTGGAAGAGGGTCTGACCCACGCTGCGCCTGGGCTGGGACCCAGAATTGGTCCCGCCTGCGCAGGGTAGCGGGAAGCTCTCCCCCACACTCACGGGATCGGGGCTAGGACTGGGTCTGGGGTTTCCTGGAACGCGGCAGAAATTCCTACTCGGCAGGCAGGGTGGGGAAGGTGCTGTGGAGTGGTGGGTGGCGTCCCAAGGGGGTGGAAGACGGTCTGACCCTTGCTGCGCCTGGGCTGGGACCCGGAGTTGGTCCCACCCATGCAGGGTAGCCCTTCATTGTTTTTACTTTATGATAATATCTGGTCTGTTTTTCTGTCATCAAAATTACTGCTGCTTTTGTTGTTGTTGTTGTTTGTTTTTTGTTTTTTCTCTGTGAGGTCCTTGGGATCAAGCCCCCAGAAGAACATTAGAAACTCAGCAGAAACTCAAATATTATGCTGAGTAGGTTGAAGGTAACTATAAAAACTACAACATAACAAAACATAAGGGCACACAATAGGGAAAAATATTCTAATTAAAAACATCCAAATGCAAAGGACAGAGTTTTCTATCATAACTGACCATCAAATTGCTGAATAAACACAATTGAAGCATACTAAAACAAGACAAAAAGATGTCTACAAAAAACACTTAGAACCTCAAAAGCTTGAGCGGACTAAATAGCTCAGTGGATTAAAGTGCCTGCAAGCAGGAGCAGGGGCAAGGGGTTTGATCCCCTGGCCCTGCATGCTAGCCCTATCCCCGGGGCTCACTGAGAAGCGATTGAGACTGGGCATGGTGGTGTGTACCTATAATCCCAGCACTTGGGAGGCTGTAAGCAGGAGAATCACTATGAGTCTGATCTACTTGTGAGACCCTGAACACACTGTACACCCTGTCCTAAATACAGAAAAAAAGAACCTCAAAAGCCGATCTAATATAATATCCAAAGTTAAAAAACATCCCTGGTTATATCTGGTAATCTGAACAACTAATT
>NW_004524679.1:617145-628122 GCF_000260255.1 Octodon degus | reverse complement strand
AAAGGATATTACTAATAAAATATTTCTTTATGGTAGTTTAGGTAGAGCATGCCCATAATCTGAGCACTTGAGAGGCTGAGACAGGAGGATTGCTATCTGCTTGAGCCCAACCTAGGCTACAGCATGAATTCAAGGCCGTAGTGAGCTACATAGCAAAACTTTATCTTAAAAAAGTATATTTGATGAGCCTAAAGAAGAAATAACAAATGAACTGTGTTAAGACACAACAATATAGGTTATTAATGATCAGTTTATCAATAAATTAAATTTAGGAAAATAAAGGAAATAGAAATACAAGATATGAAAAATTCAACAGAGAAAATAGCAAAAAGAACCAATAAGACAGAATGTCAAAAATTAAAAACAACTTGGTTATAGTACAACATAAATGTAGTAATACCCCAAAAAATAGATACCATAAAGCTGGAATCATTGGTTGCTAGATAAGTCAAAAAATCAGAATTATAGAGAAAGGAAAAATGATAACTCAAAAAGTTTAAACAATCTCTTCCGTGAAATCACAGCAGAGACATTTAAAAGTCTAGGAAGGAAATTCAACATTCATTTGAAAGAGGCTTATAGATTGCTAAATAGCCACAAACAGAAAGTAATCTCTCATGACATATCACAATCAAAACTGTAGGTGTACAACTGTAGGGGAAACTATAAAAGCTTTTGCCAATAGTAACCATATGGGGATGGCAGGTTCAAGCTGCCCTTCTTACACCATGAACCATGACTCACTGAGAAAATGCCACTTGTCTGTTCCCTCTTCCATACTGTGGTCCTTCTGGGAAGAGCAAAGAGAAGCAAATTCTTCCTTCGTGAAGATCCTTGCTGAATCCCATGGACTGACTTCCTTCTTTTTTCTCATCCTTACATCAATATATTTCAGTATCTGGATTCCAAATGAGGCCCTTTCTGTGCTGCTTACCATTCTGTAATCTCCCAAGAAGTTCCTCTAATATCTTATTTGATTTCTTCTGGCGATCAATTTACCAGTTATGTATTCTTTAATTTCTATATATTTTCATAATTTTTTGTGTATTTGGTACAGGGTCTTACTACACAGGCAAGCACCACTATGCCCAGTCTCAGCACCCTGCTCAGGGTGCCTGGGGGTGGGGCTGGTGCACCATGTGGTGCTAAGAATCAAACCCTGGTGCCTGTGCTTGCCTAAGCAGGCACTTAGTCTGCTGAGCTACCTAGCCAGCCTATTCTCAGAATTCTTCGCCACCTTTTACCATTGACTTCTAATCTGTTGTTGTTGTTAATTTCTGGTTCCACTGAATCTTGTTTCAGTAATATGCATAGGATATTTTTTGATTCTTTCATCTTATTTGATTATACTCCATAGGTTAGTATGTGGTCTATTTTGAGGGAAGTTCCATGTGCTACTGAGATTACTATAACATGGTTCTGGATAGAACATAGATATCTATTATGCTCATTTTTGCAAATGTTTTGATCCCTTTGATATTTCTTTGTTGATTGTCTAGTTTATGTATTTGTGATAGTGGCATATTGAGATTCTGCACTAAAATTGTGCTTATACATTTTGGTTTAGTTGTTTTCAAGTGTTGCAAGTTCAGGTCAAATGCTTTTTCAGCTTCTATTGAGAACATAGTTTTTTCCTACATTTTTAAATTATGCTGTATTACATTTATTGACTTGCATATGTGTACCATCCCTGCCTCCCTGGGATGAATACTACTTGGTCATGATGCAAAATCTGGGTTTTTCTTGGCAGTATTTTGGGGTTTTTTTCTTGTTTACTTGTGTGCTGGTTGATAGGTTTTCAATTTCATTAACTGATAGTGTTTTATTTGGTATTTGATATCTCATTTATTCCACTTTGGTAATTTATATTCTTGTGTGTTTTCCATCTTATTAAAATACAGGTTGTCAAAGTAAACAAACATACTTGGGTGTGCTGCTGAATTTTATGTGGACAGACTCAAAATTATTTAATTAACTAAATTAAATTTTTTATGTCTCTAGGCTAACAATCACTAATTAAGTTTGAATTTTGTATCATAAAAATATTCCTGAGGTAGATTTTTCCTCAGAAAATGTCTCTGCACATTTATAAGAATCCCCAGTGGACCAGTGGCTTCCAGGAGTCTTTCCCGCTTGTCTCCGAGTTTGAGTCAGAAAATGTGAACATAGCCTTAAAGCTCTAAGGTCCAGCTCCTAATTTATCTGTTGAGATGTAGTCTGTTGCCAATAACATAGTCTCTACTATTTTTATAGACTTGTATTGGTCCCCAAACCTCTCAAGGGCAAGAAGACGGTGTCTGTGCTATGATAATGTTCCTTATTACAGATAGAAATTCAGATTTTCTTCCCAAGTGACACTGTGGAGAAATGTTTCTCTTATAGTAACTGACAATAAAAATTGTTTTTCCAGTTAAAAATAAATAAATTAGTTAATTAAATTTCTTCTAAAAATCAATAGTACTCTTATACACAAATAAACACAATGAGAGATAAATTAGAGAAAAACGAGGGCTGGGGAGATAGCTCAGTAGAATAAGTGCCTGGCTGGCAAGCACAGGGTCCTGAGTTCAAACCCTGTACTACCAAAAAAGAAAATTAGGCAAACTATACCTTTCAAAATAGAATAAAAAAATACTCAAATCGGTCTAACAAAAAGTACAAAAATTTTACATTAAAAACTACAGTACAGGGCCTGGCAAATAGCTCAGCAGATTAAAGCACCTGCAAGCAGGCACAGGGGCTGGGGGTTCGATCCCCAGTCCTGCATGCCGGCCCCACCCCCTGGGCATGCTGAGACAACAATTGAGACTGGCCATGGTGGTGAATGCCTGTAATCCCAGCTCTTGGATTTTTTTTTTTCGGAACCAAGTATTGAACTCAGACCCTTGCACTTGGCAGGGAAGCACTTTTTCTACTGAGCCATCTCCCTGGCCCCTTATCCCAGCTCTTTGGAGGCTGTAAACTGGCAGATCATTATGAGTCTGATCTAGTAGTGAAATCCTGAACACCCTGTAGACCCTTCCATAAAATACAAAAAAAAATACTACATTACTCTGAAAAGAAGATCAGAGAATATCAGAAAATTGAAATATATCCCATATTCTTGGGTGGGAAAAACCAATATAGTGAAAATGGCCATGTGTTCAAAATTCTAATGCAGATGCAATGGATTTCTGATCAAAATAAGAACAGCATACCTTACAGAACTGAGAAAAAAATCTTAAAATACATTTGGAATAAGAAAGGACCTAGAATAGCAAAAGTAATTCTTGGCAACAAAGGTAAGGCATAGGGTATCATAATCCTGGACTGGAAATTATACCACAAAGCTATTGTGATAAAATAGCTTAGTACTATTAAAACTAAAAGAAAAAGATGCAGTGATTAACAGAATAAGGTAGAGGATGCAAAAACAACTGCAAACACACTCAGCCTACTTATCTTTTTTTCTTTTCATTTTATGTATTTAGTAAAGGGTGTACATGGTCTCACTACACAGATCAGACTTGTAGTGATTCTCCTGCTTTCAGCCTCCCAAGTGCTGGGATTACAGGCACATGCCACCACACCCAGTCTCAATTGCTGTTTCAACACATCTTGGGGGTGGGGCCAGCATGGCATGCCAGAGATTGAACCCCAGCCACTGCAGTCTGCTTAAGCAGGCACTGTAATCCGCTCAGCTATCTGGCCAGCCCTAGCCAACTTACCTTTGACAAAAGGGCCAAGCACCTTTATTGGAAGAAAGAGAGCCTTTTAATGAATTCTATTGGGAAACCTGGTTTTCCACATGCTGAAAATTAGACCTAAATAATATCTTTCACTGTACACTAAACTAAAATTGATATGGATGAAGGATCTAAATGTTAAAACAGAAATACTAAATCTTCCAGACGATGCACTAGGAAAAACTCTTGAAGACATAAATGTAGGCAAAAATTTTATGAACAAAACCTAAACTGTACTGGAAATATTACAAAGAATCAACAACTGTGATTTTAATTTATTAAAGACATTTTGCACAGCAAATAAAACCACCAACAGAGTGAACAGACAAACAACAGAATGAAAAAAAAACAAGAATGATAAAAAGATTTACCAGCTGTTCCTCAGACAAAGAACTAATATCTAGACTATATAAAGAACTCAAAAAATCAGACCCCTTGTCAGGGAAATGGCTCAATAGAATAAGCGCTACCCTGGCAAGCACAAGGGCATGAGTTCAGTCCCCATTTCCACACACACAAAAAAAAAATCAGACACCCTTGAAGTATAAGACTGAATCCAACCAGGCAAAGTGTCATATGCCTGTAATCCCAGCAGGCTTAGGCAGGAGAAGCATTGTGAGTTCAAGACCATCCTAGGCTACAAAGTGATCACATGACCAGCTTAAACTGCATAGCAAGATCTTGTTAAAAAATAATACCAATCCAAAAATGGGCACCTGAGATGAATATACACTTCTCAGATGAAGTAGAAATGGCAAACAAATATATGAACAAATGTTCCACACCACTGGTCATTTGACAAATGCAAATTAAAGCAAAACGTTGAAGTTATATGTACAAGATGGGTAAGGCAATGATCCTGAGAATCTTCAGATTTTTGAATCTAGCAGTTAATTGGAAGGATTCTCACCCTGACAAACTATATATGCTGACACCAGTGAACTAAGCAAATGCACTGAAGAAGGCAATTTGTAATAGTAGGTTCATGCTTGGAGTGCCTGTCATTCTGGTTTTCTGAATACGTGCTGCTTGCCCTGACATGCTGATTGCTGCCGTGCTGTCTCTGAGGTAGATGTTTGTTTAAAAAGGAAGGGGGTGGTGAAAGAAGGCAGGATACAGGAAAAGGAGTGTTGCGGGACTGTCCTGCTACAATGCTGTATATGCTTAGATTTCTAAACTTACCTGTAAACATATATAATAGTTTATTCGTATTTTTAAATATATTTTAATTTTTTAAATTTCTTTTCATCATATTCTGTAGGGAGTTAAAGCTTAACATAACAATACTTGAAAAATACCTGTTCCATGTTATGCCTAAGATGTTTGATATTCAGACAATTAAGCTCAACAGCCTAGGTTGTATGGTAATAACAATAAGCTTCTCTTCTGGAGGATTAACAACCTAAGATTGCAGACCAAAAATTAGAGAAAAAGGAGGGCTGCAAGGACTGTGAATATTTTGGCCCTAGCCTTTCAAGGTCAATTAAGACTCAGGACATATGAGAACCTGTACTGTAACACCATGTAACTCAGTTGTGTCCCAAATTTTCTGATCAAGGAGATTATGGGACCAAAGAGGAAAGTGATTGATGATGTAGAGTGTGCCTAAGGAGAGTCACATGGAGAGAAAACATTCTCTCAGGCTTTCACAGAGAGCAAATTGGACAAGCAATGGCCATAACTCATCTACATGGCTGGCAATGACAAAGGATCTACAAACAGAGGTACAGGGTCTCTGGATAAATCCTGAGGGGATTTCACTGACCTTATGAGACCCAAAAGCTACAACTCTTGTTGCATAGATCTTGCTTTATCTTGTTCTTAACCATCCAGCAGAAAAGTATAAAAAGAAGTATAAGAAGTAAAGCCATGTTGTTATGATGAGCTGTAGGGGACTCAGGTCAACAACTTCTGACATTGCCAGTCATGCAGAAGATCCAATACTATTATGGACCACTGAACTATTTTGGGATATTTTGCTGAGTTCACACAACTATAATATTTAAATGACATAACTAAACCAAAAAAGGGGGGATACAGATGAATGACCATTTTGTATCTGTGTATTTAAAATGGTTAGGATAAACATATAGCTACATTCTCTTAATTCAATGAATAGAGGGATTTGTTCTAATAGTGTTTGGAAATACGATATCATGTCTGTATCTTGTACAACAAATATCCACTAGTTAGACAGTATGCAATGTGTTAATATTTGAAACTGTCCTACTAATTTGATTTGAAACTGTTTCATTGCCATTTGTTTCTCAATAAAATTATGGAAAAAAGTAAAATAAAACAAAACACTGAGATTTTGTCTAACCCCAGAAAGAATGGCTATCATCAAGGAATCAACTAATACCAAATGCAAGAGAAGCTGTAGGGTAAAATGAACTCATCTCCACTGTTGGTGGGAGTGTGGAATGCTGCACGCATTCATTTTGAAATCAATGGGAGATCCCTCAGAAAACGGAACTAGAGCTAGAAGTTCCATTTGACTCAGTTATTCCCCTTCTTGGTATCTTCCCCATAGAATTAAAAGCACCATACCATAGTGATAAATGCACAGCTATATTTATAGCAGCACAATTTGTAATAGCTAAATCTTGGATACAGCCTAAATGTCCCTGAGCTATTGAGTGGATGAAGATATTATATTCTTCTCACAATGCAGTACTACTCTGCCATGAAGGATAAACTTGAGGTATTTCTAGGTAAATTAAAGCATTTTGAGGCATATGTTTAAAGGGAATAAATAACTCATGCATGTTTAAATATTACATTGTTTCACTGATGTGAGAATTCAGAAGGGTAAACAAGGACCAAAATGTAGAATAGGGGCTGGTGAGATGGCTCGGTGGTCTAAAGCACCTATTTAGAACAAGCTTAGCAAAGCACAGGGACCGCGGTTCAATTCCCTAGCACCACATGCCAGCCAGCCCCGCCCCCTGGTGGGCTGAGCTGGCCACACACACACACACACACACACACAAATAAATAAATAAAATTTTTTTAAAAAACGTAGAATAGACATTAGGAAATAGGAAAAATGTCTTAAATTGGGAAAGAAAAAAAGTAAGGTATGAAAGAGATAAAATAAGGGATAAGAAAAAAAGGAATAGAAGAAAAATGGAAACAAATCTTTTGTAAATAAGGAGAGAAAGAGGGGTTGAAAGGAGGAGAGGGAATTTGAAAAAGAGGAATCAATATATATTACAGGAACAAATTCTTATGAATGTGAACATTATAACTGAAGTGTACCAATAAAATTAATTTTTAAATAATAGGGTCAGCCAGATAGCTCAGCTGATTAAAGCACCTGCTTAGGCAGACTCAGGGTCAGGGGGTTCAATCCCTGGGCCTGCCATGCTGGCCCCACCTCCAGAGTGTGCTGAGACAGCAAGTGAGACTGGGATTGGTGGCACTTGCCTGTAATCCCAGCTCTTGGGAGGCTAAACAGAGGCAGATCACTACAAGTCCAATCTGCATAGTGAGACACTGTAGACCCTGTCCTAAATGCATTTTTTAACAGAGAAGAATTAGGTGTTGCATTGCAGGTAGTTCATTCTATTTCTAACTTCAGCAGTGTCTTGATGAAACAGATCAAGAATTGCCCCCTTTTTGGTCTGGAAACACTTTGAATTCCTTAACAACAGTCTTCTAGATGATCTCCAGCTTCTAGGAATAGTTAACATCTTTGTAGTTATTTCCATGTCATTAGCTTACTATGAGATTTTAGATGCTCTAAAATTATTCTTTACAGGTCAAACTTGCTATCCTTTGCTTGGTCAATCTGCGTGGGACTTTATTTACCTACTTCTCCTTTGGCTTCCATTTAGTCAACAAAAATGCTGCACTTAAGGGCATGTGCCCACTGAGTTCATGAAGAACAAGGGCTCTGAGAGTCTTTTGAAAACACAAACTCGAGCTATAGCCAGCCTGTCTAGGTCCTAAGTTATGCACAAGCTACCATTCCAAAAATGAGATTTCCAAGGACTGTACCACAGTCTGGGCAAAGAATCAGAACCAGGCCTCATTGAATCTGTATGCCCTGCATTCATGAGATACAAGACCCTGGAAAACAACTTCCTAGTTGAAGGTGAAAAGTAAGAAGATAAACAATCATCTGGCCAACTTCCATAGCCTGGTAGTCCTCAGGGTAAGCTGGTTGTGCTGGGCAATAAATAGGAACCTTCTGAACCCAGTGGCAACACCACCCACTCCAACAATCCTCCTTTATAAGACACTTTGATCATTCAAAAACTCCCCCTCAGTCCATAAACTAACTAGAAGCAATAAAGCTTATTTTTTCTGCCAATAATTACAGACAGACTGAAAGATAACTGGTTGGATGAAAGATATATTTTATTTGTTTCCTTGCTTGTTTTCAGGTTTTGCTTGAGACATGGTCTCACTATGCAGTTCAGGCTGGCCTTGAACTAACTGTGTACCCTAGATTGACTTTGAATTTATGGGCATCTTCCTGCTTTAGCATTCCAAGTTCTAAGATTACAGGCATATAGCACCATGAATGGCAAAAGTTATATTTTGAATAGATTTCTGAGTACTTAGCAATGGACAGAGAAACAATATATAATGACAAGAGTGGAAGATTTTTTTTTACCATCAGTAAATATAGGCAGCAAATACCTGAAATCTCAGTACCCGGAGAGGATTTGGTAGGATGATTGCTATTCAAACCCAGCCTGGGCAATTTAGTTACTTACTAAAACCCAGTCTCAAAAGAAAAAGAGAGGCCCAGCCAAATAGCTCAGAAGATTAAAGCACCTGCAAGCAGGCACAGGGGCTGAGGATTCAATTCCCGAGCCTGCCATGCTAGCCCCATCCCTTGGGCATACTGAGACAGCAATTGAGACTGGGCATGGTGGCACACATCTGTAATCCCAGCTCTTGGGAGGCTGTAAACAGGTGGATCACTACAAGTCTGATCTAGTTGTGAGACACTAAACACCCTGTAGATCCTTCCCTAAAATAAAAGAAAAAAATGTAAAAAGCAGGGATAATCCAGGTGTGGCACTGAATGCCTGTAATGCCAACATTCAGGAGTCTGAAGCAGAAGGATTTTTGTGTGTTCAAGATCAACTGGGGCTACAAACTGAGCTCAAGGCCAACTTGAACAGCATAGAAAGACTCTGTCTCAAAAAGAAAAACAAGGGCCAGGGAGATGGCTCAGTAGAATAAGCGCTTGACTGGCAAACATAAGGATCTGAGTTCAATCCTCTGTTCCACAAAAAAAAGAAAAACAAGAGAGAGAGAGAGAGAGAGAGAGAGAGAGAGAGAGAGAATGTAACTCAGTGCGAAATCCAGAAAGTGCTCAATGTAGCAAAAAGAAATGTATTCCATCAAGGTAGCTTTAACATTTTCTAGCTTTGAAGCCTTCTGCAAGTCATTCAAACTTTTAGACTCTTTTTTCAATAAATGCTAATATGTCAGATTCTTTTGAGGACTACAAAACTCATGAAAATGGCTACACCTACTCCTTTATACATAATAGATACAATCTATCTGGACTCTTTTACAAAGACATGTAGAATATAAAAATTGTATTGCAGCATTTGATATAAAATTGACTCAAGATCTTCCAGCTAACCTGCGCCAACGGGACCTGCCGGTCACAGCTCAGGCAGAGTGTGGGTGAGACCTCTTCCACAACCTTGGGACCCCCCTCACCACTCTGCACCACCTCCCCACCTCGCCCACCCAGTGAGAATTTCTGCCACATTCTAGGGACCCCCAGATCCAGTGCTAGCCCAGGTCTGGTGAGTGTGTGGGAGAACTCCTGGCTACCCTGTGCCAGTGGGACCTGCTGGTCCCAGTCCAGGTGCAGCGTGGGTGAGACACTCTTCCACCCCTTGGGACCCCTCCAAACACTTTGTAGCATCCCCCAACCCTGCCCGCCCAGTGAGAATTTCTGCCACTTTCTAGGGACCCCCAGATCCAGTCCTAGCTGAGGCCCGGTGAGTGTGTGGGAGAGATTCCTCTCTCCTCTACTCCACTTTTTCCCCTCCAGACTCAGCTCAGGCCTGGCATACAGGTCTAAGGTGAAACCCGGCAGCTGCAATTCCTGCAGAGAGAGTAGGGGACAGAACCACCCAGCAAATCCAGGAGCAGAACATCTTGCCAGAGGGGCACAATGAGTTCACTCACAAGGGCAGCAGCAGGAAGGAGCTGAGCACAGCAGTCAGATCCAAGTGAGGCACAGCAGGATAAAGTCAAATTTTGTAGATCTGCACCTGAACATCAGTAGGTGCTAAGGTTATAACTGCACCAAAGCTCTACAACAAACATCAGAAGACAGTGCTACAACAAATGACAATGAGAAAGAACAAAATTCAATCTCAGAACCCAAGCCCACCCATAACCAGTAAAGAGGACACGAACACAGAAAAAATTGGGACTCGCACAGCTGAAATCAATGAATCAACAGCTTCTGAAATAAAGAAACACCTGCAGAAAGGTATAGAGGAACTCAGATTGGAAATGAAAAAAGAAAGCGCTGAATTAATAACATCTGCAGTAAAAAATCAACTGCAGAAACATGTGGAGAAAACTCAAGCCCACCCAAAACAAGTGCAGAGGACACTAACACAGAACAAATTGGGACTAACACAGCTGAAATCAATGATTTAACAGCTTCTGAAATAAAAAAACACCTGCAGAAACGTATAGAGGAACTCAGATTGGAAATGAAAAAAGAAATGCCTGAATTAATAACATCTGCAGTAAAGAATCAAATGCAAGAGCGCAGGCCCAGCGAGTGAGTGAGACGACCGACCGGGGGCCTTGGGATCCTGAATAGAGCCAGAGCGCAGGCCCCGCGAGTGAGTGAGACGACCTGGGTACCAGCGGGATCCTGAATAGACCCGGAGCGCAGGCCCCACTAGTGAGTGAGATGACCCGGGTACCAGCGGGATCCTGAATAGATGCAGAGCGCAGGCCTGGCAAGTGAGTGAGACAACCCAGGCCTCAGGATCCTGAACAGACCCAGAGCGTAGGCCTCACGAGTGAGTGACACAAACTGGGTCACAGGATCCTAAATAGACCCAGAGCTCAGGCCCCGCGAGTGAGTGAGACGACACTGGTACCAGCAGGATTTTGAATAGACCCAGAGCCTAGGCCCTGCAAGGGAGTGAGACAACCCTGGGCCCCGGATCCTAATTCGACCCAGAGTGCAGGCCCAGCAGGGAACCCTTCAGCACAACTCCCTGCAAAGAGGCTAGAGGCAAGACCC
>NW_004524679.1:611781-615202 GCF_000260255.1 Octodon degus | reverse complement strand
TGATAAAAACAAATAAAAGAAAGAGCTATATTGTGTTAACATAAAGAATATTGGTAATTTTTGAAATTCTGTATTGTTTCTAATCTTTTTACTATTTTTTATTCTTTTCAAAAATAAAAACATTAAATAATGTGATAAAAACAAAAAGAAAAAAAAGAATCAAATGCAGAAACATATGGAGGAAACCCAATGCCCACCCAGAACAAGTGCAGAGGACACTAGATCAGCTCAAATATATGAATTAATAGCGTCTATAGTAAATAAACAACAGTAGAAAGGCATAGAGGAACTCAGAGCAGACGTCTTTTCTACTACCTCAGATCAAATGTACGAATTAATAGTGTCAATAGTAAATGAGCAACAGCAGAAAGTTATAGAAGAAGTCAGAACAGAATTTTCTGAAATAAGAAAAGAATTCTCTGAACTCATGGCATTTGAAGTAAAGAACCAAATACAGAAACATAGGGAGGAAACCCATCTGAGAAAAAACTACAGTAAAATAATTAATAACTACTTCTAAAGAAGACATTAATTAAAAAAATAGAGGAGATTAGAAAAATGATGGATTACTTGAATGAGCAATACAGGAAAGAAATAGATCGCATGAAGCAGACTAAAAGAGATATAGAGGAATTTAAAATCTCAATCACAAGCTTGCAAAACCGTTTAAGTGAAAGTGAAGACAGAGTTTCAGATCTTGAAGATGCTGGTGCAGCTAGTGAAAAGGTAAGAAAGGATCTCTTAAATACAACTAGAATGCTGGAAAAACTAATCCATCACTTGCAAGATGATGCAAAGATGAATAGTGTGAGACTAATAGGCATCAATGAGAAAGAAGGAGTCAATACAAATGACATTTAAAAAGTATGGGCAGAAGTAATAGCAGAAAACTTTCCAAATATGAGAAAAAAATCTGACACTCAGGTAACCAAAGCATACAGAATGCCAAGTAACATCAACCCAATTAAAAACACACCGAGACATGTTATACTCAAGATCCCAGAAATGCAGTACAAGAACAATTTACTGAAAGACTCTAGAGAAAAGAAGCAGGTCATATTCAAAGGAAAACCAATCAGAATTATGGCCAACTTCTCTTCATAAACTATGAAGGCAAGAAGAGCATGGAGCAGAGTACTTCAAGTACTCTAGGAAAACAAATTCTAGCCCAGACTACTACACCCTGCAAAACTCTATTTCAAGTTAGATGGAGAAGTGAAATATTTTCATGACAAAGAAGAGCTAAAGAATTTCATGATGACAAGGCCAACTTTACACATGCTAGTGAAAGATGTTTTAGAGAGAGATCAAAATGATCAGAACTCCACAAATGGGATCAGAAACAACGAACTAAATAGGGTAAGCAATTAAACACAGGAGAAAAAGGAGTAAACGACAACAGGTAAATAACTTGTCAATCGTAAGTCAATACATTTCAATTCTAACCATCAAAGTAAATTGACTCAATTCATCATTTAAGAGAAATAAACTGGCACAGTGGATAAGGAAACAAAATCCTACAATATGCTATATACAAGAAACATATTTAACTCAAAAAAACATTCATAGGCTGAAGTCAAAGGATGGAACACAATATAACAATCCTCAGCACCTCAGAAAAAAGCGTGGCTACCTATCCTATTCTCAGACTGTCTCAGTTCAAACCAATAATGGTCAAGTGAAATAAAGCAGGCCACTGTACTGGTTAGGTGAAAAATTAAAGAGGAAGAGGTAACACTCCTAAATATGTACGCACCAAACATGGGAGCACCAAACTACATAAAGCACATCATAACGGACCCGAAAAATCTAATATACAATACCACAATCTTAACAGGAAACGTTAACACCCACTTAGTCCCAAAAGATAGGTCAGCCAGACAAAAAATTAGCAAAAAAAAATAAAAGAACTGAACCACAGCTTGAAACAAATGGACTTGGTGGACATATACAGAGTGTTCCATCTAAACACAGCTGAATACACTTTTTTCTCAGCTGCAAATGGGTCATTTTCTAGAATCGACCATATACTGGTCCATAGGTCATGACTAAGTATATGCAAAAAAAAACACAAATTATCCCATATATATTATCTGACCACAGTGCAGTGAAAATGAAAATAAATGACAAAAGAAACCAGAAAAAAATCCCTAAATACATCGAAATTAAATGACACAGTGCTTAGCAACCAATGGGTCACAGATGAAATTAAAAAATAAATACAACAATACCTACAATTCAATGAAAATTCAAGCACAACTTTTCATAATTTATGGGATATGATTAAAGGAGTTCGCAGAGGGAAATTCATAGCTGTGAACTCACACATTAGTAAAAGGCAAAAGATTTATATGATCTGAAGAGAAACCA
Organism: Octodon degus; assembly: GCF_000260255.1. Taxonomy (NCBI): domain Eukaryota; kingdom Metazoa; phylum Chordata; class Mammalia; order Rodentia; family Octodontidae; genus Octodon; species Octodon degus. The sequence goes on along the minus strand of NW_004524679.1, from coordinate 612,832 downwards.
GAGTATCACTCACACATTAGGAAAACAGAACAGGAACAAATAAATACTCTAATGCTGCACCTTCAACACCTATAAAAGGAAGAGAAAACCAAACCCAAAGCCCAAAGATGAGAAGAAATCATAAAGATTAGAGCAGAAATTAATTCAATTTAGATGAAGAAAACAATTCAAAGAATTAGGAAAGCAAAAAGCTGGCTCGTTGAAAGATTACATAAAATCAATAAGCCCCTAGGTAACCTCATCAAAAAGAGGAAAGAAAAAAAATTCAAATACAAGCAATAAGGAATGAAAAGGGTGTAATTACCACAGACCCAGTGGAAATTCAGAAGGCTATCAATAGCTACTTTGAGAATCTTTATTCTCACAGAATAGAAGACACAGAAGAAATGGACAGATTCTTAGAAAGGTATAAATGACCACAACTGAATCAACAAGATATAACCACTCTCAATAGCCCAATAACAGCCAATGAAATACGAGATGTAATTAAAAACCTACCGACAAAGAAAAGTCCAGGTCCAGATGGATTCACAGCTGAATTCTACAAGACATTTACAGAAGATGTAGTCCCTATACTCCTCAAACTCTTCCATGAAATGGAAAACGAAGTAATCCTCCCAAAATCATTCCTGGAGGCAAGTATTATACTGATACCAAAACCAGGGAAAGATGCAACTAAGAAAGAGAACTACAGGCCATTCTCCCTCATGAACGTAGATGCCAAAATCCTCAATATAATACTAGCAAATAGAATACAGCAAATCATCAAGAAGATCATACACCATGACCAGGTAGGATTCATCCCAGTGATGCAAGGATGGTTCAATATTTGAAAATCCATAAATGTAATACACTATATCAATAGAGTGAAAACTAAAAACCACATGTTCATCTCCACTGATGCAGAAAAGGCTTTCGACAAAGTCCAACACTCATTCATGTTCAAAGTCCTACAGAAAATTGGAATAGATGGCTGCACTTCAATATGGTAAAAGACATTTATGAAAACCCAACAGCTAACATAATCCTAAATGGGGAAAAACTGAAATCT
>NW_004524679.1:608689-611161 GCF_000260255.1 Octodon degus | reverse complement strand
CTATCAGACTACCACCAACATACCTCACAGAGGTTGAAAAATCGTTCCTAAAATTTATCTGGAAGCAGAAAAGACCTAGAATAGCAAAGGCAATATTGGGCAATAAAGACAAGGCAGGAGGCATTACCATTCCTGACTTGAAATTATACTACAAGGCTACTGTGATAAAATCAGCATGGCACTGGCAAAAAAAGAAACCTGAGGATCAATGGAATAGATTAGAAGACTCTGAAGCCCCTATGAACACACTCAGCCACCTTATCTTTGACAAAGGGGGCAAACATACTCACTGAAAGAAAGATAGCCTCTTTAACAAATGGTGCTGGAAAAATTGGCTCTCTACATGCTGAAAACTAAAACTTGACCCAGGTCAATCACCATGCACTAAACTAAAGTCAAAATGAATTAAAGATCTAAACATTAAAGCAGAGACACTAAATCTCTTGGAAGAGAAAGTGGGAGGAACTCTTCTAGACGTAGGTGTACACAAAGAGTCCATGAACAGAAATCAAATCGCACGGGAAACAGTTGAAAGAATTAACAACTGGGACCTGCTCTTACTGAGAAGTTTTTTCACGTCAAAAGAAATTAGCAAGAAAGTGAAAAGGCAACACACAAATTTGGAAAAAATCATGACAAATAAGTACTCAGACAGAGGTCCGCTTTCTAGAATTTATAAAGAACTAAAAAACACTAGGGCCCCAGAATTTAAAGACTCAAATAAGATATTTCTGTATTTATTTTATCTTTTCCCCCAGTTGTATGATATACCTATGGGCCAAGTGGTTTTTATTTAAAATGTTTCAATTATAGATTTTTAAGAGATAGTTCTTTAATTTGGGTAATGTTTTAACTTTTGGATTTACTGAAGAAAATAAAATGAATTTTTGTGGATCTGCATGTGTTGAAATAAGGTAACTTTAATTTTTCAATATATTAAATGCCTATGAGAACTTGCTAATAACTGCTTTCAACTTTAAAAACTTCAGTAGGACATGAACAAAATTCACCTGGAAATGTTAACTGTGTCTAAGCATGTTTTCCAGTAACATCCCAATCGTATGTAGTTTTCTTGTATGAGACAGGCAAAGTAATTTTTTCAATATAATAATATTTTTCTCCTTGAGTCTCATGCAGTATTCCAGATGGCAAAATGATGTGCTCTTGCACACTCTTGTCCCTTCATAATCAGCTTACTGTAAAGCTCCCCAATTCTAGCTAGAACCTAAGCAGAGATGCTAATGTGTTTAAGTCCCAAAACTGCATTCTAAAAATGTCAGGCATATGAAGTACATCCCAGTACACCAGCACTCTGGAAGGTGAGGCAAAAGGATCTCAAATTTGGTCCCAGCATTTTCAAAGAGCAACTTAGTGAGATTCTCTTAGTGATTAAAATTAAAAAAGACTTGGTGTTGTAGTGCAGTATGAAAGTCCTGCATTCAGTGCCAAATTAGGCATATTTGGCCCCATGTACAAATCTTATTTGCTTTTTGTTTGTTTGTTTGTTTTGTAAGTAATCCTTAATCTGGTTTGGAAATGAATGATAACAAATCTAAAAAATATGAACATAAATAAATAAATAAATAAATACCCAATTCAGAAATGGGCATTGAAGATGAATACACACTTCTCAGAGGAAGATATTAAAGAAGCAAATAAATATATGAAAAAGTGCTCCACATCATTAGCCATCTGCAAAACGCTAATTAAAACAACTTTGAGATATCATCTCAATCCAGAAAGAATGTCTATCATAAAGAAATCAGCCAACAACAAACATTGGGGATGCTGTGGGGAAAAAGGAACCCTTCTCCACTGCTGGTGGGAATGTAGACTGGGGCAACCATTATGGAAAGCAGTATGGAGACTCCTTAGAAAAGTTGGACTGGAAATCCCCTTTAAATCAGCTATTCCTCTACTGGAAATTTTCCCGGAGGATCTGAAAACATCATATCACAGTGATATATGTGTGCCTATGTTTATAGTAGCACAATGTGTGATAGCCAAATTTTGGAAACAACCAAGATGCATATCACCTGAGGAATGGTTGAAAAAGCTGTGATATTTTTATACAATAGAGTATTATTCAGCAATTAAGAATGATAAACTCGAAGCCTTTATATTGAAGTGGATGCCACTAAAACATATACTCATAAGTGAAATAAACCACACACACATGTGTAAATATCGTATAGTTTCCCTAGTATAAGAACTCAAAAAGAAATACAAATAGAAAGGTATAATACAAGTAAAAGGAAAAAAAATAATAAAAAAATTAAAAGGAAAGCAGGATCTCAAGGACTAACTAATCAAGAGAGTGAAAGGAGAAGAGTTAGGAAACATGACAATGTCAAGCCATACAGTTATATGGAGAAGATGGGCAAGGCAATGATCCTGAGAATCTTCAGAAGATTTTTTAATCTAGCTCTTAATTGGAAAGATTCTCACCCTGACTAATTATATAAACTGATA
>NW_004524679.1:605819-606626 GCF_000260255.1 Octodon degus | reverse complement strand
TTAGAGTTGAACCCTTTGTGTCTCTCTGGGAAGATGTTCTGCTCCTGAATCAGTTGGGTGGGTGTTGCCTCTAGCCTCTTTGCAGGGAGTTGTGCTGAAGGGTTCCCTGCTGGGCCTGCACCCTGGGTAGAATGAGGATCTGTGTGCCCGGGTTGTCTCACTCACTGGCCGGGCCTGCGCTCTGGGTCTGTTCAGGATCCCGTGGCCCCAGGTCCTTTCACTCACTCCTCGGGCTTGCGCCCTGGTTCTATTCAGGATCCCGCGGCCTGGGTCGTCTCACTCACTCACCGGGCCTGCACTCTGGGTCTATTCAGGATCCCTCGGCCTGTGTCATCTCACTCACTTGCCGGGCCTGCGCTCTGAGTCTGTTCAGGATTCCGCCGGACCTGCGCTCCAGGTCTGTTCAGGATTCTGCCAGGTCCTAGGTCATCTCACTCACTCCTGTAATAGTAGTTTCATGGTTGGAGTGCCTGTCATTCTGGTCTTCTGAATATGGGCTGCTTGTCATGACATACCAGTTCCTGCTATGATGTCTCTCAGGTAGATGGTGGTTTAAAAAGGAGGGAGTGGTGAATGAAAGCAAGAGACAGGAAAAGGAATACTGTAGAACTGTCCTGCTTCAAGGTTGTATATTTTGAGATTTTTGGACTTATGTGTAAACATAAGAAGTATATAATTCTTTATGCCTATTTTTAAAATATATTCTAATTCTTTAATATTTGTTATCATATTCTGTAGGGACTTAAAGTTCAACATATCAATACTTGATGAGAAATACCTGTTCCTTATTATGCCTAAGATGTTTGA
>NW_004524679.1:595726-601518 GCF_000260255.1 Octodon degus | reverse complement strand
GAGGTTTGTACCTATGTTATTTGCTTATTATTTCTTGCCTATGACTTGTAATATGAGAAACTACTTTGGCAATAACAACACACAATGTACTAACCATTGTTACTCTCCTAAAATCTTGTTTTGAGATTTTGTACCACTGTTTTTATTTTTTTCTTTCTTTAAAATAAAAATAACTCATGTCAATAAATAAATATTTTTAAAAATGTATAGGAAGGATATGTCCTGTCCCACAATCGCCCACATTCTGTTACTCAGAAGCAGGCTGTACTTTTATTTCTGCTCTTACCCTCTTTTTCTCTTTACTGTGACCAAACTCCCTTTACAGAGCCAGTTTTTCTCTCATTTTTCACTTTTACTTTCTTCAGTAAACTTTTCCACTGTCTTTTTGCTCATTTCATTCAATTATGTTAAAGATGAGTATAACCTGGAAGTTAACTCTGAAGGGAGAGGCAAGCACTCCCACAGCTGGCAATGTTGAGTTGGTGGTTCACTTTTCAAAAGCAGGTTAATGAGGACCATCAAATAGCTCAACCGATTAAAGCACCTACTTAGGTAGACACAGGGCCAGGGGTTCGATCCCCATGCCTGTCATGCCAGCAATTGAGACTCGGCGTGGTGATCCATGCCTGTAATCCCAGCACTTGGGAAGCTATAAACAGGACGATCACTATGAGTCAGTTATATGCAGTGAGACCCTGTACACCCTGTATGCCCTGTCCTAAATAATAAAAAAATTAACTAGTACCATTTCTCACTCCTCTGTCTATCTCAAAGTCCAGTCTAAGGCTGGCACTGTAGCTCAGGGGCATAGCACTTGCCTGGCAAGTGCAAGGCCTTGAGTTTGATTCCCACAAAAACAACAACAATAAAAATCATACACCAGCCTAATACCACCGCCTTGTTTTTCACCTAGCTATTCCCTGTGTGCATCTTTCTTGGTAAAGACCTTGATTCCCACCACAGCACTCAGTACCCCCAAAAGGGTTCCAGACTTTGTGAACTACAATGAACCTATTAGAGTTCAGGATTTAGTTTTAGTTCTATTGCCTTTAGCTTAAGGATGATGCATTTTTAGACTATGCTAACAGGATCTGCGGGCTCATTCTTTTTCCCCTCTCTAGCATAACCCCTATCACAGTGCCATTGTAGCAGTGAGTTAACTTGCTTCTCTGATCACAGTCATGTGCTTTGTAATATTTTGGTCAATGGTAGACCATGTCTGCCTCAGCAGTGCCACACTGTGATATTGTTTCTTGTTTGGACAAGTGTGCCCCAAAGTCCTATGAGATTTTTTGTTATTATTGTTGCAGTAATGGAAATCTAACACACCTAGTGACGCCACTGTAATCATCTAGGTTTGCTGGCTTCCAGGAACCTTGAAAAGCCCTGCTTTGTTTGTAGTGCCTCCTAGTTCCTCCATCTGCAAAACGGCACAGTATCTGTGCCCAGTACCTGTAGTAGATGTGAGAGCATTGTTAGGGTGCCCAATCAGGGGCATAGTTTATTGATTAAATTAATTAACAAGTCCAGAAGTCCTCCAGGGCATCTCAACTCCTTTTTTTATTTTTTATTACTTTTATTGAGAAACAAATAGCAATGAGACAGTTTCAAAACTGATTAATAGGACAGTTTCAATAATTAATACATTGCATATTGTTGTCTTCTTAGTGGTTATTCATAGTACAACATGCACACATGATATCCTGTCCAAGCACTATTAGTAAAAATTTTTCTTCTCATTGAATTAAGAGAAAGTAGCTGTATATCTATCCTAACTATTTTGTATATACAGATACAAAGTGGTCTTTCATTTGTATTCCATTTTTTGTTCAGTTTTGTCAGAGATGGGTATCTATTGCCATTTAAATGATGTAGGTGTGTGAATTCAGCAAAATGATCCAATATAGTCCAGTAGTCCATAATAGTAGTGGGTTATCCACAGAACTGGCAATGTCAGAAGTTGTAGATTTGAGCCTTTTACAGCTCAGCATATTAATATGGCTTTACTTCTTATACCTCATGTTTATACTCTTCTGCTGGATGGTTAAGACCAAGATAAAGCAAAACCTATATGACAAGAAATGTAACTTTTGTATCTGATAAGGTCAGTCAAAACCCCTCAGGATTTACCCTGAAACCTTGTACCGTACTTGGTAGATCCTTTGTCAGTGTCAACCATGTGGATGAGTCACAGCCATTGCCTAACCAATTTGCTCTCTGCGAAAGCCTGAGAGAATGTTTTCTCTCCATGTGACTCCTTTTAGGCACACTCTACATCAACCATCTCTTTCCTCTGTGGCCCCAAAATCTCCTTAATCAGAAAATTTGGGATACAACTGAGTTACAGGATATTTAAATACAAGTTTTCCTATGTCCTGAGTCCTCACTGACCTTGAAAACCTACAGCCAAAATGTTGGCTGTCCTTGCAGCTCTTCTTTTTCTCTAATGTTTGTTCTGCAATGTCAAGTAGTTAACCCTCCAGAAGAAAAGCTTAATGATATTATTACCCTATAACATAGGCAGTTGAGCTTAACCTCACTATCTGTCTGAATATCAAACATCTTAGACATAACATAGAACAGGTATTTTCCATAAATTATTGATATGTTAAACTTTAAATCCCAACAGAATGTGAAGAAAAAATATTTAAATAAATAGGAATAAACAATTACATATTTTTACACAGAAATTTAGAAATCTAACCATATACAGCATTGTAGCAGGAGTCCCATGACATTTTTTTCTTGTCTCTTGTTTTCATTTATTACTTTTTTAAAAAACAAACATTTACTTGAGAGACAGTATGGCAGTAATTGTTATGACATGACAGTCAGTACATATTTAGAAGACCAGAGTGAAGGACATTCCAAGCATTACCCTACTATTACACTTTGCTATCTTCAGTGCAGTTGCTTAGTTCACAGGTAGCATATATAGTTAGTCATGGTGAGAACAGGACATCTCAACTCTTAGGCTGCATTCGCACCCATGGTGTGAAAATTTTACTCACCATGCAAACATGGGCACCAACGAGCGGCCTCTGCTGTCACCTGCTGGCTATCTTAGAAATGGCTCTTAGGGATTTCCAGAGAGCCCCAACATACATTCATACATAAATAGCAACAGTGACAGCCACAGCAATAGCTATGATTTTTTTAAGGTTGCTATATGCTAAATAAATAAATAGATGTCAGATATGGTGGTGTGCACCTGTAAACCTGGCACTTGAGAGGCTGAAGCAGTGGGATTGCCATGAGTTCTAGGCCACCCTGGGCTACATAGTGAAGTCAAGGCTACTCCAAACTACATAGCAACCTAAAAATATCCTGGCAGCATGGTGCACACTTATAATCCCAGCACTCAAGAGTCTGACGCGGGAGGATCATTGCAAGTGAGCCCAGCCTAGGCTACAAAGTGGGCTCAAGGTCAGCCTGAGCTGCATGGTGAGAACTGATCAAAAAGACAAAGATACGTAAAGAAACAAATAGGTGGTGATAGTTAACAAAGTGGGAAAAATAACGGTGAATGTACAGGCTTGTCAAGCGTTAGAATTTAATGTTACCTAACACCAACATAGTAGACAATAATTCATATCAAAGAAATAGTTCTTAGCATAACACTTTAATATGTATCAACAGTATATTACAAAAAAGATATTTAATAAATAATACTATCTTGTAAGCAATCCCCTTACACAATATAAACTAAATTTTACTTGGAAAAGGAAGTAGTTATACCCAAAAGAATCAAATAATGTTTTTAAAAGAAGCACAAAAGAAAAATAACTTTGTTCTTTTTATTTGTTTTTTTTTTCTCTCTTTAAAATTAAAAAAGTAGTTGAATTCAAACACTTATAGTATTTAGATGCCAATAGAATATTCACCTCTGACAGGACAAAATAAATAAATAAATAAATATTTTAAAAAAGAAAAAAAATGGAAATAGAAAGAAGCAGTCAATGCTCTAATTAGCTTCGTCTCCTTTTTTTCAATTGTTTGTACTTTTTCTTTTCTTAATTTCTTATACATTGCTCCAGTTTTTTTCTTCTTCCAATTTTATATGTATATATCTGGTAATATGAATAGCTGGTTGTAAGATAATACCATGTATTACAACAAATACTGTGAAATTCATACTACTTTGTTAAGTAAAATTCTGTATGAGTTGTCAAAAAAATAATAAAAAAAATCAAATTAAATTAAATTAAATTTAAAAAAGGAGGGCCAGAGAGATAGCTCAGCAGTCTAAAGTGCCTGCTTAAGCAAGCTTAGGCAAGTACAAGGACCACGATTCAACCCTCAACACCACACGCCACACCAGCCCAGCCCCCAGGGCAGGCTGAGACGGCCAAAACAAACAAAAAAAAAATTAAAAAGGAAAATTCTGCAGGAAATCTCAGAAGGAGTAATTACTTTTTACGTTTAAGAGAAATGGAAAATAAAATAGAAAAGAAGACACTCTCAGTGGTGAACGGGCAGTTTCCAGTTCCATCGCCCTCTTCCTCTTCAATGAGGCAGTCAAGTGGCAGATGCACTGATGCAGATCTTTCTCAAGACCCTGACGGGCAAGACCATCGCCCTCAAGGTCAAGCCCAGTGACGCCACTGAGAATGTCAAACACATCACGGGAAGCATGCTCCCACACAAGCTACCAGATTGTTCTCTAAGATTATACGGGGCTTCCTGTAGCCCATTGGGTTTCAAAAATTCGGATGTAAACATTGACATTCCATTTCCAGCCATTGTAAGTATGAAATGAGATGATGGAATTTTCAGAGTGGTATGGAATTTCTTTTTCTCAAGTGTGAACTGTGTATAAACGTATTTTAGACATTTGAAGAAATGTTTAGTGCAATGATGACAGCTTTTCCCCCAGTATGTCTCCATTTTTATGTCTTCTGCATTTCTCCAGTTTTATAAAATTTCTTTTTATTCTTCACAGATTTTTGTACTTATTTTATTTTACACTATAGATCTTTCATACTTATAATGTAGGTTTTCTAACCATATAGATCTTTTTTGGGTTTTTTGAGACAGGGTCTCATTATGTGTAGTTCAAGCTGTACTTGCACTCACTGTGTAGCCCAGGCTGGCCTCAGACTCAACAGTTCTCCTGCCTCAGCCTCTTGAGTTTTGGGATACAAGTGTATACCACTACACTGGTGAATAATGTGAATTTTACAGGGATATTTAAGTTTCTGTTCATTTGAAAGTGATTTCTTGGTAGAATCAACTTCCAAGTGACAAAAGAGGAATTCACATTTAAAAAAAATGTAGGTTTGTAGAATTCAAGGTTTTAATGCTGACTTATTTCCTGAGTTTTTGTTCTTTGCATACCAATTATGTTAAAGCAATTATACTTTCAAATAACCATATTTGTCCTGGATTTTTATTCCAAATGTGGCTCAAAAAGATGCTGATCATAAGCATAACCCAGAAGGGGTCAAGGTTACCCAATTACTCACCAGGTTCAGCAGCCACTTCACAACCAGTCTCATTCTGGCTGGAATTGCCTGTTAAAAAGTCCAGATTTCATGGTTCCACCTGGAGGAATTCAATTTCTTAGCCTCTGACTTCATGCTATTTCTGATTATTACAGCTACCTGGTCAACAAACCAGTAGGTTTTATATTTTTAATCTTCCTTAAGTTGTGATCATTGATTTGCCAACCATAGCACTTATTTTATCTTATTTTTAAAAGAAAATACAAAATAATAATAAAAACATTAAAAACAATGCAGAATTTCACTAAATAAAATAATATGAATTCAAAAAAAACAAAAAAAAAAAAA
>NW_004524679.1:591152-595233 GCF_000260255.1 Octodon degus | reverse complement strand
ATATATAGTTACATTCTCTTAATGAATAGAATGATTTGTTCTAACGATGTTTGTAAATAGGATATCAAGTCCGCATCTTGTACAGCAATTAACCACTAAGAAGAATGTATGCAACGTTTTAATTATTGAAACTGTCCTACCGATTTGATTTGAAACTGTCTCATTGTTATTTGTTTATCAATAAAACTATGGCAAAGTAAAATAAAAAAATAAAAATTAAAACTATTTTGGCAGTTTGTCTCATATTGGTTTTACATATACTTATATAAAAGTAGCTGGAGCACAAGACAAAGTCAGATATCTGAGCCTAAAAGAAATATTATCATGATAAATAATCCCAGTTTTACATTTTAGAAGACCTGTCCACCTGGAAGGAATGAATAAATTTATTGTATTATGAGATTAGCAATAATGAAATCATAGCCATATGAAAACTTTTATTTCCTTTTTGAGACATTTTCTCACTATGCAGTTCAGGCTGGCCTTGAGCTCACTTTGTAGCCCAGGCTAGTCTAGAACTCATGATGATCCTCCTGCCTCAGCCTCCCAAGTGATAGAATTATACATGTGGGCAACCAAACCCAGCTGAAAATCTTTTTTTCTTAATTTAGCTTTATAAACACCCAGCCCACACCCAGCATGTGTGTGAGACTTTCCATACTGCGCCCACCAGACCCCTTCAGACCCTGCCCTGGCCCAGCATGTGTGTAAGGCCTTCTGCTCCACCAAGCCTACTGGATCCCATCCAGCTGCAGCCCTGACCCAAGGTGTGTGTGGAATGATCTGCACACTTTCAGGAACCTCCTCCATTAGAAAGGCTGGTGTGAAACTCTGCATTTGAAGTCCCTGCAGAAAGGCTAGGGGCCACAACCACCCAGCTAATCCAGGAGCAGACCATCTTGCTAGAGGGGCACAGCAGGATCATTTCCACAGGGTGCAGCAAGAAGCTGAGCACATAGCCAGACCAAAGTCAGGCACATCTGAACAAGTTCAAATTTGGTAGATTGGGACCAGGTAAGCTGAGACACTTTGCTAGACCCAGGTCTATGAGAATGTCATCTTTGTTTCTCTCTTAATCTACAAAGGGGGCAAAAGATAGAGGTGAACTACTCTGCCTGGAAGACACAAAGTACATCAAGGGAAGGTGATCAGACAGAACTTAGGGGAATTAACATGAATACAAATTCCCAATTTAATATCTGCTTAGCTACACAGACATAATGTTTGCTCTGACTGCCTAAAATACAAACACATTAGTTACAAAAGTTTGTCAACTGTTAAATATCACTGCCTATTATTAGTGTTCCTAATTGTAGCTCTCTAAATACAAAACTGTAATGGGGGCCTTAACCATATACTCTCTCTTGGGTAATAATTATGGTAGTTGCTAAGATTATAATTGTACAAAAGCTCTAAACCAAAGCTCAGAGGACAGTGCTATAAAAAATGACAAAGAGAAGGAGCAAAATGCATTCTCAGGCCATGAGCCCACCCACAACAAATGCAGGAGACACTAGCATAGAAGAAATTGGGAATCACACACCTGAAAACTCTGAATTAATAGCATCTGCAATAAAGAAAGAACTGCAGAAAACTTTATAGGAAATCAGATCAGAAATAATCTATAAAAAAGAAATAATTTATAAAGTAAAAAATTAAATGATAAATATAATGAATTACTAAGTGCTTCTAAAGAAGACACTGATAAAAAATAGAGAATAGAAAAATGATGGAATCCTTGAATGAGCAATATAGTAAAGAAACAGAATGAAGGAAGCAAGTTAAAAGAGATATACAGGAAATTAAATCTTAATCACAAGCTGGCAAAACCATTTGAATGAAAGTGAACATAGAGTTTCAGATCTTGAGGACACTGTTGCAGCTAGCAAAAAGGTAAGAAAAGATCTCTTAAAAAACAACTAGGATGCAGGAAAAAATAATTCAACATCTGCAAGATGATACAAAGATGAACAACATAACATTAATAGGCATCAATGACAATGAAGGAGGCAATACAAATGATATAAAAAGAATATGGGGAGAAGTAATAGCAGAAACATGCCAAATATGGGGAAACAATCTGACATTCATACAGCTGAACAATATAGAACTCCAAATAGCATCAACCCAATTAAAAATACACAAAGACATTTAATAGCCAAGATCCCAGAAATCCACCACAAGAAAAATACACTAAAAGCCAGTAGAGAAAAGAATGAGATCACATTTAAAAGAAAACCCATCAGATAATAGCAGATTTCTCTTCACAAACCATGAAGTCAAGAAGAGCATGGAGCAGAGTACTTCAAGACTTCCATGAAAATTTCCAACCCAGACTGTTCTACCCTACAAAACTCTCTTTCAAGTTTGATGGAGAAGTAAAATATTTCCATGACAAAGAACAAATAAAGAATTTCATGATGACAAAGACAACCCTAAACAGACTACTAAAAGATGTTCTAGAAAGGGACCAAAATGACCAGAACTTCGCAAATGAGAAGAGAAAAAAAAACACCAAATAGGTCAAACAATTAAACACAGGAGAAAAAGGCATGAACAAAAGCAGGTAAATAACATGTCAATCATAAGTCAATACATCTCAATGATAACCATCAACGTAAATGGACTCAATTCACCAATTAAAAGAAATAGACTGGCACAGTGGATTAGGAAACAAAATCCAACAATATGCTGTATACAAGAAACACACTTAACTCATCAAGAAATTCATAGGCTGAAAGTCAAAGGATGGAAAACAGTACTAAATGCCCCAACACCTCAGAAAAAAGCAAGGGTAGCAATTCTGTTCACAGACAGTCTCAAGTTCAAACCAAGAATGATTAAACGAAATAAAGAAGGCCACTACACATTGGTTAGGGGAAAAATTTAAGAGGAAGAGGTAACACTCATAAATATGTATGCACCTAACATGGGCACACCCAACTCTATAAGAAAAATCTTAATGGACATGAGAAATCTAATATACAATGCCATAATCTTAACAGGAAATCTTAACACACATTTATGCCTAAAAGACAGATCAAACAGAAAAAAAATTAGCAAAGAAGTAGCAGACCTGAACCAGAACTTGGAAAAAATGGAGTTAGTGGACATATACAGAGTGTTCCACCGAACCACATCTGAATACACATTTTTTTCAGCTGCACATAGGACATTTTCTAAAATAGATCACATACTAGTCCAAAGGTCATGCTTAAGTCTATGCAACAAAACAGAAATTTTCCCATGCATATTATCTGACCACAGTGCAATGGAACTGGAAGTAAATAACAAAAGAAACCACAAAAATCCCATAGATACATGGAAATTAAATAACACCCTCCTCAGCAACCAATGGGTTACAGATGAAGTTAAACAAGAAATCAAACAATATCTACAATTCAATGAAATTTCATTCACAACTTATGGGAATTTGTGGGATGCAATGAAAGCAGTTCTTAGAGGGAAACTTAGAGATGTGAACTCACACATTAGAAAAACTCAACGGGAACAAATAAATACCATATGATGCACCTCAAACATCTAGAAAAAGAAGAGCAAACCAAACTCACAGCCCAAAAACAGGAGAAAATTATAGATTAGAGCAGAAATTAATGCAACAAAATGATACAAAGAATTCAGGAATCAAAAGCCTGCTTTTTTGAAAGACTAAACAAAATTGATAGGCCCCTAGCTAACCCCATCTAAAAGAAGAAAACAACTTAATTCAAGCAATAAGGGTGAAATTACCACAGACCCAGTGGAAATTAGAAGATCATCAACTGAGCTGTGAAGATGGCTCAATGGATTAAGCGCTTCCCTGACAAGTGAAAGGGCTTGAGTTCAATTCCCTCCAAAAAAGAACATCAATAACTACTTTGAGAATTTTTACTGTCACAGAATTGAAGACACAGAATATAAATGAACAAATTCCTAGAAAGGCACAAATTACCAAAACTGAATCAAGAAGATATAAAAGCTCTCAATAACCCAGTAGCAGCCAAAGAAATACATGATTTATTTTTTTAAAAAAACTACTGTCAGACCCAGTCCTAGCCAGGTCCGGTGAGTGTGCGGAGAG
>NW_004524679.1:585513-591052 GCF_000260255.1 Octodon degus | reverse complement strand
AGGATGGTTGGACTCTCTCTGACTACAATATCCAAAAAGAGTCCTCCCTGCACCTGGTGCTTCACCTGTGAAGTGGGATCATTGAGCCATCCCTGAGCCAGCTTGCTCAGAAGTACAGCTGTGACAATATGATCTGCCACAAATGCTAGGACTGCCTGCACCCCCCATGCTGTCAACTGCCACAAGAAGTGTAGCCACACCAACAATCTGCACCCCAAAAAGAAGGTCAAGTAAAGCTCAGCCAGCCCCTCATCAAGAAGGGCATCACCTGCCCAACGCCTGTGGTCTTGGGGCCTGAATAAAGTTTCCTTCCCTTAACTAGAGCAGAAAAAAATTCAAAAAGAAAATTTTGATAAGACTGATTATATTCTGTACAGTAGTGATCATTAGACATATGTTGTTCACAATGAGCAACTTCCCCAACTGTCTTTATGTTTTAAGACAAAGACTCACTAAGCTGCTAAGTGGCTTAGGCTGTGGTTTAACTTACAGTAGTCCTGATTGAGCATCACAGAGTTCTGGAATTACAGGCATGTGACAGCACAACTTCATTTTTGTCATTATTTTTTAAATTTTGAGACAGGGTCTTGCTAAGAAGGTTGACTATTAAACTATCTGCCTTTAAAAATAAGATGAAACAATTTTTTAAAAAAGAATTTGAAATAACACAAACATGATAAAGGTTACATACAATAATGAATAAAAAGGGGCTAGGGAGATAGCTCAGTAGAATAAGTGCTTGCCTGGCAAGCAGAAGGTCCTGAGTTCAATCCCCAGCACCACACACACAAAATAATAATAATAATTAATAATAATAATAATAATAAATGGTTCATACAATTGATAACATGTAAAATATTAAAAAAACTGCACAGATGGCTAATAAGCAAGCCACTTATTTATTTTTTGTGCCAGGGATCAAATTCAGGACCTTGAGTTTGCCAGCCAGGTGCTTACCATTTAATTTTATTAAAACAAAAATGTCAATTAAAAATAAACAGTAAGGAACTCAAATAAATTATTATCAATGTATATCATAGTCTGATGATCTAGTTACTTTCAGAAACCACTTAAATAAATATTAAAATTAGTGGGGGCTAGCAGTGGCAAAGTTTAGGAAAGTGAAAGTGAAAATGTGCTCTACAGGGGGAGCTGCAGCCAAGTAAAAAGAGAGAGGGAGCAAAAGTGAAAGAAAGTATGTGGTCAGTCTGGGAAATGTAGCACGGGCTTCTGTGGAAAAGATATGAGAAGAGGTCCTGTATCAAAAAGTCTAACTAAATAATTATGTGTCTGAATTATTTCACTCAGAAATATGATCTCATTAAGCACTTCCCTGGTAAGGGCAAAGGCCTGAGTTTAATCCCTGGTTCTGAAAAAAAAAAGAAAGAAAGAAAAAGAAAGAGAGAAAGAAAGAAAGAAAGAAAGAAAGAAAGAAAGAAAGAAAGAAAGAAAGAAAGAAAGAAAGAAAGAAAGAAAGAAAAATGGTCTCATGCACACATGTAAACCCAGAACTTGGGACACTGAGCAAGGAAGATCACTGAGTTTCATGTCAGCCTGGGCTACCATGTGAGCTCAAGTCCAGCCGAAACTGTACAGCAACAGTCTGCCTTAAACAAAAAAAAACTGTTCTAAATTACATTCCCATAAATGAGGATATAATGATCATATTCACAAGTATCACATACTTAAAAATTTAAATCTAGTTAGGGTCAGGGCTGGCCTGATGCTCAGCATATTAAAGTGCCTGCTTAGGCAGAGTGCAATGGCCAGGGTTCAATTCCTGGACATGCCATGATGGCCCCACCTCAGATCCTCCCTGAAATGGCAACTAAGACTAAGCATGGTGGCTCATATTTGTAATCCCAGTACTTGGGAGGTTGAAAACAGGAGTATCACTACAAGTCCAATCTGTGTAGTGAGACCCTGTAGACCCTGCCCTAAATACAGAAAAAAAATCAATTTAGGGTCAATTTAACATTTCCTAACTGAATATAACCTTTCCCAAAGAGTACTGTTGGGCTGGGGAGATAGCTCAGTACAATAAGAGCTTGCCTGGCAAGTTTAAAGTCCAGAGTTCAATCCCCAGTAAAATAAAAAAAAATAATAATGTTAATTTTCAAAGAGAATACTGAATAAGACCAGCATTTGTATTCATTATCTTTTGAGGTATGAGAGGATTTAGTCCCTGCCTTAGCCATGTGATTTTTTTTATTGGAAAGGACTGTACCGTACAGTCTATAGGCCCACTGAATGATAGTTGCCCTCAGCTTCTACATTGTCCAACAACCTTTCCATGTGGGGCCCAATCTACAAAGTAAAATCTGAACTTATCTATCATATTAGCTACATCTTTCTTTCTATATGTTTCCCATTGGGCTATATGCCCTTCTTAAAAATGAGGAAGGATTGGCAAACAGGCAAGTCAGGTTTAAACTCAAGTATAGCTTCTATAAAAGAGTATCAAGTAATAATAACTAACATCTGATCATTTACACAGGCCAATCAAGACAGTAGTAAAGCAAGGATGCAAAGCATTAGTTCACATAGACACACCACTGTGGATGAACAAAATGGAAAGTGAGGTTTATCAAATTCATTATGTATTGTCCTTTATAGATAGTCCTCCATAAAGTTAACACTTTGAGATCTGAGGAAAACTATCATCTCAGGGCCGGCCAAATAGCTCAGCAGATTAAAGAGCCTGCAAGCAGGCACAGGGGGTGAGGGTTTGATCCCCAGGCCTGCAGTGCTGGCCCCACCCCCAGGGCATGCTGAGACAGCAATTGAGACTGTGCCTGGTGATGTGTGCCAGTAATCCCAGCTTTTGGGAGGCTGTTAACAGGTGGATCACTACAAATCTGATCTGGTAGTGCAACCTTGAACATCTTGTTGACCCTTTCCTAAAATACAAAAAAATGTATCATCTCTGGAAAAGTTGTACCTTCCAAATGAATAATCTTTGGGGGGCCTATACATGCAAAGAACTGGTGTGAACAATGGAGGATTTAGCATTTTAGCCCAATAATCTAATTGCCTGGGAAGAAAAAATATACACTGTAGTAGTCATGACAAGCATAGCAACCAGGATCATTTTTGGAGAAGGGCCAAAACGTAATGGAAAGTCAAGCAAAATAATTCAGCCATCCTCTCCTCCAGGGCTCTCCAGTTGACTGAGGGTAGCATTGTCCTGACATGTGTACTGAGGTCTCCTCTGCTATCTCTTCATCTTCCTGCTTGCTTTGAATGAGGGGTGTTCATGGTCCACAGCCTCACTGCTGGGTGTTGTACTTTCCCACCTATCCAATGAGCAGCTATAGCATATCTCCATTATCTATGGAAATACAAGCAAACCCTCATCCCCAGGTTATCAGCATGATGGAGCCATTCCATTGACCTGTTTGAAGATCATCCCACAGAACTTGGGGCCTACTACCTTCCACTAAAGAGGAAACAGAACGTTATTAATGAAACAACACAGTGGTTGATGAAGACACAGGAGCTGGATTTTAAAAATTAAAAGTATAAATTATCAAGTCTAATTGAATACTCAGGACATCTGGATTTCTCCATTTGGTTTAATTAATTGTTGTTTTAAGCTTAAATAAGAGGGGTGGCAAGATAGCTCAGCACACTAAGTGGTTCCTTAGGCAAGCATAGGGACCAGAGTTCAATCCCCACTACCACATGTCATGTGGGCCCCATACCTGGGCACACTGAATCAGCTACAGAGACCAGATGTGGTGGTGCACACCTGTGATCCCAGTGCTGGTGAGGCTGAAAACAGGAGGCTCACTACAAGTTCAAGCTGCACAGTGAGGCCCTGTACTAAACACATTAAAAAAAATAAATAAAAATGGTTCATCCAAAAAACATTGTGAAAATAAAAATATGAAAAATAAAAGGTTAAATATAATATTTCAATAATTATTCATTCCTGAAGGTTATAAGGAATTTAGGTTATATGCTTAATTCTTCAGAGCTGAAGAAAATATGGCATGGATCTGCTAATATAAGCATGTCTATTATCTATTTTTATGATCTTGGGCAAAGGCTGATAAACAATATTGTTTTACATAATGGTCTTTTGACCTTTGTAACCTGAGAAAAACTGCTATAACTGGAGCAATGAGTTCAAGCATTATAATTTTATTTGGATATCAAGCACTCTGAAATATAAAATACAAATAGAGAACAGTTCTTTTTAACCAGCCGTTGTTGTCCTCATTTGATACCTGTAAAGTGTTAAAAGACAGCAGATATAATTTAGAAACAAAACTTGAGATCAAAATGCATACATAATATTTTAGTATGACAGGCATAATAACATTATTTTTATCACACACTTAAATTTCCATTTTGGTATAGAGTAGTCTTTTTAGTCAATCATCTCTAATGTATAAGAAGTTCTCACCCAATATGTTGTCCTCTAATGAGACAACATGGAAAAAATTGTGATGTTGTTTGGATTGTTTAATACTGAAGCATCTCTAAGTGTACTAATAAATGCTTAATAAAACCATCACAGAAGCCTTCTTTTAAAAACCATTTCGGGGGAGAGCTTCTGGCTACCCTGCCTGTGGGACCAACTCCGGGTCCCAGCCCAGGCACAGCGTGGGTCAGACCCTCTTCCACCCCCTTGGAAGGCCCCCCACCACTCCGCAGCAGCTCCCTCACCCCGCGCTGAGTAGGAATTTCTGCCACGTTCCAAGAACCCCCAGACCCAGTCCTAGCCCAGGTACAGTGAGTGTGTGGGAGAGTTTCCGGACACCCTGCACCTGTGGGACCAACTCCGGGGACCAGCCAGGGCGCAGCGTGGGTCAGACACTCTTCCACCCACTTGGGACGCCCCCCACCACTCCGCAGTACTTCCCCCACCCCGACCTCCGAGTAGGAATTTCTGCCGCATTCCGGGAAACCCCAGACTCAGTCCCAGCCCAGTTCCGGTGGGAGAGCTTCCAGCCACCCTGCACGTGTGGGACCAACTCCGGGTCCCAGCCCAGGCTCAGCGTGGGTCAGACGTTCTTCCAACCCTTTGGGATGGCCCCCACCACTCCGTAGCACCTCCCCCACTCCGCCCAACAAGTAGGAATTTCTGACTCTTTCTGGGAACATCCAGAACCAGTCCTAGCCCAGACCCAGTGAGTGTGTGAGAGAGCTGCCTCTACCCCTACTCCACCTTGTCCCCTACAGGCTCAGCTCATGCCTGGCATACAGGCCTGGGGTGTAACCCTGCAGCTGGAATCCCTACACAGAGGGTAGAGGATAGAACCACTCAGTTAGTCCTGGTGCAGAACATCTTGCCACAGGGGCACAACAGGTTCACCCTCAAGGGGAGCAGCAGGAAGGAACTGAGCACAGCAGCCAGACCCAAGCCAGGCACAGCTGGATAAATCCAGACCTTGTAGATCTGCACCTGAACTTCAGTAATACTAAGGTTATAACTACAATGAAGATCTACAACAAAGGTCAGAAGACAGTGCTACACAAAATGACGAGAAGGAACAAAATGCAACCTCAGAACCCAACACCACCTGTAAAA
>NW_004524679.1:554633-555188 GCF_000260255.1 Octodon degus | reverse complement strand
GTTTAATTTCCTCTATATCTCTTTGACTCTGCTTCATGTGATCTATTTCTTTCCCGTATTGCTCATTCAGGGAATCCGTCATTTTTCTAATCTCCCCTTTTTTATCAATATCTTCTTTAGACGCAGATAGAGGGCCGGCGAGATAGCTCAGTGGTCTAAAGCGCCTGCTTAGGCAAGCTTAGGCAAAAGCGCAGAGACCACGGTTCGATCCCTGGCACCACATGCCACACTAGCCCCGCCTCCAGAGTGGGCTGTGTTGGCCACAATAAATAAATAAAATAAAATAATTTTTAAAAAAGAAGCAGATAGAAATTCTTTTACTGCAGTATTTTTTTCAGATTGAGTTTCCTGCCTATGTTTTTGTAGTTGCTCCTTTACTTCATCTGCTATGAGTTCTGAGCGTTCTTTTTTTATTTCAGAAAAGAATTGCATTCTGATTTCCTCTATATCTTTCTGCTGTTGCTTATTTATTATCGACACTATTAATTCATGCATTTGAGTCGAGCTAGTGTCCTCCGCACTTGTTCTGGTTGGGCACTGGGTTTCCTCCATATG
>NW_004524679.1:534469-541682 GCF_000260255.1 Octodon degus | reverse complement strand
TATTTTTTAATTTTTTTTTATTTTTAGGGAAGGGTCTACAGGATATTCAGGGTCTCACTACCATATCAGACTCCTAGTGATCCACCTGTTTACAGCCTCCCAAGAGCTGGGATTACAGGCACACATCACCATGCTCAGTCTCAATTGCTGTCTCAGCATGCCCCAGGGGCGGGGCCAGCACAGCAGGCCTGGGGATTGAACCCCTGGCCCCTGTGCCTGCTTACAGGTGCTTTAATCTGCTGAGCTATTTGGACAACTCTGTTATTTTAATTTTAAAGAGAATAAAAATAATAGATAACACATTAGAGACTATTTGATTTTCATGTCCATTAGAATTTGTTTTACATAGTTCGATGTGCTGATATTTATTGCATATACATGTATGGTTGTTATCTCTTCCTCTTGGAGTGTTCCCTTAGCAAGGATGTAGGGACCTTATCTGTGTCTCTTGATCAGTCTTAGTTTGAAATTCATTTTGTCTGCAAATAGAATAGCTACTCTTGCTATTTTCCTGGCTTGTGTAGAATACTTTGTTTATCTTTGAGTAGTCTTTTGCCATTACTTCTGCAACAGATTCTTTTTTAAAAATAATTTTATTGAGAAGGAATAGCAATGAGACAGTTTCAAAACCGATTAGTAAGAGAGTTTCAATAAATAATACATTGCATATTGTTGTCTTCTTAGTGGTTATTCATAGTATAAGATGCAGACATGATATCCTGTCCACAAACACTATTAGTACAAATCTTTCTGTTAATTGAATTAAAAGAAAGTAACTGTATTTCTATCCTATTTTGTATATACAGATACAAAATGGTCCTTCATTTATATCCCCTTTTTTGTTTAGTTTTGTCAGAGATGAGTATTCCATTGTCATTTAAATATTGTAGATGTGTGAATTCAGCAAAACATTCCAATATAGCCCAGTAGTCCATAATAGCAGTGGGTTATCCATAAGACTGGCAATGTCAGAAGTTATTGATTTGAGCCTTTTACAGCTCAGAATATTAATAAGGCTCTACTTTTTATAGTTCATTTTTTATATTTTTCTGTTGGATGGTTAAAACCAAGATAAAGCAAGATGTATATAACAAGAAATGTAACTTATGTGCCTGATCAGATCAGTCAAATCCCCTCAGGATTTACCCTGAAACCCTGTACTGCACTTTGTAGTTCCTTTGCCAGTGTCAGCCATGTGGATGAGTCACAACCATTGCTTGACCAATTTGCTCTCTGTGAAAGCCTGAGAGAATGTTTTCTATCCATGTAACTCTCCTTAGGCACACTCTACATCATTGATCACTTTCCTCTGTGGCCCCATAATCTCCTTGATCAGTAAATTTGGGACACAACTGAAATATAGGATGTTACAGTACAGGTTTTTCTCCTATGTCCTGAGTCCTCACTGACCTTGAAAGGCTAGGGAAAAATGTAGGCTGTCCTTCCAGTCCTTTTTCTCTAATTTGGTCTTCAAACTTACGTTGCTAAGCCTCCAGTAGAGAATCTTATTATTATTACCCTACAACATAGGCAGGTCACATTAACCTCACTATCAAAATGTATTGCCACTGGGGCTGGTGAGATGGCTCAGTAGAATAAGCATTTGCCTGGCAAGTGCAAGGTCCTGAGTTCAGTCCCCAGTTCCAGGGATTGAACACATGACTTTGTGCTTGCCAGGCAAGTGCTTATTCTACTGAGCCATCTCCCCGGCCCAGTGATTCTTTATGTCATTTGTGTTATCTCCTGATTTTTCATAGACTCACTCATGTCATTCTTTGCATCTCGTAGCAGCTGCTAGATTGATATTTCATGGCCTATTGCTATTGTTACATAATCTGTTTTTCATGATCACTAACTGGAAACCTGCCTTCTATATCAGATTGTGTTCTCAGATTTGTTCATTCTGCTATGTATTCTTCTAATGTGTTATTTAATCTCCTTCATATCTGTTTCAGTTTCTTGGATTCCATTTCTTTCCTATGTTGAGTATTATGTTTTCATAATTTTGCTAAGTCCTCTATTTTTAATTTTTTTGTATTAATTACTTAATTTATTTATTTATTTAGCAGTACTGGGGATTGAACTCAGGACTTTGTGCTTGCCAGGCACTTACGTATTCTACTGAGCTATTTCCCCAGCTCAACTCCTATATTTTTAAAAAACTGACACTAGGGCTGTCAAGATAGCTCAGCGGACTAAGCACCTGCTTTATCAAGCACGGGGACCACCTTGCTCCCTGATACCATGCGGGCCCTGCTCCTGGGGCACTCTGAACAAGCAATAGAGTCTGGGGATGGTGTCACGCATCTGTAATCCCAGCGCTGGGGAGGCTGAAAACAGGAGGATCATTACAGGTCTGAGCTGCATAGTGAGACCCTGTACCAAATACATAAATAAAAAAAAAACCTATATCTATTCTACATTCACTAAACATGTCTTTCATTATGATTTATTTATATGATAAATAAGTGATATAATTTATTTATATGATAAATTATCTCTAATTTGAACTTTTATAGAGCCTCATTCATTAGGTCTGTTATTTTTGGTGTTAATATTTTAGAAAGCTCATGTTGGTGACTTGCAAATTGTTATACCTCATACCCCTGGGGTTTGCATTTAGTGAGCTTAAAGTATGGAGTTGCACATTCCTTCTATTTTGTCTCTTTTTTTCTTGTAAATTGCTTACAGTGAGTATTTTTTTGTTAATATCAAGAACTCCTGGGGCCAGGGAGATGGCTCAATAGAATAAGCACTTGCCTGTCAAGCAAAAGGGCCTGAATTCAATCCCTGGTCCCAAAAAAAAAAAAAACTCCTTAGGGCACAATTACTTTTCAGAAATGTTTTCTAGGTATAACCAAATTTTGATTTTTGAGTCTGTTTCAAGTTTCTACATCTTTAATTTATTTCAGATAAGAAGTTGTTGCTTATTTGACCTAGCGCCAAGTTTTTTGATACTAAACTGTAGTATTGTTTATGATCCTCAAGAAATCTGGGTCTTGGCATACTAGTTTTAAAAAAGTGATTAAAACAACTACATCACCTTAGCTAAAGTACAATCAATAATAACAGCATCAAGCACAACCTAGAAAATGACAAACTGTGGGAATTATTAATTTGCTGCCTTTAACTATATGGACAAAATTTTTAGTTGTATAACAAAATCTAAAACCACAAAATTGTATACAGTATATATCCCCTCAATTCAGCAATTTCACCCTCTGAGGAGAGTATTTAAAAGAAGTGGGTGGAAAAATATAGAAATAGAAATAAAAGAAGGGAAAAAGATTAGAAGCAAGGTTTAAGGACAAAGTGAGATCACCTAAACTTTTGGCAACTGGTGAAGAAGAGAGGAGAAAAACAAAAAAGGAAGAAACAAAACAAGAACTAAATAAAATTAAAAAAAAAACAAATATGTTTTCACTTATAGAAAACAATAAAAATAAGAGGAGCTAGAAAAAAGAAAAAAGTGTGTTATTTCAATCTTCTGGTTAGTTTCTGGGGTCTACAGTTCTTTGGTAGTGAGTACTTTAGAGTGTTCTCTACTGAGGCTGGTGGGAAAAGCAAGCAGACAGAAGCCAGATCCATTCTGGACGATCCCAGCAAGGCTGCAGTAGGATTAGGGTTGTGTGATGTTTAAGTCCAGCAAGCCTGCAGCAGGAAGAGGGTGGGGAGCTGATTTAACTCTGCAAAAATTCAGGCTAATCCTGGTCTCTGGCTGTGGGTCTGAAACCTGAGTTGGTCAGCCCACAACCCTTATCAGTGTTTCTGGCAGGCTTGATCTCAGCTCCCTCCCTAATCCTTGGTGTCTCCTAGGTCTGCATCTTTTCCAGACACTGGGAGCCTGGAGATAAACCCAACTTGTGTCTGCTCTGAGTCCTGGGTTAAGCAGGCTCTACCCTAAAACAGCAACCAGTCAATTGCCCTTTCCTTGGGACATTTTACCTGATGTCACGTACCAGCTGCTGCAGCTCATGGCATCCACTGCTCCACTCTACTAGTGTGTTTCTCTGTGGAGACTATCAGTATCCCGCCATCACTCCACTTCTAGACTCAAGCCTTCTCTGTCATATAGCTAGACAAGAGTCAGGGAAATGCAGTTTGCCAACAAGCTAAGAATCATTGAGAAAATAAAGTTTGCCACATTCAACTTCTGCTTTGGGATTCTTCATCTTCCACTCTGTGTGGGTTCCAATACTCCCCTCAAAACCTGCCTGGGCGTGAGAAAACCAAATCCCTTTTTCTCTTCCCCAAGTTGCTGTACACCAACGTCTGATTGCTTCTCCTAATCTTCACGAATCTGGTATGCCACTCTTTACTGCTCTGACAACTTCCTGGAAGTCTACAGAACTATATTGAATATGAATCATAATAGTGGGCATTCTTCCCTTGTTCCTGATTTAAAGTGAAGGTCTTCAGTTTCTGACCATTTAGTATGATGTTGGCTGTTTGTTTCACATAGATGGCTTTTATCAGATTGAAATTAAGACTATAGGGGCTGGGGAGATGGCTCAGTGGAATAAGCGCTTCCCTGGCAAGTGCAAGGACCTGAGTTCAATCCCCAGTTCCACCAAAAAAAAGAAAAAGAAAAGAAAAGAAAAGAAAAATTAAGACTATTACAATTTTCTATAGGGTGTTTACAGTGAATGTTAGTTGGATGTGTCAAATGATGTTTCTGTATCTGTTGAGATGGTTGTGCAACTTATGTCTTTGATTCTATCAATATGGTCTATTACATTTATTGACTTGAATGTGTTGAGCCATCATTGCATCCCTGTGGTGAATACTAGCTGGTCATGATGTATAATCTTCATTAATATTTGCTGCATTCAGTTTGACAGTGTCTTATTGAGGATTTTTGCATCTATATTCTTTAAGGAGATTCATCTATATTTCTCCTTTTAGGGTAAAGCCTTCTCCAGTTTTGGTATCAAGGTAAGGCTCCCAGGTTTTGGTATCAGTATAATACTTTCCTCCATGACTGATTTTGGGAGTATTGCTTCCCTTTAAATTTCATTGAAGAGTTGGAGGAATAGTGGCATTAGATTTTCTCTAAATTTATTCAGAGAGGGCCAGAGAGATAGATCAGTGACTTAAACAATTGCCTGACAAGGATAAGGTCCTGAGTTTGATCTCTGGTACTAAAAATAATAATTAATAATAATAATAATAATAAATTTTGAAGAATTCATCAATAAATCCATTAGAAAATGGACTTTCTTTGTAGGCAATTTTTTATAGAATTTTTATGACTTTTTGATGCAGGTTTGGTAATTCATATATATCTATTGTTTATTTATTTGTTTTACTTATTTGAGTTTGTTGTTGGATTTGAGTTTATTCATTGCTTCTAGAATTTTCTACTTTATTTGAATATGGGTTTCCAAATAGGTACTGATATTCTGGATTTCTACAAGATCTATTGTGATGTCCCCCATTTAATTTCTAGTTGCATGGATTTGAGTATTTTCTTTCCTTTTCTGGTAAGGTTGGAAAAATGTTTGTCTAGATTATTTAATAATTAAAAGAACTAAATATTTGATTCATTGATTGTTTTGTATTGTTTTCTTAGTCTTCAATGCATTTGTTTCTGTTCTGATCTTTATAATTTGCTTCTTCATACAAGCTTTGGGTTTAACTTGCTCTTCTTTTTCTAGATCCTTGTAACTCATCATTGTTTCATTTATGTGAGTTTGTTGTTTACCTGATGTAGGAATATACCACTATAAATGTCCCTTGTAGGAAGGCTTTCATTATCTCCCATAAGCTCTGGTATGTCACACTGGCATTATTGTTCCGTTGTAGAAACTGTCTAATTTCTTGTTTAATTTCATCTGTGAACAATTGGTTGTTCAAGAAAGTACTAAGGAGGCTGGAGAGATAGCTCAGTGGAATAAGTGCTTTCCTGGCAAGTTCAAGGTCCTGAGTTCGATCCTTGGTACCACCAAAACTCGAAAGAAAGAAAGAAAGAAAGAAAGAAAGAAAGAAAGAAAGAAAGAAAGAAAGAAAGAAGAAAGAAAGAAGAAAGAAAGAAAGACAGACAGACAGACAGACAGACAGACAGACAGACAGACAGAAAGAAAGAAAGAAAGAAAGAAAGAGTTCCATGTGTTTTTACAGTTTTTGTTGGAAAGACATAGTGGCACATACCTGTAATCCCAGCAATTGGGAGACTAAAGAAGGAAGATTGCTGTGAGTTTGAGGCCATCCTGGGGTACATAATTGGTTGGATTCAAGGACAGCCTGAACTACATAACAAGACGGTCTCAAAAACAAAAAAAAAAATTAAAATAAAAAATGCCTTACATTGTTTTTGTGAGGTTTTGCCACTTGCTTCCAATTTCATTGGACTATGATCTGATAAGATGCATGGAAAATTTTCAGTGACTTTACATTTGCTTAATCATGTTTTATGAGCTAGTACGTGCTCTGTTTTGGAGAAAGTACCACATGCTGCTGAGAGGAATGCTCATTATGTTCTTTTTGAGTAGAACACCTGTAGATATCTAATGAGTCCTTTTGTTCCAAGATTTGATTCATCTCTGATATTTCTTTATTGATTCACATTGATGATAACTGATAGGTATTGACTTTTCTTTATCTTTCTATTATTTTTCTGTTGTTGGTTCATTTTCTTTCCCTTCTATTTAGTTGCTTGCATTACCTTGTAGATTCATTCAATTAGGATTATTGGAATTGGTGCCTTCATTTTCTCTAAACTGTCCTTCAGAAATTTTTGGAGCTGTGTATACTGATGCACACCTGTAATCCCAGCACTCAGAAAGCTGAGGCAGGAGGATTGTTGTCAGTATGAAACCAGCCTTGGTTGCAAAGTAAACTCAAAGCCAACCTGAACTGCATAACAAGACACTGTCTAAACCAAAAACAAAGAGAAGTTTTTGGAGTGCTGGTTTGGTGATCATTAAGTTTTTCAAGCATTCTTTACCATGGAAAAAGTATTTTATTTCTCCATCAATTTTGAATTATCTGGAGAAGTGAAATACTTCCACGACAAAGAACAACTAAAGAATTTCATGATGACAAAGCCAAGTCCACACAGACTACTAAATGATGTTCTAGAAAGGGAGCAAATTGATCACAGCCCCATGAATGAGAATGGAAAGAACCCGCCAAATAGGACAAACAATTAAACACAGGAGAATAAGAGGTATGCAATAGTAGTCTTTCAGTTATTCTTTTGTGTTCAGCAGCA
>NW_004524679.1:533844-534369 GCF_000260255.1 Octodon degus | reverse complement strand
GAAAAAGATGTGGTATTTTTATACAATGGAATATTACTCAGCTATAAAGAATGATAAACTCAAAGCCTTTATATTGAATGGGATGCCATTTGAAGATGTACTCATAAGTGAAATAAACCAGACACAGATGTGTAAATATCATATAATTTCCCTAGCATAAGAACTCAAAATAATAAATACAAATAGAAAGGTATAATACAACAAAAAGGAAAGCAAGAACTTGAGGACTAGGCAATGAAAAGAGAGCAAGGAGAAGAGCTAGGAAACATGAGAGGAGCAAGCCATACAGTTATATGTACAAGATTAGTAAGGCATTGATCCTGAGAATCTTCAGAAGATTTTTGAATCTAGAAGTTAACTGGAATGATTCTCACCCTGACTAACTATGTACACAGACATCGCTGAGCTAAGCAACTGCACTGAAGATGGCAATTTGTAATAGTAGGTTCATGCTTGGAATGCCTGTCATTCTGATCTTCTGAATATGGGCTGCTTGTCATGACATGCCAGTTGCTGCTGTGCTGT
>NW_004524679.1:524377-533744 GCF_000260255.1 Octodon degus | reverse complement strand
TTGATTCATTGCTTTCAGCTCTGTGATTTCTAATTTTTTCTGTGTTAGTGTACTCTGCACTTGTTACGGGTGGCCTTGGGTTCTGAGGTTGCATTTTGTTCCTTCTCATCATTTTGTGTGGCACTGTCTTCTGCCCTTTGTTGTAGATCTTTGCTGTAGTTATAACCTTCGCACGTACTGAAGTTTAGGTGCAGTTCTACAAAGTTTGGACTTATCCAGCTGAGTCTGGCTTGGGTCTGGCTGCTGTGCTCAGCTCCTTCCCAGTGCTGCCCTTGAGGGTGAACCTTTTGTGCCCCTGTGGCAAGATGTTGTGCTCCTGGAATAGCTGGGTGGATCTATCCTCTACACTCTCTGCAGGGATGGCAGCTGCAGGATTACACCGCAGGCATGTATGCCAGGCTTGAAGTGTTCCTGGAGGGGGCAAGTTGAAGTAGGGGGAAGAGGAAGCTCTCCCACACATTCACAGGACCTGGCCTAGGACTGGTTCTGGGGGTTCCCTGAATGTGGCAAAATTCCTTCTCGGCAGGCTGGGTGGGGGAGGTGCTGTGGAGTGGTGGGGGGCAGTCCAAGGGGGTGGGAGATGGTAGGGCCCATGCTGCGCCTTGGCTGGGAGTGGTCCCACCAGTGCAGGGTAGCAGGAAGCTCTCCCACACACTCACCGGACCTGGGCTAGGACTGGGTCTGGGGGTTCCCGGAGCGCAGCAGAAATTCCTACTTGGCGGGCAGTTTGGGGGAGATGCTGCGGAGTGATGGGGGTGGCCCAAGGGGGTGGGAGAGGGTCCAGCCCACACTGCGCCTGGGCTGGGACTGGTCCCGCTGGCACAGGGTAGCAGAAATCTCTCCACACACTCAGGGGACCTGGGCTAGGACTGGGTCTTGTTCTGATATTTTGTACCACTGTTTTTTTTTTCTTTCTTTAAAATAAAAATAACTGATGTCAATAAATAAATAAATGTAACTGTCCTGCCCACCTGTTTGAAACTGTCTCATTGCTATTTCTTTCTCATTAAAATTAATATAAAATTTTTAATACCAAGAATATCTTTCAATGAGAAAACATATTTTATTTACAGAGAGTTTAATCTTAGTATAGTGACATAGTTCAGCAGATTGAGTGCCTGCTTAGACAAGTGCAGGGAGCAGGGTTCATCCCAGGCACCATGTGCCACACTGGCTCCTCCCATGAGTGTGCTGTGCTTGCCCCCCAAGACTGGGCATTATGGCACATGCCTATAATCCCAGCACTGGGGAGGCTGAAAACAGGAGGATCACTGTGAGTCTGATCTGCATAGTGAGACCCTGTGCCAAAAATGTAAAAATAAAGAAAATTTAGTCTTTTGATGATGACCAATGTAAATATATTACAATATGATTAGCAACATTTGTTGGAGTGTATCTCTGAGGGTCTTAAGTCCTGAACCATGATATCCTACATGATCAGGGGTGGTTTCATGTTTTGTTGCTGTTGTTGTTGTTTGTCTTTTTGAGATAGGTTCTTACTATGCTGTTAAGGCTGGCCTTTAGCTCACTTTGTAGGCTGGTCTGGTCTTGAAATTGCAATGATCCTCCTGTCTCACCTTAGGAGTGCTGGGATTACAGGCATGAGCTACCACCCCCAGTTTATGGTCAGCTTTTTGGTCATGCTCCTGTATGTCTCACCATATGTTGGCATTCCACAAGTGACAGTCTTCCATCTGTCACTCCTGAGCTGCCTAAGCTGGCAACCAGAGCATCAGCACCCTCAAGATAATGCAACTATCCGTGAATCCATGAAGGAGTTATTTTTCAGGCATCACAAACAATCATAATGTCCACAACTCTGCTCATTGACTTGACCTACCTGTTCTGATTTCAAACCAGAGTACTTCCATACTGGATTGGACAGTGGCTGTTGTCCATTGTGGATTTGGGCCATGGCTACACCCATCAGTGTATTCAGCATAGCTGGAAGTGATGCTTTCCATTTTGTGTAGGGATTATGGGTCAAGTCTTGTAGTCTGTCCTCCTGGATAGGTTCCTGGGCCATGTACTTAACAGGTCCCAAAACTGTTGACATTTTAGCTGTGAGCATACTAGCCAAGAAAGAATCCCAGTGTTAGAGATACATCCCTCAGTATAAGAATGGAACTTATGCCATTCCAGTCTTAGGATGAGCTGTCCATGTCCATACCCAGCCCTCTACTTGTCCTGTGATTTCTCACAGGCATGCAGAGCAGCATACAGCACTGATGTTTCTCAATCAAGAAATACCAGCCCCTTGATCCATTTCAGAACTGTAACTAAAACCAAACAGGGTGCTTCCACTTCCCCTGTTTTTGCTATTAGGATAAATGGCAGTGTAGAATCAGTGACTCATGGTTTACCCCTTTACAACAACCCTCTTTGCATCTTGAAACGCAGCTCCCCCTGTGTCTATCCAGCAAGCAGCTTCCACTGTGTCTGTTCAGCCCCATGTTGTGCCCTTTTTCATCATCTGGTATAAAAGGCACAATAGAGTAGCTAAATGCAGTACATCTGCTAAAAACTATCAAGCCCACATATACCTATAATTGGCATTCTATCATGAGTCTGATCTTACCAACCATATAAAACCCAAGAATTTGATAGACAAGCCATGTCCCTGGATCTTGTCTTCCTTTATGGCCCACCTCCATGCCAGAAAAATGCCTTTCAGACTGTGCATAGTGGTTTTTCAAATCTGCAACACAATCAGGTTAGCACAATATCATCAATTAAAAAAACAGTGAGGGCCAGCCAGATAGCTCAGGGGAACTAGAGCACTCACTTAGGCAGAGAGCAGCAGCTGCGATTCAATCTCCAGCATGGCATGCCATGCTGGCCCTGCCCCTGGGGTACACTGAGACAGTGATTAAGACTGGGCATGGTGTCACATGCCTGTAATCCCAGTACTTGGGAGGCTGAGCACAGAAGAATCGCTATGAGTCCTATCTATGTATTAAGACCCTGTAGACTCTGTGCTAAATACAAAAACAAAAACAGCAACACAGACTGTGGCTTGGCCCAGGTGGCTAGACTGTGGGCCACCAGGCCATTATACAAAGTTGGGCTCTGCCAATGGCCTTCTGGCAACATCTGTAAGTTTCATCACCTACCTTCCCAGGTGAAGGCAAATTGGTCCTGACTACCAGTCTCAGGGTGAGTCTTTGCAGTCATTTGCCATGATCCATCTGGCTTCTGCATGGGCCATACTGAAGGGATTTGTGCAGGAAGTATCACCTCTGCTTTTTCCAATTTCAAGACAGTCTATCCCATCTGCTTATGGCTTCCAGGCATCCAATAATGCTTCACACATAACCCTACACAGCCTGTGGGATAGTCAGTGGATGGTGTGGATGGCCTCGGACTATGGTTTTTACCATGTGAATTCACAAATGGTATTCTTCTTGCATGGTGTTAAGTCAAACAGTCAGTATGTTCTTAGAAACCAGGGAAACATAAGCATCATACAGGTGTTGGGGCAAGTGCCTGATACCAGAAGTCACTTGGGCCTTCCAGACAGTGATGTGGTGACCTCCATGCCCTTCTATACATAGAGTGGGTCCTAGAAAATGACCTTGGTTGCCATTCATTAACATTGACTCAGTTCCAGGATCCACCAACACTAGTATATGCTGCACATTCTTCAGGTACCAGTAATCAATTCCACATGTGACCTCCATTTCCCCAGGACTCCTAAGACTCAAGTACCTTGGCTTCCCTCCTAATCAGGAATGAAGGAAGCCAATGTCATTTCTTTCTGCTTCACCATGGCTGCTTTGGCCTTCTGGTCCTGACCCATTGGCTGGGATTGCTGCTCAGGGCATAACTGCCTCCACAGAGTTAGCAACACATCCAAAGGCTGCCTGTTGAACCTATCTATGGCTAGTCCAGCAGCTAGCAAGTCAATCTAGATCTGGCACTGACCAACCTTCAGTGGTCCACAGCCTGTACTTGGTGGTTGGCACTACTCACCCTCTTTCTTTTTCTCCTATGCCAGTACAGTTTTTACAAATCTCCCCTTACCTTGGCACTTTAATTTCACATCTCCCAGCCTGGCCATGGAACCTACAGTATCATGTGTCAGGTGACCTGTAAATGGGGCTAGAAGGGCTGCCACTGACCTAAATGTGCCAGACAGCCTGATTGCCAGGATCATGTCCTTTATGCATGCCACCAGCAGCACATCTTCTGGGCTATGGTACAGCAGTGCAAACATCATTTGCCACATGCTCATTTCACATAGCACATTTATTAAACCTAGATAGTGGCTTGCTTGGGCAGGTCAGCTGGATTCTCCCCAACCAGGCATACTGTGGCCTCAAACAATATATCACAGTCTGATTACTTGCTTCTGTGGCTGTCTTCTGCACATCCTACAAAATCTGTCTCATAGAGGGTGCTGGCTATGTTCACTATTTGGGAAATCTCCTGTGGTCTTAACTGTGTATTATCAGCCTTATTATCTCACAAATGTAACATCCATAAAGGCAATGTTTCACCCATCTTTTGCTTTATTCTGACAGTTCCTGCAGCTCTATGGTTGTATAGGTCATGTACATTGTGTGCTGGTAAACATAGGTGACCCTACCCTGGGATAGGGGTTCCTCTACTTCCATTTTTTTATAAATAGCTGGCCTAGCATGCAAAAGCAGGGGATTTTCCTGGGCATTTTCATGAACATGAGGATGTATTCTTCAGGATCTATTTCCGGAGGAGGCAGTGCTTCCCATGCCTCACAACTTGAGCTCTGCATCAGCCAGCCATTGCTCAAGGTCCTCCTCTTGCTGCTGTGGCTGGTCTACTTGCCAGACAAGGCCATCTGTCTCTTGATTTATCCAACAGAAGAGAGAAAAAATAGCCATGCTACCCACTGTGCCATTTCATGGTGAGAGGGAGGAATTTTTCTGTCAAGTGCTTCCAAGGTTTGAAAGACTTCCCTGGGCTGCAAACAGACTGTTTCCCAGTCCTCCAGGGCTGGCAAAACTGCCAAGGTAACCATAGTGAAGTTGAGGTCACTTATCAGCCTTTTCCTGGGGCTCTCCCATGCATTTGGGAGCTGTTTCCACAGCCCCCATGGGACCACTCACCTCAATGTCCTGCTAACTACACTAGTTGTTGGTCTGCTCAGGGGTCCCAAGGGAAATTTTCATGGGTAAGGTTCCCAAGATTAAACAACACACATGTGCAAGACGTCAGCAGCAACAGCAGGCAGCATGGAGCTGAGCAGAGAGCCAGAGAGACAGCACCCTGATCTTTATAGAATAATTCTTGTACAGGTTGTTACCTCACATTTACATTCATGTATAGTGCTGTAACAAGAATACACATGTTTACCTGTTCTAAGTCATGTTTACACTGTACTGAAAGTCTTATTTATCTATTTATTCATTTTTGTTTATTTTTGAAGAGAGTACAAATAAAATTAACATAAAAACTACAAATGATGCAGATTTTCACTTAATATGAATTTCACAGTATTTTTAATACATAGTGTTGTCTTCCAACCAATTATTCATATTATCAGATATATGCATGTAAACATTTCTTTTTTTCTTTCTTCTTTCAATTATTTATTTTTTAAAGTATGTGGCACAGGATCTCACTATGCAGCTCAGACTCATAATTATCCTTCTGTTATCAGCCTGCCTAGTGCTGGGATTATAGGCATGTGCTACCATGACTGGTCTCTGTTACAGGCTCAGCGTGTCCAGGGGTGGGGCTGGCACAGCATATGTAATGGGGATTGAACCCTAGTCCCTGTGCATGTCTAAGCAGGAGCTTAGTCTGCTGGGTTATCTCACCAGTCCTTGTAATGGAAACTTTAGAAAACTTCACATCACCCAGTAGTCTGAAACCATGTTCAAAATAAGATCACATATCCCACCATATAGCTCATCTGTTAGACTCAGCCTTGACTGACTTAAGCAGATATAACAGACCCATCGCTTCTCGGCTTTTTGGCTAAGATCAAGTGCAGATATAACAGATCCGGATTGTTTTGACCACATGCAGCTGCACAGCCTGTAATTTCTAGCCCCCAAATGTACTTTTTGCTAACTTGTTTCAAGGACTTTCTGCCCCGCAACAACAACAAAAAAAAAAAATTGATGCTACCCAGCACAAATCACTATGCTTTTAAGCCTTTATACTTCCTGTTCACAAATCTATATAAACTAAATCAAAAGCTGGCTATGGGCTAATACTTGGAGAATGATCTCTTGTCAGCCCACTGGTGCAATAAAGTTGATTACCATCCAACTCTCTGGTGCAGAGCATTTTCTTTTTGGTTTGATACCAGTTCTGCAACAACACAACTGTATCCCACTGTGTGCCAGTGCTAGATAAGTGGGGCCATGTCCTCAAATGTTCTTAGATGCCCCCTGAGCTTTGAAGCAGTCTGAGTGGTTCACCACACATCAAATTTAGTGTTTCTGTTTCACTATTTAGATCTTTGATTCATTTTGATTTCAGTTTAGTGCAAAGTGAAAGATATTGATTTATGTCTAATCTTTGTCATGTAGAATGCCAGTTTCTACACATTTATTACAGAGGCTATCTTTCTTCCAATGAAGGTGGGGTTTTCTGTTTGTTTGTTTGTTTGTTTGTTTTTGTTGTTGTGTTTTTGTTTTTGTTTTCAGAACCAGGGATTGAACTCAGGTCCTTACCTTTGCCAGGGAAGCGCTTATTCCACTGAGCCAACTCCCCTGCCCTAAGTGAAGGTGTTTGACCTTCACTTTGTCAAGGAAAAGTTGGCAGAGTGTGTGTGTAGTTGTTTCTGCATCTTCTAATTTGCTCCATTCATCCTCAGGTCTATTTTTGTTTCGTTTTGTCCATTATTTTGTTTTTTTATTTCCAGCACAGTATTGTTTTTGTCATAGTAGCTTTGTAGTATAATTTCAAGTCAGGGATTATCATGCTACCTGCCTTCACTTTGTTTTGCAGAAACATTCTGGTTCCAAATGAATGTTAAGATATTTTTCTCCAGTTCTGTGAAGTGAGCTGTTGGTATTTTTTATCAGAAATCCATTAAATTTACATGGCAATTTTGGATGTATGGCCATTTTCAATATACTGGTTATTCTCACCCAAGAATATGGGATATCGGTCCAGGGAGATGGCTTAGTAGAATAAGTGTTTGCCTGGCAAGTGCAAGGGCCTGAGTTCAATCCCCAGTTCCAGAAAAAAAAAGAATATGGGATACCTTTCCATTTTTATATCCTTTTTGATATCTTTTTCAGAGTATTTTAGCTTTCAATGTGAAGTTCTTTTACCACTTTCATTAGATTAACTCCTAAGTGTTTTGTTTGGTTTGGGGGAGTGATGGTATCATGAAAGCTGTATATTCCATAATTTCTGTCTGTGTTCATTTGTTTGTTTGTTTGTTTTGTGGCAGGGTCTGGCTATATAGTGCAGGCTGGTGTTGAACATGCTTATGTAGTTCAAGCTGGCTTTAAACTCTCAGCAAGCCTCCTGCCTCAGTCTCCCAATTGCTCAGTTTACAAATATGTACCATTATGCCCAGCTTCTCAGTGGATTTGTTATGTGTTTATAGGAATACTATTGAATTTTTAATGTTGACTTTGTATGCACCTATGCTACTGAATTTGTTTATTATATCTAGAAACTTCTGGTGGAGTTTGTAGGGTCTTCTATGTAGAATATCATGTTATCCTCCAAAAATGATAATGTAGCTTATTCCTTTTTCATCTTGATTCTTTTTATTTATTTGTCTTATCTAATTGTTCTGGTTAATGTTTCCAGAATGATACTGAACACTAGTGGTGATGGTGAAAAATCTTATCTTCTGTCTAATTTAAATTTTATAGTTAAAGATTTCAGTTTTTGACCACTTGGTACAACATTAATTATCAGTTTGTCACAGATAGTTTGTATCATTTATTGAGATAAATGGCATCGATTATAATTTTCTGTAGAGTTTTATCATGTATGGGCTTTGGACTTTGTCAAATAATTTTTCTGTGTCTATTGAGATAATTGTGTGCTTTTTGTCCTTGGTTTGGTTAATATGGTATATTCCTTTTATTGATTTGCATATGTTGAACTAATATTGCATCTCTAGAATGAATTCTGCTTAGTCATGGTATAAAATCTGAATGATTTATATATTCTGTTTGCCAGCATTTTATTTAGGATCTTTGTTTCTGTATTCATTAGGGATATTGGCTTTTTTTTCTCTTTTTTGTAGAATGCTGCTCTGGTTTTGCTATCAGAGTAATGCTTGCTTCCAGGAATGAGTTTGGGAATGTTGCTCACATTTTTTATTTCATCCGACAGTCTGAGAAGTAGTGACATTAGATCTCCTCTAAATGTCTTGATAATTTTTTGGGGGGTACTCAGGGCCTCACACTTGCCAGGCAGGCATTTTGTCACTGAGTTACATCCCTGGCCTTCCTCTAAATTTCTTGTAAAATTTACTAACAAATCTGTCAGAACCTGTGGTTCTCTTTTTTGGTATATTTTTAATTACACTTTCAAATTCATAGATATATTGCATTATTTATAATGTTTGTATATTCTTGATTCAGCTTTGCTCAGTCATATATATCTAGAAATCTGTTCAATTCTTTTGTGTTTTCCATTTTGTTATAATATATGTTTTCAAAGTAGTTATTGAAGATCTTCTGGATTTCTTCAGAATCTGTTGCAATTTCACCCTTTGTATCCCTGGTTGCATGAATTTAGTCTATTTTTTCGACAAGGTTGGCAAAGGATTTGTCTTTTAAAGCTTTCAAAGAGCCAAATGTTTGATTCATTAATTTTTGTATTGTTTTCTTAGTCTGGATCGCATTAATTACTTCTCTGAGCATCATAACTTCCTCCCTAGTATGAGTTTTGGGCTTGACATAGTCTTCTTTTTTTAGAAGCTTGAGGTTCAACATTAGGTTACTTATTTGAGCGCACTGCTTTGGTTTTTTTTTTTTTTTTGTGAGAATCCATCAATAGAAATTTCTCTCATTGGAGTACTTTCATTGCAACACATAAGTTCCAGTATGTTGTAATGGCAGTATCATTTAACAGTAGAAAATGTCTAATTTCTTATTTAATTTCGTGTGATCCATTGGTTTTTCAGGAAAAAATTACTTAATCTGCACGTGCTTATATATAATGTTTTTGTGGTTTCTTTTACCACTGGTTTCCAATTTCATGCCAGGCAGATAGCTTAGTAGAATAAGCACTTGGCTGGGCGGGATCCCAAATAGACTCAGAGCGCAGGCCTGGCAAGTGAGTGAGAGGACCCAGGTCCCAGGATCCTGAATAGACCCAGAGCGCAGGCCCAGCATGGAACCCTTCAGCAGAACTCCCTGCAAAGAGGCTAGAGGCAAGACCCACCCAGCTGATTCAGGAG
>NW_004524679.1:511613-514622 GCF_000260255.1 Octodon degus | reverse complement strand
AAGTATATTTCCATTTTCTGTTGACTTTATATTACTTCTTCCCTGTCTTTTATACACACATACACACACATATGGGGGAAAAATATGTGTATAACCCAACATAAGATTGGTACTGTTTCATAGAAATCTGCAATGACCTTTAAATAAGGGTTAATCTAATATATTTTTATATAGTCCTGCATAACTGTCATATTGAGAGCACTTTATTGTTCATTCAAGATGATATTGCAACTTCTCTTGCCTTTTGAATTATGCTCTTTGTTATTTCCTATATGCTACGTCTGGAGGTATTAAAATATTTCAAGTTTATGTAAATAGAAAATCTTACTTTTATTTTTCAAGGTATGGTTGCTAAGTATAAAATTCAAAGAGGACAGATCTTTTCTTTTCTTTAAATCCTTTAATTAATCAGTTTCTTACACACTTGGTCCTTTTTTTTCTTTCTAATGTGGAATAAGGTGCTATTTAATTTTGTTCTTCCATAGCTATTATTTTTTATGTATATGCTTTAATGATTTTTTCTTTATACTAAATTTTGGGCAATTTCAAAAAAATTTGAATTATCATTTTTCAGGGTCCAACAATCTGGATTGAAGGTTGTTTTCTTTTAGGGCTTGAGATACTTTGAACTCTTCTTGACTTAATGGTGTGCTGAACAGTGTGCTGTGATTCTGATGGGTTTTTCTTTATAGGTAATTTGGGGTTTTTTGCCTAACAGCTTTTCATACTCCATTCTTGTGTTGAATTCCTATAATTTTGACTATTATATTCATTGGTGGAAATGTTTTCCTGATCCTGGATGATCAGGGCTCTATATCTTCACTTACCTTCATGTCAAATTCTTTTCCCATGTGAAAGAAACTTTCTTAGGAAATTTTTTCTATCACCTCTTCAATACAGGTTTTCTTGTGCCCTCGGTTTTCTCTTCTGATTTTTCATTGACTCCAATTAATCTTATATTATTCTTCTTTGCAAGTCTATCAGCAGTTAAATTGATTTTATTGGCCCTTGCTGTTTTTAACTGGCCTTTCTTTTTATGAACACCAAACACAAACTATCCTGTCTTCCAGTTCTATTATTGTAACCTCACATTGGTCACTTCAGGTACATATGCTCTCAATAAAATTTTTATTTTTATTTATTTATTTATTTTATTTTAGGGAAGTGTCTACAGGGTGTTCAGGGTCTCTCTACTGGATAGGACACATAGTGATTCACCTGTTTACAGTCTCCCAAGAGCTGGGATTACAGTTGCGTGCCACCACACCCAGTCTCACAATAAAATTTTTAATCTCCTAGATATCTGTTTGCAACCATGTTATGGAATCAAGCTCTGTTCTGTGTTAGGCATTCATGGTTTCCCTACTCTCTTCTATTTTTTTTTTATTTCTGTGTTCTCTATATTTGCTAGCCATTTCCTTCATATGGTCATAATCTCTTTAATTAGCAGTGTGATTACTTGTTTTGGTTTTGTCTAGGGACTTATACATCTGCTCTGTTATTTCCAGTGCTAGCATTTCATAAAATTTAGAAATTTATTTCTTCCACCTGATGCCCTCTCAGCTTGCGTTGGGTGAATTGGGTGTGTTGGATTGCATCTTGCTTCTGTGTTTTACTATTTTTTGTGGGGGGAGGGAAGTTGTTTTCCAAGTTGAAGCTTATAAATTAATATATTAGGTAGTTTCATTACTAGTATTAAGACCTCTTTAGGTAAAGGCTATGTTTCAGAGCTGTCTCCTAGGTGTCACTGGCTTCTGGTCTTTGAGTCTGTCCAAGTATAACTCCTCTTCTGTTTCATAGGGATTAAAGTTTGCAGCCTGTCTTTTCTAGCACCAAATTCTTTGAGATGTGGCTGTAGTATTGTTTGTGGCCCCAGACAATCTAGTTATTAGCATACAATGAAGATCAATTGATCACAACAGCAATGTCACTTTGGCTAATTTGGTAAAGTAAATAATGTTTATAGTGTCAAGCACAAAATGGAAAATGAATTTTAATAACTAATATTTTGTCACCTTTAACCAAAGATGCAAGATTTATAGTTATATAACAAGATCTAAGACAAACCAGAAAATTATATAGAATAAATATTCCCTCAATAGAACAATTTACCCCTTTTATCATAAAGTAGTATTTAACCATAATAGGATATATCTAATGACCTATAGATTTGAAATGGTAGGTGATCTGGGTGTGGTAACAGTAATCAAAAAAGGTAAAAGAAACAGATTATGAGAAATGAAGCAATGTTATATGTAAAGAATGTTGTAAAATTAATGCAAGGGGTCCTGAAAAGGAGTGGAGGAAAGTTAATTGTATGAAGTAACAGTCATAGAGATGACTTATCTCAGAGAAGGGCAAATATGGGCCAGCCAGATAGCTCAGCAGACTAAAGCACCTACTTAGGCAGAGTGCAGTTAATGGGATTTAATCCCTGGTGTGCCATGCCAGCCCTGCCCTCTGGGGCATGCTGAGATGGTGACTGAGACTAGGCATAGTGGTACATGCCTGTAATTCTAGACCTTAGGAGGCTGAAAACAGGAGGATCACTAAGAGTCTGATCTGTGTAGTGAAACCCCATACTAAATACAAAAAAGGGTAAATAACAGAGAGTGAAGATTAAACTAGAGAAAAAGAAAATAAGCAAAAAAATACTAAGAAAACATGTTGAAAAAGAAAGTGAGAAAAAAAGAGAAAGAGTAAAAGGAGGGCCTATTCAAACATATAAATCAAAGTATTATTAAAAGGAGAAGCAAGAACATAGATGGTAAAACTCCAAACTCCACCTAAAATAGAAAAAAAGTGAAAATAAAAATGTACCAATAATGGAGGAGAGAGAGGCAGAGGGAGAGAAAGAGAGACAGAGAGACAGAGACAGAGAGAAAGAGAGAGAGAGAGAGAGAGAGAGAGAGAGAGAGAGAGAGAGAGAAGTTCCAGAAAAGTGTTTTCTTCCCAGTTCTGTTACCTTTAATCTTACAAGTTACATTCCTCTTTGCCCCTTTTATAGTT
>NW_004524679.1:494690-503473 GCF_000260255.1 Octodon degus | reverse complement strand
TTATATAATTCTTTATGCCTATTTTTTAAATATATTCTAATTTTTTAAATGTTTTTTCATCATATTCTGTAGGGACTTAAAGTTAAACATATCAATACTTGATGAAAAATACCTGGTCCATGTTAAGCCTAAAATGCTTGACATTCAGACAGATAGTGAGGTTAAGCTTAACAGCCTAGGTTGTATGGTAGTAACAATAAGCTTCTCTTCTGGATGGTTAGCAACCTAAGTTTGCAGACCAAAATTAGAGAAAAAGAAGGGCTGCAAGGAAAGCCAACATTTTGGCCCTAGCCTTCCAACGTCAATTAAGACTCAGAACATATGAGAACTTGTACTATAACGTCATGTAACTCAGTATTGTCCCAAATTTTCTGATCAAGGAGATTATGGGGCCAAAGAGGAAAGTGATCAATGATGTAGAGTGTGCCTAAGGAGAGTCACATGCAGAGAAAACATTCTCTCAGGCTTTCACAGAGTGCACATTGGCCAAGCAATGGCCATGACTCATCCATATGGCTGACACTGACAAAGGATTTACAATCTGAGGTACAGGATCTCAGGATAAATCCTGAGTGGATTTGACTGACCTTATCAGATCCAAAAGCTACAACTCTTGTTACATAGTTCCTTCTTTACCTTGGTCTTAACCATCCAGCAGAAAAGTATAAAAACAAAGCGTAAGAAGTAAAGCCATGTTGTTACACTGAGCTGTAGGGGACTCTTGTCAATCATTTCAGACACTGTCAGTCAAGCGGAAGACCCAATACTATTATGGACTACTGGACTTTTTTAGAATATTTTGCTGAGTTAACACACCTATAATATTCAAATGACAGAACTGAACAAAAAAGGGAATACAGATGAATGTCCATTTTGTATCTGTATATTCAAAATGGTTAGGATAAATACATATATATTTACATTCTCTTAATGAATAGAGGGATTTGTTCTAATAGTGTTTGTAAAGAGCATATCTTGTCTGCATCTTGTACAGCAAATAACCACTAGGATGAGAGTATACAGTGTGTTAATTATTGAAACTGTCATACCAATTTGATTAGAAACGGTCTCATTGTTATATGTCTCTCAATAAAATTATGGAAAAAAATAAAAAGTAAAAAAGTAAAATCCCACAAAGGAGCTGGGAAGTGGCACAAGTGCCTGCTTCGAAAGCACAAGGTCCTGACTTCAATCCCCAGTACTAAAAGATAAATAAATAAATAACAATAAAATACAAAACCCACAAAGTTTCTTTTCTCCCTCTCTCCCTTACTCTGTCCCCTAGGGTGGGAATGAAGAGGACTATTTTCAAGGTAATCAAGGAACTGTTTGTTGCTTTTCTAGCTATGGGGAGAGAGGAAGGGAATGCAGGTTTTTCTTTTTCTTTTTAGCTGCTTGCATTCACTCCCACAGGGATGCCTTGTTGTGTATATTTTTGTGTATTTTGCTAAATTAACCTGGTGCCCACTTACTCTGACTTGTAAATGCCATTTTTTTGGTTTGTGCTTTGGTCTAGAGTGCTACCACATTACCTTGCCACGTGACCAGTGGCCGTCTTCTTTTGTTGTGTAACTATGCATAACTTTTACATGGGCGTGCATTACCAGCTGTTATCATCTTTTGTTTCTCTATCTCATTTTTTCTTTCTTTCTTTTGAATAACTGGCCTTATGAGCTAAACTTCTCATTTTAAACAGCATATGGGCTTGTGAGAACAAGAGAGGAGCCTTTTTCTTCCCTTGAGAAAAAAAGACTAGTTACCATACCTCCCTTTAAAAATTTAGGAAACTTTTGAGGAGTGAAACTACAACCTGAGGACCGTGGCGATGTGGGCTCTGTCAACCAGGAGACTTGCAGGAGGGGAAGAGACCATGTTACCTTGGCTCCAGGAAAACATATGGATGCAAGAAAAAATACCTTGTGTTTTTAAAATGCCTAGTAATAGTACCTGAACCACATGAAGAGCCTGCCTGAGGCCATTGCCACTGGCTTTGAGTTTCTTTGTTTAAATGCAAATAATTTAAAGACCAGGAAAAGAACAGTATTTAGCATTTTAAAAACTAAGTAAAGTCACTATGTGTGTATTAAAGCAAAGCCATTTCAGTTCTTAGTACTTTTTCTGTCAGAGTAAATGCAACAGATGTTTTCTCACAAGGTTTCGCTTTGGTTAAGTAGAGTCATCAAGAGATTTTAAATACCAGATAAGCCATCGAGGGGCTTAAAATAAATACAAGTGGGGCCACTCAGAGGTTCAACTAGGGGGTTAAAGGAACTTTACTTGGGAAAGTTTGGCCATTATCTCATGAGAGTTAGGACTGGCAGACCAACAGATGGCCAAACTCCTGGTCCTTAAGGAATTAATGGGTCCCCAACGTGTAAACAAAGGATTTCTTCTGTTGTAAATGATGTCAGCATCACCCTAAGGTTTGGATGAAGACATTTTTCTGGGACATGTAAAGTCTCACAGTGGGAAACTTGTGGATTTCTTCAAGTCTCCTCCTTATGTGTGGAATACCATCTTAAATGCAGGCCTAGCTGTCTCCTGCTCTCTGTAGGTCTTAAGACAAGCAGATGGGAAATCTATTAGATCTTTTCACCACACAGATTCCCTAGGCTTTGCCACTAGCCCAATCCTTGATGAACGAGACAGGTTTGATCCTGATATTTTATAACAAGAACAGCTTCTCTACTATTGTAATATATCATGGGTTCAATGCAAACTGGAAGCAGGTAAAAGATGAATATGGCATGGTACTTTAAACTATGAGACTCAGTTGAATAAGCTCTTGTCTGGCAAGCGCAAGGGCCTGAGTTCAATCCCCAGCTCTGCAAAACATAAATAAATAAAAAAAAT
The DNA here is from genome assembly GCF_000260255.1 of Octodon degus. Classification (NCBI taxonomy): domain Eukaryota; kingdom Metazoa; phylum Chordata; class Mammalia; order Rodentia; family Octodontidae; genus Octodon; species Octodon degus. The sequence continues at coordinate 500,620 of NW_004524679.1, read as the reverse complement.
AAACTATGAGACTATTCGCCAGCAATATAGCATTTCTGTTTGGAACATGAAAAGAATACAACGCCTTATATTTAAGGCTTTTGTAATTATCAAAGGAAGTGCTCAAGAACTTTGGTACTGCTGGGCATCGTCTCACATATCTGTAATCTAATACTCAGCAGGCTGAGCCAGAAGCCTATGAAGTGAACTCCAGGTTAGCTTGAACTGTATAGTGAGACCCTGTCTCAAAAAGACAATAAATACAAACATACATACATACATACATACATACATACATACATACTAAGGTACTTAGTATGGGACCAGCCAGAGGAAGACAAAGATGTTCTGGATGACCCTGTACTAAGACCCTCATTTATCTCTTTGGAGGATCTAAGTCTTGCTGATCTGTCTAGAGAGGATAGACACACTAGAATGTCACTTTGTCTCCCCCTCTTTATAATCCTCAGGGTCTATCCCCTCCAAATAACCAAGGGACTCTTCTAGGCCTTAGTGCCCCAGAGGAATACAACAATCTTCTTCTCAGCAGGCAGCCTCTTCAGGAAGCCCTGTAAGTACCACTGGGTACATACGGATGCTTTAAGGTCAAACTCAACGTGGTGCTTCTTGCTACTCTGGCTTACAACTTGTCCTGCCCCTAAAAGAAGTCCCCGGTTGGAAGGAAATACCTGGGTAAAAGTTCCATTTTCAGTTGCAAATGATGAACATTACAAAACAGAAATACAGGGCTGGCGAGATAACTCAAAAGAATAAGCACCTGGTTAAGCAAGTGCAGGGACTAGGGTTTGATCCCCCTCAGCACAGGCCACAATGACCCTGCCCACGGGCACACTGAGCCAGTCAATGAGGTTGGGCATGGTGATGTATGCCTGTAATCCTAGCGCTGGGGAGGCTAAAAACAGGAGGATCACTATGAGTCCAATCTGTGTAGTGGGACCCTGTACCAAATACATAAGAAAATTTAAAAAACCAGAAATACTGGGAATCTACAAAAGGCTAAAAAGCTATGCAAATGAGTAAGTGCTTTAAAAGGAAAAGCAAAAACCTCCTGAAAGTGTTATTCTGCCTTTATGAAATCAAATGGGGAATATAATACTGCTGAGGGCCTAAGAATGGTATCTGATATGCTAGCTCCTTTTACCAGAGAGGGAGAAGCACAAATGGGACATTTTGTCTGTCAGCTAGCCCCACAGATCCTGTAAGCAACAGAAATGTCAGATGAGGCCACAGACACAGATGAGGCCCAATTTCTAGTTATGACTTTTTTGTGTGTTCAACAATCAGAACCCACAGCTGGGTGTGGTGATGAACAGCTATAATCCCAGGCACACATGAGGTTGAAACAGGAGGATTGTTGTGAGTTCAAGGTTAGCCTGGGCTACAAAGTGAATTCAAGGCCAGGCTAATCCGCATAGCAAGACTCAGCCTCAAAAAGACAAAAAAAAATCAAGACTCATAAGAGAGACAAAAGAGAAAGACTAAGATTATAGCTCTTGCAACTGGTAATGCTTAAGACCCACCCAAGTCATATAAGGAAAATCCCAGGACAACTGAGGAAAGGGTTCCTATTTCTTTCTTTTTTTTTCTGTACTGGGGATCAAACTCAGTATCTTGCACTTGCCAGATAGGAGCTTGTGCCACTGCATTATATCCCCAGCCCATGGCCCTGTTTCAAGTGTAAAGAAACTAGGCACTGGGCAAGAGGCTGTACAAACCCTCCACATGGGCCCTGTTCTACATGTGAGGAAGCTAATATACCAGACTTGTGGCATAGGAGGTTTGATTGTCCCTACTGTCAGAAAGGGACAAGGTCAGACAAATCCCTAGTTTCTTGCTCTGACAAAAGAGGAGTCCCAAGGGAAACTGCAATGCCCCATCCATGGACATAATCATCTTCTCTGAAGAACTCTGGGTAATCTTGGACTTCATGGGTGAACCTGTTCAACTGCATATAGATACAGAGGTGGCTCATTTGATTTTGGTTTTCTTCTCTGGAAAAATCCCCTTAAGTCTATTGCCATAGGTGGCTTCAAAGGGACCTCAATCAGAGATTCATGCCTCCTCTTCTGATATGTCACTTTGAAAGTCAAATGTCTTATCATGAGTTTCTAATTGCCCCACAGTGTCCTATTCCCTTTTGTTTTTTTCCGGAACCAGGGATTGAACTCAGACCCTGTGCTTGACAGAGAAGTGCTCATTCTACTGAACCATCTCCCCAGCCCCCCTACTCCCTTTTTAGGAAGAGATACAATTAGGGACAATTCTCAAATTCTGGCTAAGGCCAAAACAAAGTTAACTTGCTGGGACTATACCAGAACTTCCTGACCAAATTAGCCAATAGGTAAATCCTGTTGTATAGTATAAGGAAACATATGGAATGGCAAAATCAACTGTGCCAGTAATTGTAAAACTGAAGAAATACTAGACAATTGCCTAATTGAAAGCAGTATTCAATTAAGAAAGAGGAGTCTGGGGAGATAGCTCAGCTGCATAAGCACTTACCTGGCAAGCACATGGTTCTGAGTTTGATCCCCAGTACTGTAAAAAAAAAAAAAAAAAAAGGCACTTGAAGGCCTCCAGACTCTCATAGACAGATTTCTCAAATATGGCTTTTTGAAACCTGTCAGTCCCCTTCCAATACTCCTATTATCACTGTAATAAATTTCTCAAGAGAATATAGGATGATACAAGATGTCTGCCTCATTAACAAGGCTATGATTCCGAGGAAGATCACTATGAATCCAAGCTGCATAGCCAGATGCTGTACCAAATAGATAAATGAAAGATATCTTTTAAATTAAAAAAGGCTATGATTCCAACCTCTAGTGGAAGATCCATACAGAATTCTCTCCCTAATTCCAGGGCATACTAACTTGTTCGCAGTTAAATTTAAAAGATGAATTCTCCATACCCAAAAACTTCGGTTTCTGCTTATCTTTAAATGGGAATTGCCATTGTAAGAAAAGAGCAATAATATTCTTGGACAGTCCTCCCACAAGAGTTTAGAGACAGGGGCCAGGGAGATGGCTCAGTAGAATAAGTGCTTGCCTTGCAAGTGCAAGGGCCTAAGTTCAATCCCTGGTTCTACCAAAAAAAAAGTTTAGAGACATGAGTTGAGAGACAGTGATCACCTTTTTTGCTTGGGTGTCAGCAAATGACTTCAAGAACCTAAAACTATAAAAGAAACCATCCTACTCTATGTAGACAATATTGGTTATGCCTTGAGTCTAGAAGTCCCACCCAAAGCCTCATGAAGCCATGCTAGGGTGCTTTGCAGAGATGGCTAGATCTAATGAGTGGTGCTGGGAACATGGATGCCTTATTATTAAAGCAGTCCACTGATTGGTTTGACATAATTCTAACAAGGATTAAGTGTGTGAGTGTTCACCCACTCCAGGGCATATAACCTGCATAAAATATAAAGGACACAAAAAGAGCTAATGAGGGCCTGTAAGATAGCTCAGCAGTATAAGTGCCTGCCTGGCTGTACAAGGTCTTGAGTTCAATCACCCATACAAGAGAAAAAAAAAGGAAGAGTGCTAATGTGCTTTTACCTGCCTACCTGTTGCAAACTACTTCTCCTCTGTGATGCCCCTCTCCATGGTGCCTTGCCTTGGAGGCAGCCAACTATGGACTGAAACCTCTTTAAACTGTGAACCAAATAAAATTTCCTCCTTTAACTGTTGGTGTCGATTATTTTGTCTCAGTAAAGAGAAAGCTAAGTAAGACTATATTCTAGTTAGCAGCCCAGTTTAGGAACTATCTAACCATAACACTGTACAAAGCCTTAACTTTCTAGCTAAGAAGATGTAAAAAGATATATAAAATAAAAAGATATAAAAATCTTCAAAGAAAGATTTCAGCAATCCCACCGAGAAGTTAAATATCTGAGATATACTCATATGCCAACAGCTCTCTAGGGAACAGATCCAGGCTATCTGTGACCTTGGGCCTTCTGACTCCAAACAACAGCTTCTTTCCTTCCTGGGAATGTCAGGCTTTTGTAGGAGCTGGCTACCTAATTTTTTTTTTTTTTGTCTTTTTGAGACAGGGCCTGGCTATGAAGCCCAAGCTGGACTAGAGTTCACTCTAGGCTGGACTCAAACTTTCAATAATCCTCCTGCCTTATCCTCCAAGTGCTGGGATTGAGTGCTGGGATTACAGGCATGCATCATCACACCAGGCTCAAGCCTGCCTAATTTTTGACTAAATGTCTAAGCCTTTACATGAGACAGTAAAATGTCCCCAGTCTATGTCTCTAGAGTGGACAAAAGTGACCAAAAATGCCTTTAGAAAATAAAGCATTCCCTCTGATGATGGAGACCACTGTGAAGTAGTTCTGAGTAGGACTTCAAATTCACCAAATGGCTTTCCATGTTTACATGTGAGTCTGTCCAAGGCCTCGGCCCTTGTCTGAAGATGCACAGCAGATTCATAGTAAGTGAACCTTTATGAATCACTGGTCCTGGCTGAGGGCTGTAGTGCCTGTGAGGCCTTGACACTTCAAAGGACAAGATAAGGCCACAGCTGAGGCCATCTGGCTCCAACCCCAATTAACTGAAAGGACACTGCAGCTGCAGGCTCCACATTCCTACAATAAATGTCAGCCTAGAGATAAGGTAGTTCTCCTGGTTTGCTTTTTGCCTTTTTGAGGCAGGGTCTTGCTATGCAGTTCAGGCTGGCCTTGAGCTTACTATATGGCCCAGGCTGGTCTCAAACTCACAATGATCCTCATGCCTCAGCTGCCCGAGTGCTAGGATTACAGGTATGTGACACCATGCCTGACAGTTTTCCTGATTGATATAATTTACTTATTTTTTCTGTACTTAGGACAGGATTTACAGGGTCTACAGGGTCGCACTACATACATTGGACTCATAGTGATTCTGTTTTCAGCCTCCCAAGTACTGGGATTGCAGGCGTGCGTCACCACCCCCACTCTCAACAGACTTTGCAGCAAGCCCCAGGGCCGGGGCCATAATAGCACCCTGGGGATCAAACCCCAGCCGCTGCATTCTGCCTAAGCAGGCACTTTAGTCTGCTGAGCCATCAGGCAGCCTAATATAATTTACTACTTGGGAATATATATGAACTGACTCTCAAGGTCCTGCTCAGATTCCCATGTTTTCCTCAGTATCCCTCTCCTTTGTTGGAAAACCAAATAAATATGGGACATCCAGAAAAATATTTAGTCTCAGCCCCCAGAGAATCCTGAATTCAATTAGAGTTTTTTCCTTATTAACTGTATTGAAAATCAGTAATTATATAGCATATTAAAAATTGTAGACAAATATTGAAATGTGAAAGATATAAGATGTAGACAGAGTGAATTTTAAGGAAATATTTCTGAAATTAATACAGAGCATGACATTAATAATAGATTGCACATTGTAAATTAATTATTTACAAACAAATGAATATAACAATAAAAATTGTCCAAAGTAAAAATGAAGAAGAAAAAATTTACAGATCAGTCATATAATAGCTCACTTTGTGCCAAAATCAATAAACTTATATTCATATAATTAGAATTGCCAAAGTAGAAAGGGGTAGGCAAGATTTAAAATTTCTGAATTTAGTTGAAATTATTATACCACAGTTCCAAGAAAAATGAACCCTTTGCACAAGAAATTTGAATAAAATCATACTAAGATACACAAAAATGAAATTACCCAAAACTAATTGTAAAGAAAAAAATCATTAAAGCATATATATATAAATTTAGTTATGGAAGAACAAAATTAAATAGTATCTTATTCTACATTAGAAAAAAAAAGTGCAAGTGGGTAAGAAACTAAACTAATTAATTCAAAGGACTGAAAAAAAAAGATCTGTCCTCATTGAATTTTATACTTAGCAAATATACCTTTGAAAACTAAAAGTAAAATATTTTCCAGTTATACAAACTCAAAATATTCCTTTTTTTTTTT
>NW_004524679.1:487283-494590 GCF_000260255.1 Octodon degus | reverse complement strand
TACCAATAATGGAGGAGAGAGAGGCAGAGGGAGAAGAGAAAGGAGAGAGAGAGAGAGAGAGAGAGAGAGAGAGAGAGAGAGAGAGAGAGAGAGAGAAAGAGAGAGAGAGAGAAGTTCCAGAAAAGTGTTTTCTTCCCAGTTCTGTTACCTTTAATCTTACAAGTTACATTCCTCTTTGCCCCTTTTATAGTTTGTGATTTTGTATGGAGGTTGCTCAGTTAAAGTGGGACTTTCTCTGCAGCCTTCTGTTTATGGCAGCTATTCATGCCAGACCAGGAAAGTCATGGGGCCTTGGTTCTGAGGCTCCTGTTGTTGATTCCTTGTGGTTGGGATCAAACGGTGGTTATCTAATGCATGTTTCAGTGTTTATGGGACAGGCTACTGATATGCAGAGGCGCCTGTGGGCTCTCAAACCTAATTATCAGTCCTGTGGATGCTCAAAGGAAAAGCAGATTTTCTCAGGACTAATATGGGCATATTTCTACAAGCCTCATGTTGCTGCAGAAGGGCTAGATGGTGTCTCATCAGTGTCTGGAATACCAGGAAGAACAGGCAGCCATTAATGCTTCCTGCTTAACCAGGTAGAGATCTGGTCTGTTGCGTGAGGCAGGAATTGTGTCCAGGTCTCTGGCTGAATGCAGGTTGGAGACTCTGCTGTGACCAGGGTGCTTAAAACATTCCTATGTAAACCCCAGTTGCCTCAGGACTTGTGTTAAATGTGAAACAGAGAAGGAGACAGGTCTAGGACCAGAGCAGAGCTGTAACAACTTAGTGTAGGCTCAAGTGAAGCCCAGATAGTTTGTATGGAATGAAACAAGACCAGTGTTAGCTCTGTATTCTGTATAAACATCTGTTTGCTTAGATAAAAAGCAGGTTCCCAGTGGTGACTCAGGTATGCTCAGGGTCCAATGCTGAAGACTTCTAACACAGGCAGCAATTGTTTATCTGCTCAGAGTCAGAATAAATAGGGGGACCAGGTCTCGGGTCGCTCACCCCTGGTTTGTGCTGGCAAATATCCTGGCAGGCTACTGTGTCTTCTGTTTGGAGTAGAGATGATGAAGTGAAAGCTACATGTACCCCAAATCTGTCCTGCTTGGTTTGATTCTGCTTGCTATTTGGAATCTGCCAACTATTTCAAAATTTCACAAAATGGTTGTTCCTTGCTGGACATGAGCTGAGGCCCTGTGGGGTCAGTCCTACTGGACTGACTTACTTCTCTTAAATTTCTTTTCTTTTTTTTTTCTTTTTTTTTTTTAGCAGAGCTGGGGATTGAACTGAGACACTTGCGCTTGCCAGGAAAGTGCTTATTCTACTGAGCCATCTCCCCCAGCCCCAACTCTTAAATTTCTATGCATGTGTTTTATTTCATTTACAATTCTCTTCTTTCAAATTGATTTTTTTTTTGCTCCAGGATATGTGTGTCTCTTCTTCCAGTTGCCTATATTTTCAGTTGATCCCTGAATCTCTCCAACATGATTCCTCCCCTGTTTAGCCATATTGACTCTCCTCTACAAAATGGTCATTTATCTATTTATTTCATTGTTTGTTTGTTTTGTTTTGAGAGATGGTCTTGTTATACAGGTCAGGTTGGCCTTGAACTTCCTATGTAGTCCAGGCTGGCCTCCAACTCATGGCAATCCTCCTGCCTCCGCCTCCAAGTGCTGAAATTACAGATGTGTGCCACCATTCCCAGTCTTATGTTATTTTATAACCCTTTGTATGAGCTTAGTAGTAATATTTACTTCTTTAATTTTCTATTTATTAATTTATATCTGGGTCAAGGAGATGGCTCAGTAGAATAAGCACTTCCCTGGCAAGCACAAGGGCCTGAGTTCAATCCCAGGTTCCATCAAAAAGAAAAAGAAAAAAAGTTATGTCTTCTGTGTGCATGTGTGTTACATTATGTTATACATTTCAAAGTATTTTACTACTTCCTTTTAATTTTTGACTCATTAATTAAGAATGTGCCTTTTAATTTCTATGTATTTGTTAGTTTCCCAATTATCTTGTTATTGACTTCTAATTTCACTCCGTTATGAACAGAATGTGGGCTTCATTGTTTCCATATTTTTAAAATTATTTAGATTTTATATTATGACCTAGAACATCCTACAGAATATTTCAAGTGTACTTTTCTTGGGAGAGCTTCAGGAAAGGGTCTTACCATGTAGCACTGGGTGGCTATGACCTTGCTGTCTCTCTGCCTCAGCATCTTGAGTCTGAGGAGTGATTACAAGTTGTGCTACTATGCCCACTTTATATATATTTGAGAAGAATGTATACCCTACTGTTGTTTGATAGAGTAGCTGTTGATGTTTATTTGGTCTAGTAGCTTGCAGAAGTGTTGATCTCTTCCTTGCCTTTGCTTATGATTTGCCTAATTTTTCCAACTATTATAGAAAGAAGTAGAAACTGGACCTGGTCGCACACAGTTGTGATCCTAGCCCTCAGGAGGGTGAGGCAGGAGGATGACCACAAATTCAAGGCCAGCCTGAACTACATAGCAAGACACTGTTTCAACTTCACATGCACACATAAAGAAAGAAAACAGAATATAAACTCAAACCAGTGTTATAGATTTGTCTATTTATATCCTCATTTATTGGTTTATGCATTGTTCTTCTTTATGTCAGTGTTTGCTTCTTGTATTTTGGTACTCTGGCATTAGGTGTGTACATGTTTATATTCATTATGTCTTCCTGATGCATTGACCCTTCTATCATAAAATGTTCCTCTTTATAACTAGTAGCATTCTTTGTTTTAAATTTATCTTCTCTGATCAATACAGACATCCTGCTTTCTTGTGATTACTGATTGCATGATATTTATTTTTCATCAATTTAATTTTTTTTGTACTTTTGAGACAGTCTTGCTGTGCTGTTCAGGCTGGCCTTGAGCTCACATTGTACCCTAGGGTAGGCTCAAACTTGCAACAATCCACATACCTCAACCTCCTGAGTGTTGAGAACACAGGCATGAACCAAAATGCTTGACAAATCTGTTTGTATCTATTATAGGTTTAGATCTAGAGTGTCTGTTAAAAGTCTCATGCTTTTAGAGATGGATCTTTTGGAGTGTGATTGCACCTTTGGTGGTATACAAAATCAGTTGATTCATCTATTACTGAGTTCATTGACTGAATATGTTGGTATGAGGTGTGGGCTAATTAGAAGTTGGTCGCTGGAACTTGACTTAGAAAGGTACGTTTCTCTTTCTGGCTCTGTCATTTCATTTTCTGCCTTTTGGCTGGCATGACAGAGCAGCTTTCTTTTCACTATTCCCCTCCTGACTTGGAGCTAGAGGAATACACACAAAAAATATAAGCCAAGATAAATTTCTCCTGTAAGTTGTAAGTGTTGGATATTCTGTTCCAGCAATAAGAAAGTGATTAAGAGTAGCTTTGAGTCATAACTATTTGTCTCCCAGATTGCATATATTTGAGTTGTGTTTTATTGTACATCTAGAGTAATGACCTGTCTTTTGATGAATCCATTCATATTCAGTGGTATTATTGATATATTTTGTTTCTTTTTTGTTTTCTATATGTAAGATTTTGTGTTTGTTCCTCTATTCCTCACTTACTGTATATCTTTATTTACATTAAATAAATGTTTATACTTTTAATTTCTACCTTTTTTCTTTGTCTTTTTGAGACAGGGTCTCACTATGCAGTTCAGGCTGGCCTTGAACTCACCACAGTCCTCCTGCTTCAGCCTCCTGAGTGTTGGGATTACAGACAAGACCACTACACCAGACTCATTTCTTTACTACTGATATTGTTTTTGTACTGAGCATAAGACCTTGGGCCTCACACATGTTAGGAAAGGACTCTACCACTGAGCTACAGCCCATTCCATTTTTAAAGTGTTTACTTGGATATAGAATCTCCTTACATTGCCCACACTGGATTTAAACCTATGATTTCCATGCCCCAGCCACACTACTAGCTAGGATTACAGAAATGCTTCCGCCATCAAATGAATCTTTTCTTTTTTTAATTTTAATTTTTATTAATTTTATTGAGAAACAAATAGCAATGATGCAGTTTCAAAACCGATTAGTAGGACAGTTTCAATAATTAATACATTGCATATTGTTGTCTTCATAGTGGTTATTCATAGTAAAAGATGCAGACATGATATCTTGTTCAAATACTATTAGTACAAATCTTTCTTGTCATTGAATTAAGAGAAAGTAGCTGTATATCTGTATTATTTTTTAAACAATTTTATTGAGAAACAAATAGCAATGAGACAGTTTCAAAACCAATTAGTAGGACAGTTTCAATAATTAATACATTGCATATTGTTGTCTTAGTGGTTATTTATTGTGCAAGATGCAGACAAGATCTCCTGTCCACAAACACTATTAGAACGAATCTCTCTACTCAGTGAATTAAGAGAATGCAGCTGTATATCTATCATAACTATTTTAAATATACAGATACAAAATGGTCATTCTCAAATGAATCCTTTCTAATGTATATTTTCAATTTCTTTAGTAACATCTTTCTGATACTAATATAGGAGTTATGGTAAAGCTGCCTGGGTAAATAAACAGTATCTTTTCAACTACAAGATCTGAAGGCAGTATCAAATAATTCCAGGAGTGCATATGCTGAACTTCTCATGGGTTTCCATGAGACTTGGACTGCACGTAAGAACAATTCCATAAGGAACCCTGCATCATGACTCCTCACAGTAGCCATGTCATAGATGCAGACTGCACTTTTATTTTTGCTCTCACTTTGTAACCCAGGCTGGGCTGGAACTTAATATGATCCTCCTGCCTCAGTCTCAGGGTGGTAGGATTATAAGCATGCAGTACAATGCCTGGCACTTTCCTTCTCCTCCCCTTGGTCCAAATTCACCCTACAGAGCCAGTTTTTCCTTTATCCCTTCACTTCTCACTTTTCAAATAAACGTTTTGCATTGTTTTTGGCTTCTCATTCAATTCTTTTTTTTGAGGAAAGGACCTGAAGGAAGCACCATTTTGTATCTGCATATGCCGAACAGTTAGGTTAGATATACAGTTACTTTTGCTTAATTCAATGAGAAGAAAGATTTGTACTAATAATGTTTGCACAGGATATCCTGTCTGCATCTTGTACTATGGATAACTACTAAGAAGATAACAATGTACAATGTATTATTTATTGAAACTGGCCTAATAATTAGTTTTGAAACTTTCTCATTGCTATTTATTTCTCAATAAGAAATATAGAAAAAACATTTATCATAAAATTGTCTAAATTTTCATATTTTGGCATTCACTATACCATGTACTGTATTATGCATCTCATTTTATGAATTAATTATTTTCCCTGTATCAGTTCAAATGCTGATTTTCTAGATTCTAATTTTCTGTCAATTTGCATTTTTATGTATGTGCTCATTAAATTGTTCAATGCTCATAAAAAATGAAAAAAAAAATAAAACTAGAAGATCAGAAAAAAAAAGAAGGACCTGGAATATGTTTAATCAGAGACTTATTTCTAAAGGAATTACGCAGTAACATTTGGTGGAACCAGCCAGGAGATAACACTTTGTTATGGCGAGCCATGAGAGTAAAATCTCAGATGTCAGCAACTAGAGTAAGGCCAATGCAGACATACAATTTTGTTTCTTTCTAAAATGCCACAAAGCTTCAAAAAGATATTAAGGTTATATATGGTTGTATATGGTCAGATTTCTGGACTTATGTGTAAACATAAGAATTATATAATTCTTTATGCCTATTTTTTAAATATATTCTAATTTTTAAATGTTTTTCCATCATATTCTGTAGGGACTTAAAGTTCAACATATCAACACTTGATGAAAAATACCTGTTCCATGTTATGCCTAAGATGTTTGATATTTAGACAGATAGTGAGATTAAGATTAACAGGCTAGGTTGTATGGTAATAACAATAAGCTTCTCTTCTGGATGGTTAACAACCTACATTTGCAGGCCAAAATTAGAGAAAAAGGAGGACCACAAGGGAAGCCAATATTTTGGCCCTAGCCTTCCAAGGTCAATTAAGACTCAGAATATATGAGAACTTGTACTGTAAAGACACGTAACTCAGTAGTGTCCCAAACTTTCTGATCAAGGAGATTATGGGGCCAAAGAGGAAAGTGATTAATGATGTAGAGTGTGCCTAAGGAGAGTCACATGGAGAGAAAACATTCTCTCAAGCTTTCACAGAGAGCACATTGGCCAAGCAATGGTCGTGACTCATCCACATGGCTGACACTGACAAAGGTTCTACAGTCTGCGGTACAGGATCTCAGGATAAATCCTGAGGGGATTTCACTGACCTAATCAGATCCAAAAGCTACAACTCTTGTTGCATAGATCTTGTTTTATCTTGCTATTAACCATCCACCAGAAAAGTATAAAAACAAAGTATAAGAAGTAAAGCCATGCTGTTATGTTGAGCTATAGGGGACTCAGGTCAACAATTTCTGACATTGCCAGTCAAGCGGAAGACCCAATACTATTATGGACTACTGGACTTTTTTAGAATATTTTCCTGAGTTTACACACCTATAATATTCAAATGACAGAACTAAACAAGAAAGGGGATACAGATGAATGTCCATTTTACATCTGCGTATTCAAAATGGTTAGGATAGATATATAGTTACATTCTCTTAATGGAAAGAGGGATTTGTTCTAATAGTGTTTGTAAATAGGATATCATGTACACATCTTGTACAGCAATTAAGCACTAGGAAGAATGTATGCAATGTGTTAATTATTGAAACTGTCCTACTAATTTGGTTTGAAACTGTCTCATTGCTATTTGTTTCTCAATAAAATTATGGAAAAAAATAAAAAATAAAATAAAATCCCACAAGGAATCAAATCACAAGGGAAATACTTGGAAGAATTAACAACTGGGACCTGCTCTTACTGAGAAGTTTTTGCACATCAAAAGAAATTACCAACAAAGTGAAAAGACAACCCACACATTTGGAAAAAATCATGACAAATAAGTACTCAGACAAAGGTCTGCTCTCTAGAATTCATAAAGAACTAAAAAACACTAGGGCCCCAAAATTTAAAGACCCAGTCCAGAAATGGGCATCCGAGATGAACACACACTTCTCAGATGATGAAATTAAAGAAGCAAATAAATTTATGAAAAAATGCTCCACATCACAAGCCATCTGTGAAATGCAAATTAAAACAATATTGAGATATCATCTCTCCCCAGAAAGGATGACTAACATAAAGAAGTCAACCAACAACAAATGTTGAAGAGGCTATGGGGAAAAAGGAACCCTTCTCCACTGGTGGTAGGAATGTAGACTGGTGCA
>NW_004524679.1:485667-487183 GCF_000260255.1 Octodon degus | reverse complement strand
TATGTCAGGTTATATACATATTTTTCGTGTGTGTATGTATGTGTGTGTAAAAGACAAAGAAGAGTAATATAAAGTCAATGGAAAATGCAAATGTACTTTTTAAAGTTTCTAATACTAGGAGAAATATATACCATGTCTTATAAGTAGATTGTAAGTCAAAGATAGAGTATAATCTTAAAACAAAAACTAAGATTAAACAATATTCAGAAAATTAAAAACTAACTAAAAATTAAATATTTCAAAACAATTCAATTAAGAAAAAGTTTCATGATAGTAAAGAATTACTAAGAATAAAACATAACATAAATACCAGAATGGCAAATATATGACCAGTACTTCTAACAATTTGGGGATAGGACATCCCACAAAGTTCTAGTATGTGGTGGACGTGGACAATGTCCATGACGCTTACTGGTGGCCAGGTGTCACTTGTGGGACTGAGCTACTGCTATTTCCTTGCTATCCACCCTGTAGACCCAGCCAGAATCATGACCCATAGAGTGCAGGAGAAGTCCATTTGTAGAGTGTGCTGATGGAAATATTTTGCTACTGTATACAAAAGAATAATTGAAAGAACGCTTTTGTATACCTCTTTTTCTCCTGTGCTTAATTGTTTGCCCTATTTGGTGGGTTCTTTACATTCTCATTCGTGGAGTTGTGGTCATTTTGATCCCTTTCTAGAATATCTTTTACAGGGGCCAGGTGGTCAATCCCTGGGCCTGCCGTGCTGCCCCCAGTCCCAGGATGCCCTGAGACAGTGATTGAGCCTGGGCGTGGTGGCACACGCCTGTAATCCCAGCTCTTGGGAGGCTGTAAATGGATGGATCAGCATGAGCCCTATCTAGTAGTGAGACCCAAAGGACCCTGTAGACCCTTCCCCCCAAAAAAAAATTCTTTAGTTGTTCTTTGTCATGGAATTATTTCACTTCTCCATTATACTTGAAAGAGAGTTTTGCAGGGTATATCAGTCTGAGTTGGAATTTGTTTTCTTTTAAGACTTGTAGTACTTTGCTCCATGTTCTTCTTGACTTGATGGTTTGTGGAAAGAAATCTGTTATTATTCTGGTGGGTTTTCCTTTAAATGTGATCTGTTTCATTTCTCTAGCGCTTTTAGTATACTGTTCCTGTGCTGAATTTCTGGGATCTTGATTATTATATGTCTGTGTGTGGTTTTAATTGGGTTGATGTTATTTTGAGGTGTTTTTGTTTTGTTTTGTTTTGTTTTTTTGGAACCAGAGATTGAACTCAGCCCCTTGCGCTTGCATGGGAAGAGCTTATTCTACTGAGCCATCTTCCCAGCCCCTGAGTTCTATATACTTCAGTTACCTAAATGTCAGATTGTTTCCCCATATTTGAGAAGTTTTCTGCTGTTACTTCTGCCCATATTCTTTTTATAGCATTTGTATTGACTCCTTCCTTCTCATTGATGCCTATTAGTCTTACATTGTGCATCTTTGCATCGTCTTGCAGGTGTTGAATTATTTTTTCCTGCATCCTAGTTTTTTTTTTTTTTTTT
>NW_004524679.1:484136-485567 GCF_000260255.1 Octodon degus | reverse complement strand
TCAGGCAAGTGCTTATTCTACTAAGCATCCTAGTTGTTTTTAAGAGATCTTTTCTTACCTTTCCACTAGCTACAACAGTGTCTTCAAGGACTGAAAGTCTATTTTCACTTGCATTCAAATGGTTTTGCCAGCTTGTGATTGAGATTTTAATTTCCTGTATAGCACTTTGAATCTACTTCATACATTCTATTTCTTTCCTATATTGCTCATTGAAGGATTCCATCATTTTCTAATCTCTATTTTTTTATCAGTGTCTTTTTTAGAAGCACTTAGTACTGCTTTCATTGTAGCTATCATTTCTTTTTTTACTTCAGAAATTATTTCTGATCTGATTTCCTCTATACTTTTCTGCAGTTGTTTCTTTACTTTAGACGCTATTATTTCAGAGATTTTGAGTGTGTGAGTTCTAATTTCTTCAGTGCTATTGTCTTCTACATTTGTTCTGGGTGGGCTCAGGGCCTGAGACTGTATTTTGCTTCTTCTCTTTGTCATTTTGTATAGCACTGTCTTCTGACCTTTGGTGTAGAGCTTTGGTACAGTTATTGTCTTAGCACCATGTCTGGATCTATCAAGTTCAAACTTGTTCAGGGGGTGTGGCTTGAATCTGGCTGCTGTGCTCCACTTCTTCCTGCTGCAGCCCTTGGAAGTTAACTTGCTTTGCCACTTTGGCAAGTTGTTCTGCTCCTGCGTCAGCTGGGTGGGTCACCTCTAGCCTCTCTGCAGGGAGTTCTGCCACAGGATTCTACACCAGGCCTGTCTGATGGAGGAAGTTGCACTCACACGCTGGGCCTGAGCTCTGGGTCTAAGGAGGATCCAGAGGGCCCTGGCGGGCTCCAAAATTAGACATTTTTGAACCTCTTGAAACCCTAAAATCTTAGCACTTGTCTGTTTTATTTAAGCCTTTACCATTCACTTATTTTGGAGATTGCTGGCCTGATCAGACTGTGACACTCTGAGATGAATATACACTTCTCAGATGAAAAAGTACAGACAGCAGAAAAACATATGAAAAAAATATTGAACATTTCTGGTCATTCCACAGGTGCAAATTAAAACAATACTGAGATTCCATTTCACACCATAAAGGATGATTATCATCAATAAATCAACTAATAACAAAAGCTGTGGGGAAAAAAAGGAACCTTTCTACACAGTTCATGGGAGGGCAGACTGATACAATTACTGTGGAAATCAGTGTAGAGATTCCTCAAAAAAAAAAAAAAATGAACACTAGGACTATAGGTCCCATTTGACCCAGCCATTCCCTTCCAGGTTTTTTTTTTCTTGTCTCTCATTTTCTTTTATTACCTTTTTAAAAATTACTTTAAGGGGCTGGAGAGATGGCTCAGTGGTCTGGAGCACCTACTTGGAACAAGCTTGGCAAAGCATCGGGGACCACGGTTCGATCCCCCAGCACCACATGCCAGCCAG
>NW_004524679.1:473946-482532 GCF_000260255.1 Octodon degus | reverse complement strand
AGGGGTTCCATCATTTTTATATTCTCCTCTTTTTTTTATCAGTATATTCTTTAGAAGCACGTAGTACTTCTTTGATCAGAGTTACCACTACATTTTTTAGTTCAGAAATTATTTCTGATCTGCTTTCTTCTATACCTTTCTGCAGTGATTCTTTACTGTCAACGCTATTATTTCAGAGATATGTGGTGTGTGATTTTCAGTTTTCTCAGTGCTAATGTCTTCTGCAGTTGTACTGGGTGGACTCGGGGCCTGAGACTGCATTTTGTCCATTCTCTTTGTCATTTTCTATACCACTGTCTTCTGACCTTTGGTGAAGAGCTTGGATAGAGTTATTACCTTAGCACCAGGTCCGGATCTACAAAGTTCAGATTCTTCCAGGTGGGTGTTGCTTGGATCTGGCTGCTGTGCTCCACTTTTTTTCTGCTGCAGGTGTTAGAGTTGAACCCTTTGTGTCTCTCTGGGAAGATGTTCTGCTCCTGAATCAGCTGGGTGGGTCTTGCCTCTAGCCTCTTTGCAGGGAGTTCTGCTGAGGGGTTCCCTACTGGGCCTGCACTCTGGGTCGAATGAGGATCTGCGGGCCCCAGGTGGTCTCACTCACTGGCTGGGCCTGAGCTGTGGGTCTATTCAGGATCCTACAGCCCCAGGTGGTCTCACTCACTCGCTGGGCCTGTGCTCTGGGTCTATTCAGGATCCTGCAGGCCCTGGGTCATCTCACTTGCGGAGCCTGCGCTCTGGGTCTGTTCAGGATCCAGAGGACCCATTCCAGGTTATTTTCTCTAAAGAATTAAAAGCAGCACACCACAGCAATATATACACATCTATGTTGATAAAAGCAACATTTATATTAGTCAAATCTTGGAAACAATACAAGGGCCCATTAACTAGTGAAAATATTTTGTCTCTTTGAGAGGAGGTCTCACTATGCAGCTCAGGCTGGCCTTGTATTCATTTTGCTGCTCAGGCTGCTTGAACTCCCAGTGATCCTCCTGCCTCAGCCTACCAAATGCTGGGATTACAGCTGCACACTACCATGCCTGGCCTTTTTGATTTCTTTTTATAAAATAGAGTATTACTCTTCCATAAAAGATATGCTCCAGTCATTTCTAGGAAATAGATGTACCTTGAGAGCATACTTTTAAGTGAAATAAATTGGAAACATATATAAATACTGCATCTCTTCTTTGGTGTGAGAAACCAAAAGTATAAATAAGGACAAAAATATATAATAGGGGGGCTAGGGAGATAGCTCAGTAGAATAAGTGCTTGCCTGGCAAGCGCAGGGGCTTGAGTTCAATCCTCAGTTCCACAAATAGATAGATAGATAGATAGATAGATAGATAGATAGACATATAATAGTTATTATGAAATTGGAAGAAAATATTCAAATGGGAAGAGGAGTAAAAGAAGGGAAGAGAAGGAAAAGAAAGAAAGGAAAAGGAAAAAAATGAGAAAAGGAAAACATGGAAACAAAACTTTTTGTAAATGGGTAAGTGACGGTGGTTGAAGTGTAGGGGGATGGGAAAAAAGTTATATCATGTAAGACACAAATTTTCTCTGATGAATGTGATCATTATGTATATTTAAAATGTACCAATAAAATCTGATTGAAAATTAAATAAAAATAAATGTATGCAAATGAGTAAAAAGAAAGAAACAAACAAGGAAATTAAGAAAGAAAGAAAAATGAAGCATGTTCTTACTCAGGCTCCAGTACTGTGATTACCTGACTCATTTTTTTAAAAAAGGCCTTCTCTCTCTTTGGGGATCTTGACACCCAGTGGGATACTTTCTTTTTTTTCTTTTCTTTTTTGTATTTTAGGGAAGGGTCTACAGGGTGTTCAGGGTCCCACTACTAGACCAGACTCGTAGCAATCAGCCTGCTTACAGCCTCCCAAGAGCTGGGATTACAGGCACTTGCCACCATGCCCAGTCTCAGTTGCTGTCTCAGCACACTCCGGGGGTGGGGCCTGCACATCAGGCCCTGGGATCGAACCCCTGGCCCCTGTGCCTGCTTGAAAGTGCTTTAATCCACTGAGCTATTTGGCTGGCCTGGGATACTTTCCAAATAAGTTTAATGAAGTGCCTGCTAGCTCGCCACCCTCCCTGAGAGCAGTAGCAGGTGTAGCTGTGCTAACAGGAAAAGCTACAAAGTTCACTTTGGTACATTTGGGACAGAAACTAGAATTTCTGACTTTCTATCAGATCAGAGACATTCTGGGGACAAAGGGTTACTTGTGGTTAACAGGGAACTGTTTACCAAGTATCAGACCATACTCTTAGACACCACTGAGATTATTATAAAAACTTATAGTATAATTAAGGCCGATTCTTCAATGCCTACAGATCCAAAGGTTAACCACTCTTCTGACCAAGTTATCTCCCAGGCCTATGTAAGCAAGGAGGAAATCCGTGATCTGGCCCTCGCAGATACTGAGGAGGTATTATTCACTGATGGAAGTATCTTTGTCTGAGAAGGACATCAAAAGGCAGGTTATGCAGTTATCAGTTCACATTGGGTCACTGAAGCCAAACATCTTCTCCCAGAAACCTATGCTCAAAAGGCAGAGCTAGCAGCTCTTACTTGGGCACTGATATTAGGGAAACACAAAAGGTTAAACATCTATGCAGATTCCAGATATACATTTTTTGGTGCTCATCCACTGTAAGGAACACCAGAAAGATAAGTCTGAAGTATTCTTGGAAAACCAAAAGGCTGATAGGCAAAAAGGTAGTTCTACAGCCTCATAAGACTCTAGCCTTATTTCCAATTCCTAAGAAATCATTAAAGCCAGTCTCTATGCCCCCAGGAAGACATATGGGAATTAGGACAATGGGGAATTTTAAAAAGGGACTCTGCCAGTATTTAGGAAATAAACTAGTCCTTTTCCAAAGGATACAATTCATGCATATAAAAACACTTCATGATTCCTTCCATATGGGAACAGATGCTACATAGAAAATAGTCACTTGGGGCCAGCCAGATAGCTCAGCAGACTAAAGAGCCTGCTTAGGCAGGTGCAGAGATGGGAGTTTGATTCCCTGCGTGCAGTGCCAGCCCCTCCCCCAGGGCTTACTGAGATGGTGATTGGACTGGGTGTGGTGGTGCACACCTGTAATCCCAGAACTTGGGAGGCTAAAAACAGGAGGATCACTGCAAGTCCAATCTGTGTAGCGAGATCCTGTAGACCCTGTGCTAAATACATTTATTTTAAAGGAAATGATCACTTGAGTTTCCATTGCAATGGTACTAACATCAACCACCCTGCAAAGTTTACTCACTTTGTGTCTACAATAATCTAGGCAAGCACAAACCACCCCATCTACTAAAACCTGTACAGAGGAGAGAAACATACCCTGGAGAGGCCTGGCAATTAAACTTTACTCATATGCCACCAAGTGGAAGATTTAAACAATTTTTTTTTTGCTAGTTGACACCTTTATACACTGAATTAAAGCTTTTCCTACCCAATCAGAAAAGTCTTTTGAAGTAATCAAGGTGCTACTTAAAGAAATCACCCCTAGCACATGGAAAAATTATATCATGTACTGGTACAAATTCTCTCTGATGAATGTGATCATTATGTATCTCTAATGTGCCAATAAAATCTGATTAAAAAAAAGAAACCATCCTCAAATTTAGACTCCCCCAATCTCTTCAGAGTGACAATGGATCTTCTTTTACCTCCCAAATACCTCAGGGGGTATGAAAAGCTTTAGGAATAAAGTACCACCTTCATTTCCCTTGGTGGCCTCAACCTTCTGGAAAGGTAGAGATTCAACCAGATCCTAAAGTGAGCTCCGGCAAAACTTTGTCAAGAGATGTCTGAGTGCTAACTCTGTTTGCTAACAATAGCATTCATGAGGGCACATATGGAGGCCTTTTCTATCCTCTGATATGATGGTAGACCCAGAGACAATGAGATTCTTACACTGTCTCATCAGTCTGGGCCACATACAACAGGCTATCCAAATGTACAGAGACAGAGTCCTGCTGGATCCTAACCCTGGAAGGACTACCTAGTGTCTGCCCTGGAGATAAAATGCATGTGAAACTGGGAGAGAATATCAGCAGGCTAGTCAAAGCAAAAATAGAAAGGCTTCTTTCTTTTTTGGTACCAGGCCTCAGAGACAGTGCCTTGCACTGGCCAGGCAGGCTCTTATGCCACTGAGCTATAGCCCCAGCCCTGGAAAGACTTCTCTTTTTTATGAGCAGAATATATTTATTGAGGGAAAGAAAGCTCCTGTCTGAGAGAGGGACAGGAGGGGGGCCCAAGTGGGTTGTCCCCTGGAAAGGCTTCTTTTCAGGAATCTTTGCAACACTCACTGCAGCAAAATGGCAAAGATAGATAATTGGATTCACTTTTCTAGATTAAAAGTAGTTCCTCAAGCTGGGCAAAGTGGCCATGTAATTCCTGTGCTCAGGAGGCTGAGGAAAGATTGTCAGGAGTTTTAAAGCAGTCTGGACTATATGGTGAGACTCTGTCTCAAAAAACAAACAAGTCCCACCAAAACTATCTGAAGGATAAGGTCACCAAAAATGAAAAATCTACTCTTGTGATTCTCTGGAAGACTTGAAATTTCTCTTTAAAAAAAAAAGAAATTTCTCTTTAAAAAAGTAAAGCTCCAGTGCTGCTACAGATATGTAAACAGGAACTTCCTAAAGCCATGGCTCTCAGACTCTTGATAACTTATCTGACATACCTCTCTAACATACATTTGTTTCTACATTGTGGAATTGTGGAAATCTGACCTGCTCCTCAAATTTGGGCTAATAGTAGAATTTCTTTCTCACATCAAACAGGCAGCTTTGATGGTCACTAACTCTCTTCTCATTACTTTCTGGACATGTTTTTCTTTCTTCATCCTAATCATGGTCCACAACACCCCAGGGTAATTGGACAGTACATAATACTAAATAGGTGGGGTCTTCAGCTTCTTCCAGCAGAGACCACCACTCTTTAAGCATGCATTAAGATTTACGTCTCTTAGGGGAAAAATGATACAGAAGTTGGAATATGGTAAAGTTGGCTGGGAAAAATAAGTGGGACCTGTTAATTACAAGGCCCCAAGACAGTGTCAAATAATTTCAAGACTGCATATGTAGGACTTTTTGCAGGTTCCTGTGAGATGTGGACTACACATTAGGACACAGATACCACGAGGATCCGCCGGTTGTGACTCATTATTGTAGCCCATTTTGTATCCTCTAGCTGCAGAGTGCAATTTTATTTTTGCTTTCTTCATTTACTCTCTTTAGCCCAAGTTTGCTCTACAGAGCCAATTTTTCCCTTGCACCTTTATCCTTCACTTTTCAAATAAACTTTTAGCACCATTTTTGGCTTCGCTCAAACACTTTTTTGTTTGAGGTAAGAAGGACCTGGAATAAGTATTTGGAAAAGGATTTCCAGTTAAATGTATTCCTAGTGCAGAGTGTGCTACTGTGAGGAGTCAGGCTTGTGGGCTTCTCATGGTGTCTGTGCCCTTAGGTGCCTCCAGATATCATGGGAACCTGTGAGAAGTTCCACATACAGCATCCTGGGAATTATTTGACACTGTCCTAAGATCTTGTTTTTGCATTTTTTTTCTTTTCTAAGATCTTGTAAATGATAGGTCGTTCTTATTTCCTCAGCTAGCTTTGCCACACCCTACCACCTATGTCAATTCTTTCTTGACTTATATCATGAGTAGTCGCTCTAAGACTTATAAACATAATCATCAGAAAAGTTGAATATCTATCCTAATTTAACTCTGCTTAGATATGAAAATGTTACTGTTCCTAGGGCATGGTGGTATATGGCTGTAATTATAGCTACTCAAGACACCAAAGCTGAAGGACCACAAATTCTAAGGTAACTTCATCTATTTAATCAGACTCAGTCTCAAAATAGAACATATAAGGGCAGGGAATGTAGCTCATCACTCTTTGGGTTCAATTCTTAGTACCACACTTCCCCCAAAAAATGAATAAAAGAAAATAAGGAAAAAAGGAAAAGACAGGTTGCTCTGTAGCTCAACTCCATTTATCCAAATTAATTAAAAAATAATAATTATCTTTTATTAATTTTTTTATTTTTTCCTTCACGGGTGACGCAAGCCAGGGTCTTCACATTGAGCTACTTCCCCATCACCATGCCGCCTTTTAAGACTGCTAAGTGGCTAAGTTGCCCAGGGTGAGTTCACACTAGCGATATTTCTGCCTCAGTCCTCCAGTGTGATCAGATTCCAGGCCTGCACCACCACAGGTAGCACTTACCATTTTGTGATATTATACACATTATATATAAACATTAAGACCAAACAGTGTATTGTTATAATTACTTTACATAATTTTATGACCTTTCAAGAAAATAAGAGAAAGGCTGGCCAGACAGCTCAGCCGATTAAAGCGCCTGCTTAGGCAAATGCAGGGACTGGGGTTCCATACCCCGGTGTGCCGTGCCAGCCCCACCCCTGGGGCGCACTGAGATTAAAAGTGAGCATGGTGGTGCACGCCTGTAATCCCAGCTCTTGGGAGGCTGTAAACAGGAGGATCACTACGAGTCCGATCTATGCAGTAAGACCCTGTAGACTATGTAGACTCTGTCCTAAATACATAAAAAAAGAAAGAGAAGAAAAATGTGCTAGTATACACTAATAGTTTTTGCTATACTAACCTTTTTATTTATCATTTCTAGTTCTCTGTATTTATTTCTGTGGATTTTAATTATCCTCTGGAGATACTTTCTTAGCCCAATACAGCTTTGTTCCCATTCACCTTCTTTGGTTGCTATTGGAAAATATATTACATATCTGTATATAACAGGATGATAACGTACATGTTGTTTTATTTAACATTTAAAAATAATTTATGAAAGTAGAAGAAATATGTACTTGTAGTATCTTTTGTTTTTTATATTTTTAGTATCTTTTATAATTGCATAATTATCTTTACCTTTTCTTTTTTTTGGTGTGGATTTTAAATTATACTAATCCCTTTCTCCATGGCTTCTCTTTGCAGTTTCAATTAATTGCAGTCAATGAAGTTCCAAAAATATTACATAGTACATTCCAAGCATAAATAATCCATAATTTTAAATAGAACATCATTCTTAGTAAGTGTGATCATACCTTGCACTATCTCACTATGTTCAACTTAGGATATGAATAATTGTGTGTCCAACATATTCACACTGTACACAGCCCATAGATCACTCACTTAGTAGCCATTTCAGTTATCACATTTACTGTCATTGTATCACAGTACTTGTGTTCAAGTAATACTTACTTTATTAAATAATGGCCCCAAGGGCCAGAGATGTAGCTCAGCAGCACAGCACCTGCCTGGCAAGTGCAAGATCCTAAGTTAAATTCCCAGTATAATAATAATAATAATAATAATAACCCCAAAGTTTAAGAGTAGTGATGCTGGTAATTCATGTCTGCCAACAAAAAGCTAAGTTTTATAGTGCTTCCTTTAACAACCAGGTCAGGCACACACCTGTAATCCCAGAAATCAAGCTGAGGTAGGAGGACTAGCATTAGTTGAGGACAGCCTGGGCTACAATGGTACTTCAAGGCTAGCCTGAGGTACATAGTGAGACCCTATCTCAAAAAGCAAAGAAAGGGGCTGGGGAGATAGCTCAGTAGAATAAGTGCTTGCCTGGCAAGCACAAGGGCCTGAGTTCAATCCCTGGTTCCAACCAAAAAAAAAGCAAGCAACAGCTGTACAAAGTAATTGTGAAATAATAGATTTATCTTTGTTATGCTATCACTTTTAAAATCAAATGCCATTAACTTAAAAATAGGTAATGAGATACATAAGACCTAAGTAAATCTTTGCAAGTGATTTAGCAAAATACTAAACTGTTTACATTTTACAGTTCAAGTACAATTAACATTTGTCAAGTTATTACCATATACAAAGCACAGCATGTGGCTTAGTTACTCTTCTCTTTTTGCTGGGACAAATACCCCACACTCAAAATGAAGGAAGGAAATGTTTATTTATCTCACAGTTACTGGAGGTTTCATAATTTAAAACAGCCTGAATTAAATAGCAAGACCTCAGAGCCTTATTTGCTCAGGAGAGAGAGAGGGTCAATGCCTCTGTCTTCTCCAACCATCTCCTGTCTGCGCTAAGCAGCTTCAATCTCAGACGCAGCTGCCCTGCACTGCAGGGTCTGGAGGAGGGGGAGAATGCGAGCCGCCAGTTTCACAGTTCGCGCCTCTCTGGCCCCGCCCCTGCCTGGTCCTCTGGCCACGCCCCTCAAAGCCGCTGCTGCTCCTCCAGCCGCGTCTGCGGGATAACTTCCATGGGACAGCTAGACGCAAACCATAACAGCGTGCTTTAACTCAGTCCTTATGATGACCCTAGAAGGTGGATTTGATTGTTATTCTCAGTATGGAGATAATAAAAATAACTATATTTCTTTGGACTACTCGCATTATCTATACCTTATTCCTCACCTGTAAAATGTGAATAATAAATGCTACTTGCCATGTTTACAGGAATTGCTATAAAAGTTAGGTGAGATATATTTGTCTTATTTCAAAATTTATGTGGCACTGTTTATTTTTATTTTATTTATTTATTTATTTATTTGTATT
>NW_004524679.1:458913-473846 GCF_000260255.1 Octodon degus | reverse complement strand
AACTTTTTTTTTTTTTTGCGGAACTGGAAATTGAACTCAGGCCCTTGCGCTTGCCAAGGAAGTGCTTATTCTACTGAGCCATCTCCCCAGCCCCGATTTATTTGTATTTTAGAGACAGGATCAAACTATACAGCTCAGGCTGGCCTTGAACTCATTTTGTAGCCCAAGCTGGTCTCACACTTGCGAGGATTCTCCTGCCTCAGCCTCCTGAGTTCTCGGATCACAGGTGTGTGCCTCCACACCTAATGAAACTGTTGTTCTAGTGATTGCTTCTGTGCCAATCTGAGTGCTATGAAGGGAGAAAAAGCACACAATAACTTGAACAAAGGGCCAGCGAAATAGCTTAGCGGATTAAAGCGCCTGTTTAGGCAGATGCAGTGGCTGGGGTTCGGCTGTGCTGGCCCCGCCCGGGGCGATTGAGACTGGGCGTAGTGGTGCACATCTCCGATCCTAGCAGTTGGGAGGCTAAGGGAGGAGAATCTGTGCAAGAGCAAGACCAGCCTAAACTAAGACAGTGAATTTGAGGCCAGCATAAAGTTCAGCTCAATAAATAAATAGAAATAAAGTCAAGAACTATTATTAATCTTGGGCTGAGAATATAGTTCAGTAGTATACCAACTGCCTGGCAAGTGCAAGGTCCCGAGTTTGATTCCTAGTACAAAAAAAAAAAAAAAAACAATTACTAATCTCGCACCAGAAAGAATGGCTAACATCAAGAAATAAATGCTGGGGGCCAGGGAGATAGCTCAGTGGAATAAGCGCTTCCCTGGCAAGCACAAGGGCCTGAGTTCAATCCCCGGTTTCAAAAAAAAAAAAAAAAAGAAAGAAAGAAAGAAAGAAAAAAAAAAGAAAGAAAGAAAGAAAGAAAGAAAGAAAGAAAGAAAGAAAGAAAGAAAGAAAGAAAGAAAGGCTGGAGGGACTGTGGGGGAAAAACAAATCTTTTTTCACTGATAGTGGGAGTGTAGACTAGTGCAACCATTATGAAAATAGTGTAGAGAGGCCTCAAAAACCTATGATTGGAGGTCCCATTTTACCCAGCTACTCCCCTTCTGGATATCTTCTTTGAAGAATTAAAAATATCATACAACAAGAATATATGTGCACCCATGTTTACAGCTGCATAATTTGTAGTAGCTAGATCTTAGAAACAACCGAGGTGTCCATCAACCGCGGAATGGGTAAAAAAGATTTGGGCATTTTCTACAGTGGAGTAGTACTCAACCATAAAGAAGGAAGTTGAGATCACATGCAACTTGAGAATATAATCATAACTGAAATAAATCAGATGCACGTGTAAACATCATATTGTCTGCCTAGTATGAGAAGCTTAAAGTGTGAATAATATCCATAATGTACTATAAATACTGTAAGATGTGGATAAACTTTAAAAGGAAGAGAAACTGGTACAGGGAAATGGAGAAAAGAAGGAAGAAAAAAATTATATAATAGTGAAGACAGGGGAGTAGCTGACAGGCGACTTACTAAGGGAGTGACAGACTGGTGGAAAAGGCCTGCGGCCAAATCAGAGTAAGGATGGAAAGAACCAGTCAGCAACAACATCAGCAGAAGTAGAGACTTCTGAAGGGGTAGATGGGTCTGAGAGAAAGAGCCCTGTGGCCCTAGAAAGGGAAAATCATTGCAGAACGTCTGCCCTCTGTGAGCTCCTGAAGGAATGGACCAAGGAAGCACAGGATGGGGCATGAAACACCCATTTGGCCAAGGACTTCTTGAAAGGCAGTGTTAAGAGGGAACTACTTCAGCTGGCCACACTGCACTTCACTTCACATACTCAGTCCTTGAGGAGGAAGTGGTTTGCAAAAAGACCCACCCGGCTTTTACTCTCTTTAAGTTCTCCAAGGATCTGCACCGGAAGGAGGCACTGACAGGGTCATGGGGTATTTCTTTGGTGAAAACTGGGAGCCGCGGGTGATGTGCTCTGAGGTTCCCCAGAAGTATGCGGAGCAGATCCACTATGTGGGACGAAATGAGTCAGAGTTGCTTATGGCGCATGCATATACCTGTTGTATCAGGACCTTTCAAGGAGACAGGTGCTGAAGAAAGTGGCCCAATGGGCCCTGAAGCTCCCCAGCACAGGGGGAGGGACCCAGTTCTACCAGTTTGAGAGGGTGGACAAGGCCCAGAAGTCCAAACAGTCCTACCAGGCCAGCATGAATGCCCTGGATCTGAGCCTAAAAACCAAAGCCAGAATCATGTAGGAAGCTAACGATGCCTTTGAGTACAACATGCAGATATTCAATGAACTGGAACAGGCTGGTTCCACGCTGGCCAGGCACATCCTGGAAGATGGGTTCCCTGTGCATGATGGCAAGGGAGACATTCGTAAATTCCCCTTCTATACGGCTCAACAGGACAAAGGTATCCTGGAAGGCAACAGCTACCCTTCCCAGACATCTAGGAGTGTGCTGAGGAAGCCCAGCCTCCGTTAATTCTGGTTGCCAGTGTGGCCCTGGCTACTGGACTCTGGCCTGGTACTACATATGAAGGACTGATCATTGCCATACTGTCACCCTCCTCCCAAGTGATCACTGCCCATCCCTAAACCTACTTCTTGACAACCACCTCAGGTGACTTTTTTATGTATTTGGCACAGGGTCTAAAGGGTCTATGGGGTCTCACTGCTTAGATCCCGACTCGCAGTGATTCTCCTGTTTTCAGCCTCCCAAGCACTGGAATTACAGGCATGCACCACCATACCATCTCAATCATCGACTCAGCACACCCCAGGGGTGGGGCCAGCACAGCATACCAGGGATAGAACCCGGAATGGTGCGCTCTGCCTAAGCAGGCACTTTAGTCCGCTGAGCTCTCTGGCTGGCCCTTTCAGGTGACTTTAAAATGCTGGGTTTGTTTTAATAGTGTTTGTAAACAGGATATCATGTCTGCATCTTGTACAGCAATTGACCACTAGGAAGAATGTATGCAATGTGTTAATTATTGAAACTGTCCTACCAATTTGGTTTGAAACTGTCTCATTGCTATTTGTTTCTCAATAAAATTATGGAAAAATTAAACAAAGAAAAGAAAAATAAAATAAAATGCTGGGTTTGAGAAAATAAAAAAGCAAGCAACCAATAAAAAAAGCCAGATGCTAGAGCCTCTGCCTGGTGGCATCCTCTCTGCAGGCCCAGTACACAGCACAGCAGGGCGCGTCTGGCCCAGGCCTTTGAAGCAACTTTGCACCAAAGCTCTCGAATCTCTTGGGTCCCAGACACATTCTCTTCATTCTTGTCTTCCCAGTATGTGGGGCGGTATCGATATCCTGCTGGGAGTGAGCAGCCAG
This sequence comes from Octodon degus, assembly GCF_000260255.1. Taxonomy (NCBI): domain Eukaryota; kingdom Metazoa; phylum Chordata; class Mammalia; order Rodentia; family Octodontidae; genus Octodon; species Octodon degus. The sequence goes on along the minus strand of NW_004524679.1, from coordinate 470,545 downwards.
CATACCAAGGCTTGGGGCTAGAGTATCTTGCCAAATGATGCTGCTCAATTTCTGGGCCTTTCAGCAGCTTGGGGAGGGCAGAAGCTAGGCTTCTTTGCTTCTGCAGCCCTAGAAACTCATCCCTTTTAGCTAGGATGCTTGTGGACTCTATTAACCTGGGCTGTCCTCTAACTGGTATAAAGGTTATCATACTCAATAAAATGTACTCTGCATAAAAACAAAAAAGATAATTAAGATAGTTATACTACTAATTTCCCAGTTCATTGAAAATATAGGTTTGTGCTAATATTGTTTGGAGAATTAAATACTGATATCTTGTAAAAAAAAAAAAAAAGAACTGGGCTGGGGAGATGGTTCAGTAGAATAAGCACTTTCCTGGCAAGGGCAAGGTCCTGAGTTCAATCCCCAGTTCTGAAAAAAAAAAAAAAGAAAGAAAATAACAACAACAACAAGCCCCAAAAAACAAAAGAACTATTCTTAGTCACAGGAGGTTGGCGTGGTAAGGATTAGCTAGTAAAGAGGAAAGAGAATTAAAGAATGTAGAGGGCTGGGAATATAGCTCAGAGGCTTAAGAGCTTGCCTAGCAAGCACAAGGTCCTGAGTTTGATTCTTGGTACCAAAAAAGAATGTAGAATGGCAGATATAATAAATAGTAGCTATGTCAGGATACACAGGAGATATAATAGCCAGTACTTCATAGCACTGAAATAGAACACCCTCTACCCACACTCCCTTCCTAGAGCTAAGATTCAGATCTTGTTGGAAAAGACACAGCAATCAGCTCATTTAATGGCAAGAAAGGGGCTGTGGTGCCTTGCAAACAAAACTTCACTGAAACTCCAACCTCCACAAATTCTGCCCTAGAACTTGCTACAAACCCTGCTCCAGGATGGACTCTTCTGGCACCTGACAAAGATTTACAGGCAAGTCTCATTAAAGGCACTTTTTTTTGTTTCATTCATATATATGGTCTTACTTTATTAAAAAGAAAATTTGTGGGATGATCTGTTTCTTTTTTGGCATTTTTTCATAATTTTATTGATAAACAGATAGCAATGAGATAATTTCAAATCAAATCACCAGGACAGTTTCAATAACTAACACACTGCATACATTCTTCTTAGTGGTTAATTGCTGTACAAGATGCGGACTTGAGATCCTATTTACAACACCACTAGAACAAATCATTCTATTTTTACTCCAACAGTATGAAAAGGAGGATACCAGAAGAAATTGCCTAGTATTACTGAAACTGTACCACAGAAGACAGGCCCTGAAAAGCACTATATCAGATTCAGAAGCAATCTATACTGAGCACTTTAGAAGCAGAAAACAAAATTTGTTGCACTGTCTTTCCATGCCTTTACTGATGAAGTTTTGGTGCAATTTAACAAAAGCAAAAGTATTGAAATGGCCCAGAGCCATTTTCAAAAGGCAATCAGTAAGGGTGAATTTGGAGATGATAAGCAATAAATTAATGAACCAGAGCAGAATCTTTGTTGTTTTTATTTCTTTATTTATTTATATATATTTTTTGAGGCAGGTGCTATGTAGTTCAGGTCAGCCTAGAATTCACTATGTAACCCAGACTGTCCTCCAACTCACAGCAATCCTGCTTCAGCATGCTGAGTACTGGGATTACCTGTGTGTGGCACCACACCCAGCTTTGCTATTTTGAACATAACGACAAAGTAGATAAGAAGGAAGTTAGCAGAATGTGTATGTAAATGTTTATTTGCTCTTCAGAATTAATAGTAATTAATGAGAACTAGTGTTTTTAAATGACTTTGCAACTCAGAATCACTTGTCAAGCCTATGGCCAAAGTTTTAATTGGGAACAAAGGAAAAATATTTAAAACAATGTCAAAAGAGGATTTACCTAGGGGAAAAACGTCTGGAATATTTAAATGGTATTAGTTTCCCCGGGCTACCTTAGAAATTAGCAAAAATGGATCACTTAAAACAACAGAATTTTTTTCTCCTACTATTGTGGAGGCTAGAAATCCATAAACAGGGTAGGCCAGGACAGTGTTCCTTCTGAAAGCTCTAGAAAAAAATCCTTCTTTGCCTCTTCCAACTTCTAGTATCTCCTGACATTCTCTGGTTTGTGTCAGGATAAATCTAGCCTCTTCTATATTCATACGCAGTGGCATGAGGAATTGAACCCAGAGCATAATGTAAATGAGGCAAGCACCGTACCTATGAGGTGCACTCCTAATTCTTCTTGCAAGGATATCAGTCATTAAATTTCAGGTCCACCCTAAGTTCTGCATGATCTCATCTCCAGAATCTTAATTACGTCTGCAAAGGTCCTACTTTCAAGTAAGATTACATTCACAGGTACTGAGCTTGGGACATAGTCATATACTACGAGGCAACACAACTCAATTCACTAGATTATCTTTTTTTGTGTGTGTGTGGTACTGGAGATCGAACTTGGGACCTTGCATTTGCAGGCAGGTGCTTATGCTGCTGGGCTATATCCCCAGCCCTTATTATCCTTTATTTTATTCTGTGCTTCAAAAATCATATTTATAGGGCTGGGCTGATAGCTCAGTGGACTAAAGCGCCTGATCCCCAGTGTGCTGTGCCTGCCCCCGCCCCCCAGGGCACGCTGAGAAGTCAATTGAGACCTGGCAGTTGTGGCACACATGCCTGTAATCCCAGCTCTTGAGAGGCTCAACACATGTGGATCACTATGAGTCCCATCTACCTAGTGAGACCCTGTAGACCTGGTACTAAATTTAAAAAAAAGAAAGAAAGAAAAGAAAAATCACAATTCAATGGAATATTAATGTTGAACATTTTGTTTTCTATAGAGCATAAAAGAAAAAAGAGGGAGCCTGCCCTGTAGCTCCCTTCTTTAAGTGGCTACTTCAACAAAGCAGTCAGGCTCAGGTTGCTGTGGTTCAATCCCCACAACTCAAGCCAGCCAAATCTGCCCTGAAGGCATTCGGAGCAAAAAAAAAAAATCCATGGGGCCGGGGAGATGGCTCAGTGGAATAAGTGCTTCCCTGGCAAGCACAAAGGCCTGAGTTCAATCCCCGGTTCCGCCAAAAAAAAAAAAAAAAAAAAAAAAAGAGTGGGATGTCTTGAGATGAAAAAAGAGAAAGGCTAAACAGGACTGCTTAACAGTTTGTGAATAGTTGCTCACTTTTCTTAACTTTTAAAAAATTTATTGTATGTTAAGTTTCTTTGAGGTACTGGGAATTAAATCCAGGCCCTTTGCACAGACCTATATACCTCTTGGTCCTTTTTAATTTTTTATATTGAGGTATGGTCTTTCTTTATTCTTTTTTTTGTCTTTTTGAGACATAGTCTCCCCATGCAGTTCCAGCTGATCTTGAGTTCACTTTGTAGCCCGGGCTTGTCTTGGACTTGCAAAGATCTGCCTACCTCAGCCTCCTGAGTGCTGGGATTAAAGTGTGCGTCACCATGCCCAGCTGAGATAAGGTCTTTCTAAATCACTAAATTGCCCAAGCTTTGCTTGAACTTGAGATACTCCTGTGTTAGCCTCCCAGAGTACTGGGATTACCAGTCTGCACCATCATGCCTGGCTTTCTGTTAACTTCTTTAAGGAAGCAATATTATATAGTATACAATATACTATGGTAACCTTTCTTAGCTTCTTACAGATAATAATAGGATAAAGAGGGAAGAGGATGGGAAACTCTGTAAGAGGAGCATGTGGGTAATTCAACAGGACTAATATAAAAATTGAGCTGGGCGTGATGGTGCTATAATCAGAGCACTTGGGAGGCTGAGGCAGGAGATGCCCATGAGTTGATGAGCAGCCTGGGCTACAAAGTGAGCTCAAGGCCAGTGTGAATATATTGTGAGACTCTGTTTCAAAAAGACCAGAAATGGGCTGGGGAGATAGCTCAGTAGAATAAGCACTTGCCTGGCAAATGCAAGGTCCTGAATTCAATCCCCAGTGCCACACACGAAAAAAAGACCAGAAAAACAAAATAAAATATTTACTTAAACCCAGGTGCAGCAGGCTAAAGCAGGAGGGTCACAAGTTTGAGGCCAATAAAATTAGTAAAAATGAAAACATAAATGACCATGTATATTCTCTGGAAATTGTCCTACTGACATGAATAAAAAAAAAGATTATTCAACAAAATAAAAAAAATTTCAAGAATAGAGCGTTTATGGAATTTGAACCAAAACCCACTCATCCTTCAACATCCTGAGTCCAGTGGAGAGGGCTGTTCCACTTCAAAATAAGCCAGCTGGGTGTCTGCTGTCTGCCTCAGCATGCTTGGGCTGTATAGTGAGTTCAAGCCTAGTTTGAAATACAGAGACCCTGACAGATTCTGTCTCAAAAGGCAAAAGAAAATAAAAGCAAGTTAAAACAGTCAAGGAGGCCAGGCTAGTGGCACACACCTGTAATCCCAGCACTTGGGAGGCTGAGGCAGGAGGATCATTGTAAGTTCGAGACCAGCCTGGGTTACAAAGTGACCTCAAGGCCAGTATGAACTGCATAGTGAGACCCTGTCTCAAAAAGATGAAATAAACAAATAAACAAAAATCACAATAGCCAAAGAGGTAAGACTTCCTCGTCCCCTAGTTCCAAGTTGGAAGGCTACTTGCCTGGAAGGTGCAAGACAGAAGCATTATCTAATGGTTCCCCAGTTACCTGTTGCTAAGCCAAAGTTCTGGTCCAGGGAGGCCAAAGGGTTGTTGCTCCCATCGTTTACTGTCTCCAGTCACAGGACTAAACCAGTTCTTGGACATGGTGCCACTGAGTACATGGGAACCTTGATGGTCCTTGCTTTGGTTTGAAGAGCAGTAGATCCATGCCAAGCGAGCCACAATAGAGAGACCTAGGGCTACTTACCCCATCCTCTATCAAGTACTCAGCTCTTAGAGCATAAATATGCCAGGAATATGCAGCAGTAGGGCACTGTCCTTGGTCCCAGTACCACAGTTGGGGTTGGGGCTCAAGATTTTGTCCCATGGGAAAAGATGGCTTTAAAAGAGATATCTCTGAATCACTCCCAAAAGAACTAACTTTGTTTGAAACAGAGGATGGAGAAATTCAAGGCTAATAAAGGTCTCAAAATAATACATGCCTGTAATCCTGTAGTCTATGAGGCTGAGGCAGGAGTATCACAAGTTTCAGCCACCTATAAGGCCTGAGCATTTGCTCAGTTCAAAGGCTCTGTGTTTCATCTCAAGGAGAGCTAGATAGATGATAGATAGATAATAAGTAGGCAGATAAGTTTGTTTTTTTTAATTCTTAAATAATACAAATAATTTTAAAGGTCTGGAGGGGTGCTAAAGCCCTGGGCCCAACCCCAGAATCACAATAATAATTGAATGTTGTGGTAGAAGACAATTGGGAGGAAATCGGTTGAATCATTTTATTTATGAATTGTGGGCTAGCTCATTGCTATAGAGAAGCAGAGGAAAGTGACGATGAGAAAGACATGTTAGGTCCAGCCAAATAGCTCAGCAGTTTAAAGCACCTGCAAGCAGGGGCAGGAGCCGGGGGTTGGATTCCTGGGCCTGCCATGCTGGCCCTTCCCCTGGTGCATGCTGAGATGGCAATTGAGACTGGAAATGGTGGTGCATCTGTAATCCCAGCTCTTGGGAGGCTGAACACAGGTGGATCACTAGTCCGGTCCAGTAGTGAGACCCTGAACACCCTGTAGACCCCTCTGTAAAATACAAAAAAAAAATAAAACTTAAAAAAAAGACAAATGTTAGACTGAATCTCACATATTAACCTAGGAAAATAACTCTTCAAAAAAGTTCAGATATGACAGGAAATTTGCTGAAGTGATTTATGCTTCAGGGTATAGTACTGTTGAAAACAACAGTACAGTAATCAATCAGAAGACTTAATGAGGTTTATGAGCTGGGTGTGGTCTAAGAGACAGACAGAGCTCCACCACAGTCAGTATCACATCAGGATGACTGTGTGCATACTCAAGACTGCATTCCCTTAAGAACAATATTAGAGGCTTCACATAATAAAGTAAGCAATCACAATCTCATTGTGTGTGTGTGGGGGGATATACTCACATTTTCTTTTTGAGACAGGGTTTTGCTGTGTAGTTCAGGACAGTCTTGATCTCACTACATAGTCCAAGCTGGCCACAAACTCATGGTGATCCTTCTGCTTCAGTCTCTCATGTTCTGGGCCAAGTTTTCTACAGTATCTAAAATATTGAGTGAGGCAGGATGGCACATGCCTGTAATCCTAGCACTCTGGAGTCTGAGGCAGGAGGACCACTGTGAGTGTGAGGCCAAACTAGGCTGCATAGTGAGCTCAAGACTAGTCTGAACTGCAAAGTAAGACTCTGTTTCAAAGATACATACACACAAACAAACAAAAAGCACCCACCAGTTGGAGAAAGACGGTGGTGGATGAAGCCACAGGTACACAAGGAGAACCAGTGGTGTGAAGAGAAGTGAAATGTTGTGCCTGACACTGTAACATTATAAGGATTGTTCCAAATACTAGTTGTACTGCTCTGTTTATAATTGTTAATATTAGACAAACAATAGACAAATGCAGCAGTAAAACAATTGTATTAGCATAATATTGTCCTCACTGCATGTGTAGTGTAAGTTATAGATTCCAAATGAATGGCTGAATTTCTTCTAGTCTGAGCAAAAGTTGGTGGCTTTCTTTACTCTGAATAAAACTGAACTGTGGGTTCTCTGTAGAAAGTTGACATTTTAGGCTTTCCCTCTTTTTAAAAGTGATTTCTGCATAGGCTATTGTCCAGTTAACTTTAGTGAGCCTTTCAAAGTTGGCATTGTAAATAAAATAACTTACAAAAGTTTTCTGCAAAAGCAAGCAAACAAACAAAAAGTAACAATACAAAGTAAAATAAATAAATAAAAGCGAAGCCAGGTATGGTGGCAAATGCCTATAACCACAGTACTGAGAAATCTGAGACAGGAGGATTGTTACCAGTTTGGGGCCATCCTGGGGCAGATAGTGATATAGTGAATTCAAGGCCAGCCAAAAGTAGTAGAGAGGGAGACTCTGTCTTAGAAATAAAAAGCATATAAAACAAAGCACAGTGCAGTCTGAAGAAAGAACACTAATCTTGCTTGAAGTGACTTCTGGCATGCAGGACAAGAAGGTGGGTGGGAAGGAGGCCACTGTTTGGAGGGAGAGTCCTCCTCCAGAAGGACAGCAGGGAAATCTCCTTCAGGGGTTTTTGCTCTTCTTTGTCTCTTAGCTATAGTATCAATTTTGATGAAAAATCTAATACCATTTGCTTTTCCTGCATGGCATAACCCTCCAGAAATGGGAGATCACATTATTGCTCATTAGATTTAACACTTTGTTCATTACAGTTATGTTGGTGTGGTGCTTGTCAAAGGAATGCTAGCACTCATTCTATTTTTCCATAATTGATTTCACAAATTACTGCTAACCTCCTCCCTGTCTTCCTTTGCCTCAGTGGAATACTCCTCAACAAGTGCCTTTCACTGCTCACTCTGGAGTTCAAGTTTTTCTTTTATCCGTTCCTTCTTATGATCCTCAACAAGCTTCTCAGTGTCTGTACCAATAATGTCCAGACCCATGCTCTTAAGCCTGTACATAATCTGCTCCATCAGACCCTCCAAAGTCACATTTAGTAACACATTCTGGCCACACTTTTCTCAGGCTGAGTTTAAGATTCTGTATGTTACATCTTCTCAGACTTTCTCAGTGTGGTTGATGCACTGAAGGACACTGAAATGTTTCTTCCAGAACTCTTCCAGTGTTAAGGTTATCTCTTCAGGGATGGCCAAATAGCTCAGCGGATTAAAACACCTGCAAGCAGGCACAGGGTCCAGTGGTTTGATCCCCAGGCCTGCCCCCAGGGCACGCTGAGACAGCAATCGAGACTGGGCATGTGGCGCGCTGCCTGTAATCCCAGCTCTTGGGAGGTTGTAAATAGGCAGATCACTATGAGTCCGATCTAGTAGTGAGACCCTGAACACCCTGTAGACCCTTCCCTAAAATACAAAAAAAAGGTATCTCTTCAATAACATTAAAATACCTGGTAAAGAGCCTTTGTGTACAGCTTTTTTGGGTGTGTGGTACTGGGGATTGAACCCAGGACCCTGAGTTTGCCAGGCAAGCGCTTATTCTAGTGAGCTATCTCCCTGGCTGTGTACAGCTTCTGAAGTTGCAATCACTTGCTGGTCTATGAGCTGCAGAAGAGGTGTCATGATGGGGTAGGGGGATTTGGCTTTTAGGACATCATACTCAGCCATATCATCCACTAAGGGTGGGGGGGCAGTGCATTGTCTATTAGAAGAAGGCACCTTTAAGATGGCCGGATGTCAGAAAGATACATCCCTAATGGTGAGCATGAACACCTTATGCAGCTATTCCATGAACATTGCCTTGTGACCCAGGTTTTCTCATTGGCACTCCTCAGGAGAGGCAGTCTGATACTGTTTGTATTCTGCTCCTTGAATGTATAAGGGATTTGGAAATGGTACACCAGTACTGGCTTAATCTTAAGCTTGGTGCTTGTGTTCACACACAACAAAAGTGTTGATCTGTTCTTCATAGGCTGCGACCCAGCACTGCCTTTTCCTCCTATGTGATATAGGTCTGGTTAGCATCTTCTTCTAGAAGAGCCCTGTTTCATTGGAGATGAATGTTTGTTGAGTGACATATCCTTCTACTTTCATGAATTCCATGAATTTTTCCTTGTAGGCTTTTGCAACAGTCTTGTCTGAACTAGAAGCCTCATTTTGTCTTCTCACACTGTGGAGGCAACTTCTCTGGTGGAATTTCTCAAACTACCCTCTACTGGCTTTAAATTCAGCACTTGTTGCACTTGTAGAGGAGTTTTCGTGCAGTAAATCACCACGCAATTTCTTGGCATTTTCACAAATTACAGCTTCACTAATGCTATCACAGTATCACCTGCCAGCTGTTTCTCTTTCACCTACACTACCAGAAGTTTTTCCATCTCTTCTAGCATTGTGCCCTTTGCTTGTTTAACATCTTGACTCCTTTGATATAATCTTTGTTATTCAAAAGAGTTGAGATTGTCAACTTTATCATCCTGTATGCTGAGGTCATATCAGTCATGCGAATACCACCCACATTCATGATTTTTTACAATTTTTTTCTTCAATTCAATGGTTATTTTCTTCAAAACCTTCTTACCAGTTTTGCTGTGTACTTTCTTGTTACCTTCATTATTGCTTTATGCACTCTTTTATTCCACGATTCTTTTTTTAATGGCATTTTTTATTTTATATTTTCCATAATTTTATTGAGAAACAAATAGCAACGAGACAGTTTCAAATCAAATTAGTGGGACAGTTTCAATAATTAATACATTGCATATTGTTTTTATACTACGATTCTTACTCTGTGCTTTCTTTGGATCTGTGCTGGATTGAATAATACTGTGTATAACGCTGTTGCTACAAAGCACACAAAAAACTTCACAGCAAGTGTACACAGGTCTGCCTGTGATTGCAATCTCAGTGAGAGGAAGTCATCACATGTCGGAAGCACAGTAAAGAAGGACAATTCATGTCCATGTGGAGAAGATGGCCAATGTTGAGTTTGTCACATGAATGAAATCAAAACTCTGCTAAATGCTTCTGTTTATCTACCAAATTGTTCCTGAACAGAAGCACTCATGAACTGAGGTATTACTGTACGATGTCAATGTCAAATAGTGAAGATGAGTAAAGATAAATTCTGAAGTTCAAAAGAAATACAATTGGAAAAAAAAAGAAATACAATTGGAATGAAACATTCATTAAAAGCTGACATGATAGTATGTCCCCATAATTCCAGTAATCTGGGAGACTGAGGCACAGGGATTGCACATGGAGCCCAACTGAGTCCCTGCCTCAAAATATAAATTAAAGGACCAGCCAAATAGCTCAGCAGATTAAAGCACCTGCAAGCAGGCAGGGGCCAGAGGTTCTTATTCCCAGGCCTGCTGTGCCAGCCCCGCCTCTGGGGCGTGCTGAGATGGCAATTGAGACTGGGAGTGGTGATGTGCACCTGTAATCCCAGCTCTTGGGAGGCTATACAAAGGTGGATCACTATGAGTCTGATCTAGTAGTGAGACCCTGAACACCCTGTAGACCCTTTGCTATATATATATATATATATATATATATATATATATATATATAGAGAGAGAGAGAGAGAGAGAGAGAGAGTGCAGTGGCAGAGTGCTCCTGGTTTCAATCCACTGTGCCTTAAAAGAAAAGAGAAACTCACTAGAATTAACAAGAGTAGATGTCAAGTGGGACAATAAAAAGTTAACTTGTTAATAGATTGATAAAAGTTATGAACTCTAAAATGCGTAAGAAAAAAGAATAATAAAAAATGAAGGACAAATGAACAGGAGATGGTTCCAGTGGTACACACTTGTAGTCCTGGCACCAGGAGGTTGAGGCAGAAAAATCTGCACTTTAAGTGCAGACTGAGGTACATAAAAGGACCTTGCTCCAAAAGAAAATGAAAGGGTGAGGTAGGAGGATCACTCACTGATTCAAGTCCGGCCCAGGCAATTTAGCAAGACCCTGTCTCAAAACAAACATACCAAAAAATGCAAATATTAAAAAGACTGGGGATGTAGCTCATTGCAAAGGCCTTGGGTTCAATTCTCAGTGCTGAAAAGATAAATGAAATATAGTCTTCAATAAATAAATGAAGGAGGGGCCAGGGAGATAGCTCAGTAGAATAAGCACTTGCCTGGCAAAAGTTCAATCACCTTTTCTACCCATAAAAAAAAAGGAATGTGTTGCTAGCAGATCCACATTACAAGATTTTTTTTGTATTTAGTACTGGGTCTACAGGGTCTCACTATATAGATCAGACTCATAATGATCTGCCTGTGTTCAGCCTCCCAAAAGCTGGGATTACAGGTGTGTGCCTCCATGCCCAGTATCAATCGCCTTCTCAGCATGCCTTAGAGGCAGGGCCAGCACAGCAGGCTGGGGATCGAACCCTGGCCCCTGCATCTGCCTAAGCAGGCACTTTAGTCTGCTGAACTAGCTGGCTGGTTCCAAGAAATATTAAAGTAATTTATTCTTCAATCTGAAGGCAGTCAAATCTATTGTGTTTCTTCAATATCCATGTGACATACATTCCAAAACTTTCTTGGGTCATCCAAATAGCTCAGCAGATTAAAACACCTGCTTAGGCAGACACAGGGGCCAGGGCTTCCATCCCCAGCCTGCCATGTTGGCCCCGCCACTGGGGAACAGTGAGGTGGTGACTGAGACTGGGTGTGGTGGCACAAGCCTGTAATCCCAGTGATTGGGAGGCTGCAAAGCAAGAAGGATCACTACAAATTCGATCTGTATAGTGAGACCCTGTAGAATCTGTACTAAGTACATAAAAAAAATAATAAAATAAAAAATAAACTGTCTTGCCTGAAATGAAAGATACTACCAATCCCAAATAGCATATGCTATTTTTTATGAGCAGAATATATTTATTTATTCTTCCATAATTTTGAGAGACAAATAGCAATGAGACAGTTTCAAATCAAATTGGTAGGACAGTTTCAATAATTAACACATCGCATACTCTCTTCCTAGTGGTTATTTGCTGTACAAGATGCAGACATGATATCCTATTCACAAACACTATTAGAACAAATCCCTCTATTCATTAAGAGAT
>NW_004524679.1:446084-457870 GCF_000260255.1 Octodon degus | reverse complement strand
TAGGCATAAAGAATTACATAATTCTTATGTTTACACATAAGTCCAGAAATCTAACCATATATAACCTTGTAGCAGGACAGTCCTGCAACATTCCTTTTCCTGTCTCCTGCAGCATATGCTATTGATACCATGTGATGGATACCAGAGATAGGTCTCAGGTTCTTGGGTACAATGAGCAAAGAAATCCAAGTGTACATCCAATGGTACAAGAGACAGCAGCTACATATTATTGAAGCTAACAGGAAGGTATGCTCAGGGCAAGTCGATGTGAACCAAAATAAAAGGGTAGCATGAACAGAAAAGTGGTATATGGATGGTTGAAATAACACACAGACAAATCAGCTTTGTTTTTTTGAGACAGTCTTGTTTTATATTTGAGGCTAGGCTCAAACTCATAACAATCCTCTTGCCTCAGTCTCCTCAGTGTTGGGATTACAGGCATGTGCCACCATGCCTGGCTAGGATTCTGGATTTTAAAAGATGAGCACTCCAATTTTCGTGTCTCCCATTGGGTCTTTTGATAAGATTGACAGGGATAATCACAGCTTGCTGAGTCATCCCAGGAACACCATATACACCCTTACTTGTTCCAGAATTCATTCTGATTAAATCACATACCTGAGATGCAGTCCATACAGATGAACCCTTAATGAAGTTCAAGAAGGGGAAAGGTCACTGTAGCTCAGGCCAAGAGATCTATCATGCATGTGCCATGGCCTGGAGCTTTAGACATTTCCTGGGTCTTTGTTATTTTTCTTTTCTGCTTCCCTTAGGACAATGGAAGGAAGATTGCCTCTGGAATGTTGCCTACATTTCAGCAGAAGCAAGGGGGAGTAGCCTCTCCCAGTCCTAATTGTGCCACCTGTACTATGATTTTTCCTGTACACACATATACAAGTCTAGTGCTTTTCCATTCTAACAAAGCACATATTATGCACTGTGGCAATAACTTTAGCAGTTTAATGAACAGCAGCAAAACTACCATGGAAGGGCCAGTCAGATAGCTCAGTGGACTAAAACTCCTGCTTAGGAAGGGGTTCAATCCCCAGCCCACTGAGCCGGCTCCCCCCTGGGGCTCGCTGAGAATCAAATGAGAAGACAAGGTATGCCTCTGCTTGGGAAGCTGAAAACAGGAGGATCACTATGAGTTCAATCTGTGTAGTGAGACCATGTACTAAAATACATTAAATAAAGGTAATATAAAACTATCACAGGGGCTGGGGAGATGGCTCAGTGGAATACGTGCTTCCCTGGCAAGCACAAGGGCCTGAGTTCAAACCCTGGTTCGGCAAAAAAAAAAAAAAAAAAGTTCAATAGCAACTAAAAATCAATGATTGATGACAGTCTACATATTTGGGCTGGGAGATAGCTCAGTAAAATAAGTGCTTCCTTGGCAAGCACAAGGGCCTGAGTTAATCCCTGTTTCCACAAAAACAACAAAAAACAAAAAAACAACAACAAACAAAAAAAAAACTATCACAGAGTTAATTTTCTTTGCTCACAATTTCATATTTTTTTGAATACTGGGGGTGGAGCCCAGGGGTACTCTATTTTGGGTTACATTACTAGCACCCCTTTTATTTTTTGCGGAACTGGGAATTGAACTCAGGCCCTTGCGCTTACCAGGGAAGCACTTATTCTACTGAGCTATGTCCCTGGCCCAAATCAGTAGTTTTTGTTTTTTGTTTGTTTGTTTGTTTTCATGGTACTGGGGATTGAATTCAGGCCCTTGTGTTTGACAGACAAGCACTTATTCTACTGAGCTATCTCCCCAGCCACTACTAGCCCTTTTATTTTGAGTCAGGGTCTCAGTTGCCTAAGCTAGGCTCAAATTTGCCATTCTCCTGTCTCAGTCTCTTCAGTATGCCTGGCTGAAAAATTCAGTATGTCTGGCTGAAGAATAATTCTCAATGTAAATTCTAGCAAATTGAGAATATTATTTTCACCTATTAAGTTGAGAACATTCACTTTTCAACTTAATTTCTGAAGGAAAAACAATAGAGATAGAAGACGGTAGTCAACCGAGGCTAAGATCATGTCAGTTTAATGGAGTTGTAGTCCACTTTGGTCAGTGGTGCAGCTGTTTTTGTTTGTTTGTTTGTCTTTTTTTTTTTCTTTTTGGTCCTTTGGAGACAAAGTCTCACTAGGCAGTTGAAACTGGCCTTGAGGCCTGGGGAGATAGCTCAGTAGAATAAGCACTTGCTGGGCAAACACAGGGTCCTGAGTTCAAACCCCAGTACCGCAGAAAAAAAAATTCAGCTGGGTTGGGGAGAATAAGCGCTTCCCTGGCAAGCGCAAGGGCCTGAGTTCAGTCCCTGGTTCTGCAAAAAAGAAAGAAAGAAAGAAAGAAAGAAAGAAAGAAAGAGGCCTTGAACTCACTTTGTAGCTCAGGCTGGTCTTAATTTGCAGAGCTCTCCTGCATCAGCCTCCTGGCAGTGATGTAGTTCTGAGGAAACCACATTCCTAATAAAGTTCCAAATTTAGAAGGTGACTTTACAGGTTTAAAAAACAATTGCAATGTAAATTACAAAGTAAACAGTATACAGGATTCCAACATTTCTTTTATCAGTTTCGGCTTCTATTGTTTTGTTCAAGGTATTGGGTGAGAAAGGGAGGAAAAAGGCTGTTTACTATATATGTGGCAATTCTTATAAGCCCTTTGATCACTGAAGGTTTAAGTAGCCCAATAAGAAGAGTCAGTGCTGTACTTATCTATTAATAAGTACATGCAGTACTGAAACTGTGAAGAGCTATCTTCCCCTCCCCCGCCCTTTAAAAAATTTTTTTGGTCTTTTGGAGACAGGGTCTCACTAAGCAGTTCAGGCTGGCCTTGAGCTCACTTTGTTGTTGCTATAGGGTCACACTACCCAGCTGGTGATCCTCTGCTTTCAGCCTCCCCTGCACTGGGAGCAGTCAAGAGCTGCCACGCCCGGATCTAGCCGGCTGAGCCAGCCGAGGCTGGCGCGGCACGTGGTGTGGGGATCAAACCGCCATCCCCAAGCTTGCCTAAACGGGCGTTTTAGTCCTCTGAGCTGTCTCCCTGGCTGCTTTGAGCTCACTTTGTAGCCTGAGTTACAAAGTCTGGTCTCAAATTTGCAAAGATCCTCCTGCCTCAGCCTGAGGGCTGGGATCACAGGCGTGCGCCACCACGCCCAGCAACATTTGAAAACAATGGAAAACTACCCTAAGGAAATAAGGGTGGTGGTGAACCTTCAGAAGAGGGAAAATGCTTCAAGGATAACTGCAAAATTCTCAGGAAGTTTTCAGGATCAGAGGATATTTTAAGTAGCCTTCTGTAACAATATTAGTCCAGGACTTTGGTAAGTACAGCTAGCATTTTTATTTGGTACAGAGTAGAGAAACAAAACAGCTTCTTGGTGCTCGAGGGAAGCAGCAGAGTCAAGCGAGCCGCTCCCCAATGTCTCAAGATCACCTTAGGACGAAGGGTCCCCTACCGGAAACAGCCCGACTGCCCTCACAGGAAGGGCAAGCCGCTCCGGAGCTCGCGAACGCTCACGCAGCCACTGAGTTCTATGGCGGCTGCTAGAGCGTCAGGCAGCTGTTAGACCGCCTCCTCCTGCCTAGCCCCGTAGCTAGGCAACTGCGGGCCTTCTGGGACAGCAGAAGCCTACAAGCTGTGTTGGTGCCTCTGGCGGTAAACAGAAAGAGTTGCAAGCCGGCTGCGCCGTTTTTACCTTCCCCTCTCTCCACCCCCTTTGCCCCCGCCCACCCCTGTGACTTCGGCTCCTCCCTCCCCTTCTCTCTCTCGCTCTCCTTCCTCCTCCGCCTGTTCAGCTCCTGGGCTAGAATATCTATGGGTCGAAACGTGATGCGATGAATCCGAGGGAGACCGAAACTGGGACGAGGAGTGTGGCGGAAGCAGCGGGACTTCCAGACATGGGGGCTTCACCACAATAGAAGCAGCACCCTCACCCACCCCCGTCAACCCCTCCAGAGCAAAGCCCCAAACCCCCTCGGGAAAAGGATGGCGGCGTCACCTACCCAGATAGAAGCCGGTGGGTAGCTGTGTCCCGGGAATAAGGGATGGGGGCTTAGTGCCGCGGCTGTCAGTGTCTTTTGAGAAAGCTTCTGTTTCTCTTCTGTGCGTCCCACTCAACCTGATTTCCCTCCTCTTCCTCAGAGCTGTATTACCTGATCGCTAGGTTCTTGCAGTCCGGACCCTGCAACAAATCCGCTCAGGTGAGGGGGAATGAGATCTGGGAGTCCCGGGGAATGGTCCCAGTGGGGAAATAAAGACAGCGGGGTGACCCGTTCTTTGAGGGTGAGGGAAAGGCCGGCCTTGACTAGTCCTACATTCAGCGACTGGGTTTGAATTGGGGAGGGAGGAATGGGGTTGACGGTCGGAGCCCTCATATCCATGTTTCCCTTCTGCTCAGGTGCTAGTGCAGGAGCTCGAGGAACATCAGGTACGGAGCCCCTTTGGGAAGGGGTGGGGAGAACTGGGGTGAGATTGGAGGAAGGGGAGGGCAGATCTAGGGCGGAGGGCAGGGGTTGGGAAGGTGGCTTCGATGTGGGCACCCGTAGCTGTTGTCACTAGAGTGAACTGGGTTTCTTCTCTCAAAAGGGGTGGATGACGCTAGGCTCTTAACTCGCCCCTCTTTATGTTTATGGGAGGCGGTTTATTCGGCTATGCTCCCCTTTAGTTTGCCCTCAACTCGGTAAGCTGAGGCAATTGCTATTGGGACAAGAAAAATCAAGACGGCAGAGGGTCTACTTGGACCCAGAGTAGGTCCGATGGATGGGAGCAGCGGCTTCGCCCACATCATTTGCACCCCCCCTTTTCCTCCGGCCCCCAGCTGATTCCGCGCCGCTTGGATTGGGAGGGGAAAGAGCACCGAAGAAGCTTCGAGGATCTGGTGAGTAAAGTTTTCATTGCAACTTAAACCAACTCTTTCTCTACTCCCTCCCCACCTTGAACCTCTAACTCGGGCCCCGCAGCCCAGCCCTCAGTGTACTAGGCTCCGGAGCTCGGTGCGGAGCTGGAGAATGACTGCCCCTTCCCCCTTCCTGCGAGTTGGAGAAAGGGTACCTTGCCCCCCCTTCTTGGCCTCGCTCGTTTCCACCCTAAAAGTTTGAAGAAATTGAGTTGATTATCAGAAGTGCGGTGTTGTGGATTCTGAGTATGATGCAAACATCGAGGAAGGCCCATTGTAGGGGGAAAAGGGAGAGAAATCTGGGGGTTATCTTGGGGCACGTACCAAGGATTGACGCTGGCCAATGGCAGCGCTGGTAACAGCCCTGAGTTCCGGATTAGAGGAAGAAAACTGTTTTCTGGTTGGTCCTGGCTTGAAATACGGGAACTGAGGCCAGGCTTGGGTTTTTTTTCCCCCTTTTTTTTTCTTTTTTCTTTTTTCTTTTTTTTTTTGAAGCGGGGAAGAACGGGCTCAGCAGGGGAGTTGACGGACCGCGGACTGGGAAAAACGACACAATTAAAAATAATAAGGAACATCGAGCGAATTCCAAATTTGCCAGTTTTAGATAATGAACTACCGAATGAAAGCGTATCGTTTAATATTTCATACCTTAGAAAATAGCTCATTAAGTCACGAGTGAATCGCGCTTGTACAGATGCATTTAATGAAATAAAAATATGGATTATAACCTTTTTGAGAATTGATAAACACGATTTTACGGGGACACAACAATGGGCCTCTTTTAAAATGGAATATACTTTAGTAAAAGACCCAAAGCATTGGATTGACTGTTATTTTTCTTCAGAATATAATTTATAATGTAAATGTATCCTCTGTTCAGCATTGACAAAAAGGTGGTTTTTATTTTGGGTAGGAGGTTCTCTTCTGTTAGTCACAGGCATAGTGAATTAATTGTACGGTAATGAAAGGAGAAAGGGTTGTTGATACTGAAATCTAAATTAGCTGTCCTCAAATAAGGCTCAAATGAGGGAAATAAAAGTTAAAGAAAGTTGAAGGAGTATGGTAGACTAGATAGAAACAAAAATGTTTTAAAATTTGCTTGCAGCGAGTATTTAAATTGGGGTGGTGTTGATTTTGGTATTGCTCTTTGTATAACACTGAGGCAGTGTTACTATCACATGTACTGACCAAACGTTTTTCTTATATTTTTACAAATTACAAAAAATGGTGTAATAGTCTTGATAAGGGTAAACTTGGCTATCTGTACTATTAATGGGAATAATTTGTCAGATGGAAAATTATTTTTGAATAAGTGTATTATCAGTTTTTTGAATTTATAGTCAGATTTTTGATGGACTAAAGTCTTGTTTGCCTCCTAAAAGGCAAAAATAACAGTGCCTGCTAATATGTCTTAACGCTTAATTACTCATGGTTTTGAAGATAGTTTTAATACTGAAGTACACTGAAAATGCTTTTGTTCCCATTTGTTCCTCTTATCAACCTATATGTGCGTGCAGACGGCCCATTTGTAAGCAAGCTGTGAAAGAGACTTTAAAGGAAAAAATGTTTTTTAAACTAACTTGCCGCGACATTAATTAAAAACAGCCTTATTACAAAATAAAAACTAGTTTACTACGGGTTTTTTTGTTGTAAAAGCAAATTTTCACATAATTATAGTCAATGTCCATTTCATGCTTCATATTTTTGACTTAATACTTTAACATATACCTACCTGTGAGTTCAAATAATCATTATTTTAATGGTAATTAAAAAAAGAATTGTATTTAAAATTCTGTAATTTGATTCCAGCGTACCACTGAGTTGGTTTTTTTTTTCTTTTCTCTTATTATGGTCTTTACCTAGTTAGATGGTCTTTTTCTGCCCCCTACCTGAAGACTTACTTTCTAGCACTTTATTTCCTAAAGTGGATTAGTTAACTCAGAGGGGCTCATCAGTTTTATAGCTTTTTGTCATAGATTGTCAGATTGTTCTCCAGAATATTGTCCCAATTTATAATGTCATCATCTAGGAACTTGATGTGAGGTTTTTTTTTTTTTTTTGAGAAAGGATTTCCCTATGTAGTTTATTTATTTATTTTTGGTGGAACCGAGGATTGAACTCAGACCAATCCACTTGCCAGGGAAGCACTTACTCCACTGAGCCATCTCCCCAGCCCCCTATGTAGTTTAGCCTGGCTTTGAACTCATTGTACACAGCCCAGGCTGGCCTCAGCCTCCTCAGTGCTGGGATTGTAGTCATGTGCCACTATACCTGGTTTACTGTGAGATTTTTGTTGTTGTTTTGTTTGAACCTTTTCTTGGTTTTCACAGGGGTGAATACCCATTGCAGATGTAAATAGCCTTTTTTCATTTTAATGAGCACTTTTAACCAGTTTGTAAATTCTGAGTCCATTTATATCCTTACAGAAGCTTGTATTTAACCTTTTGTTTTTGTATTTACTGATTCTTTTCTGTTTTTATTTATCTATGTATATTTTGTCTTTTTTTGTATTTTTGAGACAGGGTCTCACTATGCAGTTCAGCCTGACCTTGAGCTCACTGTATAGCCCAGTCTGGTCTTGATCACAAAGATCCTCCTGCCTCAGCCTCCCAAGTGCTGGGATTCTAGGTGTGTGCCAACAGGTCTGGCTTATTTGCTGTTTTTATGTCTCCTTATACTTTTTTCCCAGGACTGAGTGTTGATTGAGGATCTTGTGCATGCTAGGCAAACTTCCTACTGCTACAGTACATCTGTAGCTCTTAAACATTTAAACATTTCTAAATACACATATTTTTTTATCTGTCTGAACATTATACTTTAGATAGTGTAATTTTTTCATTTAATTTTTATATTGTTTACATTTTCATTTTCCTATATACCAAGTCCAGATTTTTTAAGACATACTAGGATTTTTGTTATGTTTTGTTTTGTGTTTTTGAGACAAGACCTTATTATACAGCCTACATATACATTGCACTCACTTTGTAGCCCAGGCTAGTTTCAGAAACTCTGATTACAAGTGTATGTCACCACGCCTGACTCCTGTTCCGCTTTTTGGCAGTGCTCCTCTGTGTCTCACCCCAGGTTGGCACCCCACCATGCCCAGCTTTGGAGAAAGTATTTAAACAGTGCTCTTAGTAGAACAATAGATTTATACACTATAATATTTGACTTATTTTTAAAGCACTATTTTTATTATGACATAAGGCAGTATTTTATGCATTCACTCATTTTATAGTAAAATCTTAATCTTTGATTTAGTTAGGTACATGTTTTGTATTGAAATTTAGGGAAAAGTATTAATAATCTTGATTTATTTGCCATTAAATTATACAACAGTGTGAGGTATGAAACAGAAAGAACACAAGTCCATAATTAAGAGGTGAAAGATTAGCTGGTCATGACTGCATGTGCCTGTAATACCTGCACTTAAGAGGTTGAAGCTGGAGGATCACAGTGAGTCAAAGGAGAGCCTGCACTACAGAGTGAGTTCAAGGACAACAGCCTGGAATACATAGCAAGACCCTATCTCAAAAAGTCAAAAAGTGAAAAAACAAACAAACAAACCAACAACAGCAACAATAACAAAAAAGAAAAAAAGGCCTGAGATGGCTCAGTGGAATAAGTGCTTCCCTGGCAAGCGCAAGGGCCTGAGTTCAATCCCGGGTTCTGCCAAAAAAAAAAAGAAAAAAATGAGATTATAAGCAAGGATAATAACATAGTAAATTGATCGAGGCTAGATAACCATACATATACTACATATTTGAAACAAAAATCTTGCTTTTTATATATATGCTGTAAATTGATTGTATTGCTTAGCCTATTTTATCCAGGAGAATATGAAGGATAAATTGAATGTCCTCTACACTTGTGACTACTTTTACTATCATCTGTTCAACAAATTTCCTGTTTTTCTTAAGTGATTATGTGATTTAGTGATTTACTTTACTTGGTACACAAAAGAAAGTGCTTTTTTGTTAAAGCTACTTGCAGGCAAGTATTGACATGTAGATCGGAGATGCCTTTAAGGAGAGTCTGCACAATGATATGTATGGTAGTTTTTTCATTTATGTATTGATTTTTTATGTATTTAGTACAGTGTCTTCAGGGTCTACAAAGTCTCACTACATGGATTGGACTCACAGTGATTCTCCTGTTTTCAGCTTCCCCAGGTGCTGGGTTTACAGGTGCGGACTTTCACGCCCAGTCTCAATGGTCAGCTCAGTGCACCCCACGGGCAGGGATTGAACCCGGCCGCTGTACTCTGCTTAAGCAGGTGCTTTAGTCTGCTGAGCTATCTGGTCGGCCCTCTGTGTGATATTTTATGTTAAATTGTATTTTTTTGAGACATGGTCTTGCTGTGTAGTGCAGGCTGGCCTTAAACTCACTTATATGGCCCAAGCTGGCCTCAAACTCCAGATGATTCCTGCTTCAGCCTCCCAAATGCTGGAATTGTAGGCATGTGCATCCATGCCGTGCCTGAATTGTAAAGATTTTGGTTGTGATACTCAAAATAAAATTTCAAAATTAAATGTCCAGGATTTTTGTATTGCTAGGGAGAATTGTAAAGTTGTGGTGATTGTTTTTGAAGTTTAAATTGGGTATTTTTCTTTGTTACCAGCTTCCTACTTTATTATCAACAATACAATAGATTTACTTTTTGCAATTTGTCTTTAGATATATAATTTATTATTTATTTATTTATTTTTTGGTAGATAATTTAAATGAAGATGTCTTTTCACTTGTGGTTATCCTATTGAATTGTTGGCTATTTTATTACTTCCTTCTTGGAGTTGTACCAGGGACCACAGAGAGTAATGGGTGGAGGGCACAAGTTTAAATGAATAGTTGTATTTTTTTTTTGACGGAACGGGGGATGAACAGTTCTTATTAATGCTTAAATTTTATATGTTGAAAGAATGATGTAGAAGCTTTCAGTAAGTCATGGTATAAGATTTTTGAAACATTTTAGCTATGCATGGTGGTACAAACCTGTGGATTTCAGCTCTCCAGAGGCCAAGGCAAGAAGATTGCTGGGAGTTCGAGTCCATTCTGGGCTACATAGTAAGTTTAAGGTCAGCTTGAAGTACATAGACTGTCTCAAAATTTATTTTTGGAATATTTTAAGACAATTTCTGTCATAAGACTACTTTAGATGTGGGTGTATTTTTACTGTTTATTTTTACATTTGTTCAGTATTTTTTATCCATAGAATTGAAAACACTAGTTACAATTTAAATGATGTAGATTGCATTACCCTTATTTTACATATAAAAGACTTGAACTAGTGTCATACCATTTCGTAAAAAAGCTTGTTGCATTAAATGCTCATTACTTTTTTTTTTTTTTGGCGGAATGGGGGATTGAACTCAGGCCCTTGCACTTACCAGGCAAGCACTTATTCCACTGAGCCATCTCCCGCCCCGCCCCCCCCTTACTTTCTTTAAAAAGAATATGTGTATCCCTAATGTTAAAGAACTGACATCTGCATATAAAACATTCAGGGTTTTTCCTTTTCTGTATTTAGGACAGTGTCTACAGGGTCTCACTACATAGATCCGACTCATAGTGATTCTCCTGTTTTCACCTTCCCAGGTGCTGGGATTACAGGTGTGCCCCACCATGCCCTTGCCACCATGCCCAGTTTCAATCGCCATCTCCGTGCCCCCGGGGCGGGGCTGGCACTGCAGGCCAGGGATTGAACCCTGGCCGCTGACCCCTGAGCTGTGCTCTGCCTAAGCAGGCACTTCAGTCCACTGAGCTATCAAGCCGACCCTAACATTCAGGCTTAAGAATGTTTTCCTTTTATGTAACTTGATCCATTGTATTGGAATTCCAGACACACTTTTTATTCTTTTCTTACTCAGCTATCAGTTTTCAAATTACTAGTAATGGCTTAAATTGCCTAGTAGAACAGCAGAATAATCTTTGAGTGCTGGGAGCTGAGTTATTGCATCTGTAGGTGTCGATGCAGTTTATGTATGATTATTCAACTACCATGGGACTACACAGCCATAGTTAGGAAGAAATAACACGTCAGGGGAAACCAAAAAGTATTTCCTGGACTGCAGTAGAGTAGTAAGCAATGTTATGGTAACTGATAGGTGCTCTGGCAGAGAGCACTCAGCATCTGGAACCCAGTATTCCTGACTGCTGACTTGCCTGAGCTGTGTGTATACCCATTCTCTAAAACACACTGTCTTTTAACTATTTGCATGGGTTGATCCTTGGCTTTTTATTCACACTTGGGCTCTAGGAAATGCACAACGATTAGAGTCCTTTGTGGGAATTAGCATTAATCCTAAGAAAATTGGTGTCAGGACAAATGAGGTGGTTTTATAAAAGTCATGAGAACTAGCATTTTGGAGGTAGGAAATCAGGTTCTATTATAATTTACCTTACACATTTTATCTTTTACTGTACAAAATTTAATGTTCTTCAGGTTTGACTACTAGTCTGATTTTTTTTTCTGTTTTTGAGACTCTCACTATGCAGTTCAATTCAGGCTGTCCTTTTTTTCTTTTTTTTATTTTCAGGCTGTCCTTAAACTCACTATGTGCTCATGCTGGCCTTGAACTGGAGGCAATTCTTATTCCTCAGTCTCCTGAGTGTTGGGATTCTAGGCATATGCCTCCACACCTGGCATTGGCCTGATTTCTGTGTATTTGTTTTACTACTGATATCAAAAGGGCTGGGGAGATGGCTCAGTAGAATAAGCGCTTCCCTGGCAAGTGCAAGGACCTGAGCTCAATCCCCGGTTCAGCCAAAAAAAAAATAGTGACCTATACTATTGATATTGATTCCTGATTGATTATAAACAGGTTTTTCTTTTTCTTTTTTTTTTTGTGGAACCAGGGATATGAACTGAGGCCCTTGCGCTTGCCAGGGAAG
>NW_004524679.1:439985-445974 GCF_000260255.1 Octodon degus | reverse complement strand
CTGGAGTGTTGTGGGGATGGAACTACAGCAACCTGAGGCTGACAGCTTTGTGGAAGCAGCCACTTAAACAACTGAGCTAAGGCCAGGCCCCCTAAACAGGTTTTTCTGATGAAGAACAAAATAGTAATTTCAATTACTAAATTACTAAATTGTATTTGTGCCATTTCAGAGATAACTTTGCTTGATATTGCTTACAAAAGATTTATGGATAATAGAAAAGACTAAAATTTAGTATGGAAGACAGCATTTACTTGAAAAATGACCCTGGCCAAGCTACTTAACCTCCCAGGGAGTATTTTCATTTATACAGAAAAAAT
Source organism: Octodon degus (assembly GCF_000260255.1). NCBI lineage: Eukaryota > Metazoa > Chordata > Mammalia > Rodentia > Octodontidae > Octodon > Octodon degus. The sequence continues at coordinate 445,657 of NW_004524679.1, read as the reverse complement.
TCCTACCTGTTTCACAAGGTTTCTGTGTTAATCAAATGAATTATGTTTGAAAGAACTCATTTTATTAATTGTAAAATCCTGTGCAAATGAATTGGTTATTGGCCTTTAAAATTAGGAATGCAGCTGGGTATGGTAGGGCCTGTAACACCAGTACTGGGGAGGCTGAGGCAGGATTGCCAAAGTTCTTGGTCAGCCTGAACTGCATAATGAAACTCAGTCTCAAAAACAAACAGTAACAGCAGAAATTCACACTGAGGCTGAATGGCAAGCATGGAAATGTGGAAAACTGACACCAGGATTTATATTTTTCTTAGCTAATTATTACCTTCTAATTTTCTTAACTATTTTATAAGTTAACTGGCATACTAATACTATGAAAGGATATTTAAATGTGAGCATCAGAATTGAACCCAAAATTAGTGTTTTGAAGTTTGTTTTTGTTAAGGAAAACAAGAAAATGAATGTATTTCAAATGATGCTGTTATTTTCATCTTTATGCATGACAGAAAAATAATTCAGTATGACTGTTAGTATAATATTTACTCTTTTAAGAAGTGAAAGGTGTATTCTAATTCGTTCAAAAGTTTTATTTCAGATTTCTGGATGATCTTATCCTGAATTTATCTTCTATTTATTATTACTACTTTCCACACTGGAGGTTGAACTCAAGAGCCTTCACACTGAGTTATATCTCCTGCATTTTTCAGTTTGTTTTTGAGTCAGGCTCTTACTGAGTCACTAAGATTCCCAGGCTGGGCTTAGATTTTAGAGCTTCCTCACTCAGTTCTCCATATTTCTGGGAATGTCAGGTGTGTACCATCATTGTATGTATTATTGATAATTATTTTCTTTGTTATGTTGTTGATGATGTTTTCTCCTGTCCTTTATTATCTACCATAGTGCTATGTGGTTAGGTGACCTTAAGTAATTTTTCTAACTTTTGTTAGAATCATTTAATTGTCTATATAATCTCTATATGTCTGTTTGTCTGTCTGTCTACCTACCTACCTACCTACCTACCTACCTACCTATGGGCTTATTTAAAGTTTACTCGCTAGTGCTAAATTCTTTTTCTTATAAGTCTTTTAAAAGACAGGCTCTCACTATGCAGGTCAGGCTGGTCTTGAGCTCACTTTGTAGCCCAGGCTGGTCTTAGAACTCAACAGTTTTCCTGCTGTAGCCTCCTGAATGCGGGTAAATTCTTTTGTTAGACCTTTTTCTACTCAACTTTTAGAGAATGTGGGTGGGTCCCCTGTCCTTCCCTTGATATCATCTGCCCTCAGGGTCAGAGTAATTTTAGAACTTCATTGAGGCTGTGTAATGTACAAAAGACAATCCTAGGAGATTGCTCTGGCCATCTCCTGGAGGAAATCTTAAACTAATAAAAAGAAAAAGAAATGCTGGGAATAATCATTAACATTTTCAAAGAAAGTGACAGGAAGTCTTACTACTTTATAGTTTACCCTGCTAACTAGTGATATGAGTAGAGAAACAGCTGCCTTCCTTTTTGCTATTTTGTAAGTAGTTAGAAAATATTTTATGTATTTGGTACTGGCTGTCACTATGCAGCTGGGACTCAACTGGCAGCTAGGACTCAGCTCAGACTCGTAGTGCTCCTCCTGTCTCAGTCTCCCCAGTGCTGGCATTACAGGTGTGTGCCACCATGCCCAGTTTCAGTGGCCCACGGGGTATGAGGCTTGGGTCCTTGTGCTTGCCAAGCAGGCACTTAGCAGAGCAGACCACGGAGCTCTCTCCCCAGACCCCTTTTTGCCATTTTTGCCCAATTTTTCCCCTTCATGCAATTCAGCAAATAATAAAACCTAGTACTTAAATTGTAAAGGTACATTATCGTATTACTGTGGGCTTTTATATGTATAGTATTGTTACTATTTTGAGACAATCGCTTTCTGTCGCCAGGTGGGTATCAAAGTTTCCTAAACTCTAGTTAACTCAGCTTCCTGTGTAGCTGGGACTACAGATGTACATCATTATATCCAGTTATGTAGACATTTATATTTTATTGAAAATTTTATTTTCAAGAAAAAAAGAAATAGTTAATTTTTTGAGTTTTATTCCGGCCCTTTTTTATATATTTAGTACAGGGCCTACAGGGTCTCACTACACAGATCAGACTCCTAGTGAGCCTTTTGTTTTTAGCCTCCCAAGCACTGGGATTACAGGGTGTGCCAGCACACCCAGTCTCAGTTGCTGTCTCAGCATGTCCTGAGGATGGGGCTGGCATAGCACGCTTGTTGGATTGAACCCCAGTCCCTCTGTCTGCCTACACAGGCACTTTAGTCTGCTGAGCTATCTGGCCAGCCCTCTATTCTGGGCTTTTTTTGTACAAGCATGTATATTCTTTTTTCTGTTGTGTTACTGAACATTGAGCTCTGTGTATGCTAGACAAGCAGCCCACCACTGACATATATCTTCAGTTTGTGAATTTTTAATTTCTTTCCTTCAAAATACAGAGATAACTCTGGATGTTTTCTTCCCCCTTCCCCCTTTTAAAAACAAACAAACAAAAAAAACCCAAACTTATCAACACAAGCTCAGGCTCAGAGAGCCCAAGTAGCTTTGCCCAAGGTCACATAGTAGAAACTGGAAGAGAGCCCAGTACCGTGTTCTATGCCTGTAATCCCAGCCTGGACAATCATTGTGCATTGGAGGCCAGCCTGGAATACATAGTGAGACCCTGTCTCAACCTCCCCCACCTGTAACAAGGGAAACAGGAGGATACTAAAACAATTCAAATCAAAGTCTTTTTAGTATATCACACTGCCAAAAACCAGTAACAGGTAATAATATTAAAGCCTGCATAATACAAGCTTTCAGATTTTGGAGTACCTAGTTTGTACTATTTTCTCCCCCTTTCCTCTCCCCACTCCCTTTCTCATTACCTTGATGTTTTTCAGAATCTGTTTTATGTTAGCTTTTGTGTTTCTTCCATTATTCTTTTTAGGAAAACTTAAAAATACTACGGTAAGTGTTTCATTTTCCTTCTTCAGCACATGATCTTAAGCTGAGTTTCCATTTTACCCTTTGTAGCTATGGTTTTATTTAGGAAACAGACACAATACTATTATATTTTTAAAATTTTTCTTGTACTGGGGATTGAATCTCCTAGGGCACTTACAGCAAACCTTTTAGACTCAGCTTCCAGTGGTACAAATAGCCCACTGCAGTGCCACAGGTTTGCCACCACTGCCCTGGGGCCTTTGCATGGAGCAATGGATTCCTGCCTTTTTAAAATTCTCTGTTTTTGAGACAGGGTCTCTAGAAACCAGGGACTTGCCTAGGCTGGGCTCAAACTTTTCATCCTTGTGCCTCAGCCTCCGAGAGTGCTGGGTTACAGGCATATATAGTTTTTAGATGTACTTGTCTGATATTATTTCTAAAGGCCTGGGTTAAAAATTATGTCATTGCTATCTTAAAATATTATTCCCAGTATGTCTTAGTGCAGTTCTGGCCTCCTGAGATAGCTATCTCATTTATCTATCTGTATCTATCTGTTTATCTATCTGAGGAAAGATTTCTTTAGCTCACAGTTTGGGGAGGTTTCAGTTCATAATCTACAGGATCTAAGGCAGGCTGGCATATAACATGGCAGAAGGGTAACAAATCATAGGGATGGAAGACAGCAAAAGACAACAAGTGAGAGAGAGCAAAAGAAAGAGGCAAGATTAGCTATCTTTTTTTTTTTGAGGGGGGGACTGGGGATTGAACTCAAGCCCTTGCGCTTGTGCCATGCAAGCACTTATTCTACTGAGCCATCTCCCCAGCCCCTAAGATTAGCTATCTTTTGCTTTTTATTCAGTGACTAACTGATTGCCTTTTTTTGGGGGTGGGGGGTGGGGGTGGAACCGGGGATTGAACTGAGGCCCTTGTGCTTGCCAGGGAGGCGCTTATTCTACTGAGCCATCTCCCTGGCCCCCAGCTGGTTGCCTTTTAATTAATTATGATCAGTAGGATCAGCTCAGCGAGCTCTCTGGTTTTTTCTCACTTGTTCTGATTCTGAAGTTCTGTACTTCAATTGTTATATTTGCTCTCTCTTTCCTTTCATGGTTTTTGAGACAGGGTCTTGCTATGAAGTTCAGGCTGGCCTTGAACTCACTTTGTAGCCCAGGCTGGTCTTGAACTCAGCAACAATACTCCTGCCTCAGCCTCACAAGTGCTGGGATTACAGGCATGTGCCAACATGCCGTGCTCCTTTCTTGTTCAGACACAGTTGTACTGTGTAGATCAGGGTGACCCTGAACTTACTCTGTAGCCCAGGCTGGCCTTAAACTGGTGATCCTTTTGTCTCAGCCTCCTGAGTCCTGGGATTACAGGTGTGCTACCACACCTGGTAAGAATTGTGCTTCAAGTCAGCAAATCCTGTCAAAAATGTTTATAATCTAGGGTTCATTTAATTTCTTTCAGTTTATTCAGATTTATAGTTTTCATTCTGTTGCAAACTTTATTAATTTTCTCTAACTTTATAATTTTTTGACTACTTTTGTAGGACAATAGTAGAAAACAGTGGGCAGAGTGCTAGATTGTTCATTGTGGAAATTACAAATTACACCTTTCTTTGGATCTGTTTGCCCTTCTGTAAAACTTGGGAGTTAGGATAGTTGTGCAATAAGCTCTTTCCTATTCCAAGATTCTATAATTTAATACCTGGGAGATATTATATAGGGTAACACAGAAGTTTGTGATATATCCTTAAACTTTGTATTTAGTTATTATTATTTGTCTTTTTCAGACAGGGTCTCAATACGCAGCTCTGGCTGGCTTTGAGCTTACTTTGTAGCTCAGGATGGTCTTGAACCTTGCAATAATCCTCTTGCCTGAGCTTCCTGAGTGCTGAGATTATAGGTGTCTACCACCATGCCTGGCTTGTTTTTATTTTCTTTAAAATTTTTATAGGATAATGAATAGAGGGAGTCAATACAGCATTTTTGTAAATGGGCATTCTGCATATAATGTAGCTTGCACACTTGAAATATTCACAGAGGGCCGGTCAGATAGCTCAGTGGATTAAAGCGCCTGCTTAAGTAGGCACAATGGTGTCTCTCCCCCAAGGTGCGCTGAGAGGGTGACTGAGAGCATGGTGGCATGTGCCTTGAAATCCCAAAATCCCAGCTCTTGGGAGGCTGAAACCAGGAGGATACTAGGAGTCTGACCTATGTAGTGAGACCCTGTAGACCGTGTACGAAATACATAAAAAAAGAAATATTCCCAGAGACTTCTACTATTGTCCTGTAAGGATTGTTATTGTCTTATCTAATGCTATTCATTATAAGGTTGGAAAAATACTTCAACCAATGGATAATCAGTTTTTAAAAGAGAAAAATATATGTTATTAATACAGTGGTTGCTTGTTAAGAAATGAAAAAATTTTTCTTTTTTTTTTTTTGGCGGAACTGGGGATTGAACTCAGGCCCTTGTACTTGCCAGGGAAGTGCTTATTCCACTGAGCCATCTCCTTGGACCCCTACGAAAAGATTTTCTTAATATTCTGACCCCTAATTTTGGTTGGCATCATCTCTGTTCACATTGCCCTATGGCAGTGTTACTTTTTCATTTCTCTGGTCTGAACTTGTGAGGATCCTCCTGCCTCAGCCGCCTGAGTGCTGGGAGCTGAGATTTGAGCTGGGATTTTAGCAGTGTGCCGCCACACCTGGCTC
>NW_004524679.1:434931-439810 GCF_000260255.1 Octodon degus | reverse complement strand
GGCTTCAAACTCACAGTGCTGATCGTCATGCTTCAACCTCTCAAGGCCAGGATTATACCACCATGCCTTCTATCAAGGTTTGGTTTAAAAAATGCTTTTTATTTGGGTTTTTTTTGTGATGCTGGACTTTGAATTCAGAGCCTCATACTTACTTGCTTGATGATTGCTGTACCACTGAGTACAGCTCCAACTCATTGTTTATTTTGAAGGAAGCATTGCCCTAATTTGGTGCCCAGGTTGACCTCCAACTTGATATCCTTCTGTCCCAGCTTCCTATATAGCTGAGAGTAGAGGCTTGTGCCACTGCTCAAGTAGCTTTGGGGAATATTTTTCTTCTGCAGATCTCACACCACTCCTTTGGTATTAAGCCAACCATTATATTTCAGAGAGAAATGTTAAATGACTGAAATTCAAATGGGTTTAGGGGGAATAAATTGTTTATAACATTGAGGCATAAATTTTGTAGACTATTTTAAAATACAATTTTAAAATTATATTTTATATCTATGTGTTTTAAAATAAGGAATCATTAAAAGTTGAAAACTCAGGGTTCATATGACTACCTTTAAAAAATTCCACTTAATAAAAAATAAATGGATTAAAATACACATTAACTACAACTTATAAGACCTAAAATTTGACATAGAACAAACATCATCAGAGCTGCTGATTGAGTCTGGAAACCTGTTAATGATTAAAGGAGAAGCTAACATGTTTGCACTGAAAATAAATTATTACTGGTATTGTTTTAAAAGAACTTATTTTTCTCTAGTACTATAATTAAATTTATTGATTTTTATAAGAATATTTGAATGGACTGCTTAGAAAGTGAGCAGTTTTATGTTGGCAAAGGGAAATACTAAACTCATAGAATTTGTTTACTAGTTGATTGTGTACATATTCAAGTGAGAGACTTTATGAAGAGGCTTCGTTTTAGTTGCTGAATATACATATTCATTTTCACCATTTATGATTTTGTGTTTATGAATTATTACTGAGTTGACAAATTTTTTGGTGCTGGGAAGTGAATGTAGGCCCTTGTGCTTGGCAGGCAGGTGCTGTGCACCTGAGCTGTATTCTCTGCCCTACCAACATTTTTTGAGAGACAGTCTCGCTGGGTAGACCAGACTGGCCACAAACTCAACAATCTTTCTGCTTCAGCTTCCCCAGTGTTGGGATTGTAGGCATGTGCCACCACATCCAGCTGACAAACATTTTTATATAAATTAGTTGAAGTCAGACATCATTGTTTCTATGGAGTGAAATAATTTTGGGAAACATGTCAGTTTATGATCTAATTCTGATAACTTTTCTATAAGATAAATCTAAACGTTCCAATTAGAGAATTACCATTTTCTGGAATATATGTTTCTGTATACATTGCATTTCTAAGGTAGTTAGGGTTTTATAACTGGTGAATAACTCTTGGTCAGAGGATGAAACGAACCCTCATCATAGAATGACATATTTGCATAATTGTGGACAAAAATATATATTAGTTCTTTGACCTGTATTTCCCTAGAAAAAGCTACCCTGAGAAGAGAATCTGAAATTATTTCTCTAGGTTTCCTTATAACATTATTGCAGTGAGGCTTTACTTTGATTTTTTTATTCGTTCATTCATTGTTAATTGATTTATTCCATAAATATTTATCTCTTCCTGCTTTATTCTGGCACTTGTTTTTTCTTTTCTTCTTTTTTTCTTTTTTGCAGAACTCAGGCCCATGCACTTGCCAGGCAAGCGCTTATTCTACTTAGCCATCTCCCTGGCCCTCTGGCAATATTCCTCTGAGTGCTAAGAATATTGCAGTGAACAAAACATGCCTTCTGTCATAGAGACCACCAGTGATGATTTACAGACATATTTTATGTTGTATTGTTGTTAACCTGTTGATGGTGATTGATGGTAGACATATGCATATTTATGATAAAACATAAAATGGCATTCTAAATGATTTTAGTACCTATGTCAACATGCGAGTATAGCTGTTCTAAGGATTGTTAATACTGTCTCAGTTACTTTTCTATTGTTGCTGGGACACAATACTCAATACTCAAAATTGAGGAAGGAAAGGTTTATTTATTTTTCTTTTTTTTAACATTCGTCTTAAGACATTTCAGCGATGTATTGTTTGGGAGAGAAGAGAATTCCCTTGGTGGTCTCCTGATGAGAGGCTGATTAGAATCCTAATCCTTTGCGGTAGAGGGTGGGGTCTCTGCGATGCTTTAGCTGGCTCTCCCAACCCATTCTTGACCTTTGGCCCTCCTGTTTGCTCCAGGGGTAGGTGAGGCAAGGAGCTGAGGTCACAGACTGAGCTACAGGAGAAGTGGGCAGGGCCAGAGGGCAAGGAGACTGTCAACTGAGGCTAGGTGATGTCTTCTTCCTGGGACCCAAGGCGCAGTTCCTTCCTGTGCCTTTCAACAGGGCCTGGAATGCTGGCCTTCACCAGTCTCTCTCAGGCCTGCTCGCCTGCTTCCGGACTCATGTTCCTGCAGAGGGTCCCGAGGCGCCTTGCCGCACCCCCCCCAGGGGGGCCCTCCAATCTCAGTAGGCCCTCCAGCTCTAGAACCCTGGTGGGCCCCACTTTTAACTGTTCTTAACTGAGCTGCAGTCTGGACTGTTGCAGGACTCAAGACACCTCAGCTCCAGGCTAGGCGATTGTATGATCTCCCCACCCTTTCTACAGTCAGGAAAGGTTTATTTAAAGCTCACAGGACTGGCCAAAGAGCTCTGCAGATTAAAGTGCCTGCAAGCATGCACAGGGGCCCAGGGTTCCATCGGATCCCTGGGCCTGCTGTGCTGTCCCCGCCCCTGGGGAGCGCTGAGATGGCTGTTGAGACTGGGCGTGGTGGCACACACCTGTAAACCCAGCGCTTGGGAGGCTGTAAACAGGCAGATCACTATGAGTCTGATCTAGTAGTGAGACTGAACACCCTGTAGACACTTCCCCAAAATAGAAAGAAAAAAAAAGTGAAGATCACACTTTGTGGAAGTTTCAGTCCATACTGGCTTGGCTGCAGGGCAGAGTGGCAGGCGGCAGAGGGCAGCAGAGAGCAAAGGGAGGAGCAGCAGCTGTGGCAGCTAGCAAGCCTCTTTCCCTTCCCCACATTGCACTCAGGCTCTCTGCTTCAAGGTGGGTGTAGCACTCACCTCATAATCCCAGCAGCATGCTGTGCCCTGCCGTGGGCCACTGAGTCCAGGCTTGGTGGAACACTCCTGTACTCCCAGCGCTGGGGAGACTGAAAACAGGAAGATCTCTGAGTCAGAGCTGTTTGGTTAGACCCTGAACCAAATATATTTAAAATAAAAATCCAAGGAGCACTCACACCCATAATCCCAGCAATGGGTCATGAATTAATTACAACTCTAGAAGCCTGCCCCAATGACTGCATGAGGCCTTGAGGGGACATCTAGACACAAACCTGTACACCGACACTGTAGTTTTCTCTTGTTTTTAATACTTAGGTATTTATGAAACACATCAATGATTTGAGTATTAGTTTAGGTTAAAAAAAAAGAGCCCAGTTTTTATTATTTTATCAACTAATTCCCATTCATACATATTTGTTCATGTCCAGAAATTTAGCTGTTTTAAAAAATGTATCAAGGAATTTTGGTTACATAGCTTAATTATCTCATTTGGTAGTCATAAAATTATTACTTGAATACCCTTTGGGTAATAAATTACCTTGTATAGGAAGTACAATTCTGCTTTATGGTACAGATGTGTACTGATAGTTCTTAGGGGACTTGGTCTTGGTTGAGAATTTAGTGCAAGTAACACCTTTCATTTGTATTATTTGTATAGAATTTAGATCTTCAGATTCTTTATTATTTCACTATTAATACTAAATATTTCAGGTAATATTATTCAGAGTTCACCCATCTTTGTTTTTTCCTTTGATTTGGGACATGGTTACTTTTGCTGCTTTGATAATATGTATTTTATAAAATTTAACAGCACAAGAAATACTTCAATCAAGGTATAGTATATAAAAAGTACCATAATATTTCAATGTATTATATCTTTTAAATATGCTTATTTTGTGGCCATTCCACTTAAATTTGGTTATGTATTAAATGATGTTTTTTTCCCTGACTTCATATATTAAAATTTTGCTTTACTCCAAAACGGAACACGAGTAATGAACCTACTTTTAAACCAAATGTTTCTTTCCTCATGTTTTTGCTTTTTAGGTAGCAGCCAATGCACACATTCCTCCAGACTACCTCCTTAAAATTTGTGAGAGAATTGGTCCTTTGCTAGATAAGGAGATTCCTCAGAGCGTTCCTGGGGTACAGACCTTACTAGGTGTTGGTCGGCAGTCTCTGTTACGAGATGCCAAAGGTAAGAATTTTAGATTTTTAGAACTGTTATCTGGGAAAGGAGCGGAGAGCAACAATGTTGAGCAAATGTTCCTCCTATATTTCCTTATAGTTTTTATTTTCCAATGTTTTTATTTTCTTAGTATACAAGTTTTTAGAGGTAGAAAAATTATTTTGTGACAATGAATATCATTGCGGTAATCGTGAGACAAACCTCAAAGATTGTTGATCTAATTATTGTAGTATAAGTGTTTAAAGTAATTCCTTTTGTTGTTGCTGTTTTCAGGCAAGTTCTTGCTGTGTAGTTCAAGCTGGCCTGATATATAGTATAGGCTGGCTTGAGCTCATGGCAATTTTCCTACCTCAGCCTCCCAATTGCTGAGATTACAGGTGTGAACCACCATCCCTGGCTAAAATACTTGTTCTATTTTATTATAATGTTCTTATTCTTTATTAGTTCTTAGGATATCATACTAATGAGATTGTTTTAACAAGTAAATGAAAATTATATGGGGGGTTGGCGAGATGGCTCAGTAGAATAAGCGCCTCCCT
>NW_004524679.1:428097-434831 GCF_000260255.1 Octodon degus | reverse complement strand
GTGTGTGTGTGTGTGTGTGTGTGTGTGTGCATTTTTTGGTGGTACTGGGGTTTTGCATACATCTAGCAATATAATCCCTAGCCCCTCTTGTTTTGGTATTGGGGATGGAACTCAGGACCTTGTGCTTGCTAGGCAGACAGGTATGCTGCTAAGTGATCTCCCCAGCCCCTCAGCTCTTTTTATTTTTATTCTTTTATTTTTTATCTTTAGAGGGATTTTTTTTTACATATTTAGTATAGGGTCTACAGGGTCTCACTACACAGATCAGACTTGTAGTAATCCTTCCTGTTTTTCAGCCTCCCAAGTACTGGGATTATGGGCATGAGCCACCACACCCAGTTTCAATGCCTCTCAACTTGCTGCAGGGGCAGGGCCAGCACCCGTAGGCAGGGGATGGAACCCCTGGTCCCTGCATCTGCCTAAGCAAGTGCTTTAGTCCGCTGAGCTATCTGGCCGGCCCATATTTTCACTTTATTTTGACACAAGTTTTTAGTAAGTTGTCCATTCTGGCCTTGAACGTGGAATTCTCTTTCCTTAGCTACCTGAATAGCTACAATTACAGATGTGCACCCACTTCCAGTATAAAGTTTCATTTTTGAATATTTATTTATGTATTCATTCATTCATTCATTCATTCATTCATTCATTTTTGTGGTACTGGGGATTGAACTCAGGACCCTGCACTTGCCAGGCAGGTCTTTATTCTACTGAGCTATCTCCCCGCCATCATTTTTTTTTGTTTTACAAAATTATTACAGTGAAAGAAAAATTGTTATGCATCCCCTCCAGAATATTCCCCCTCCCTCTGAACATATTTCTCCTATGGTTCTTGACACTTTCTGAAGCTGTTTTGGAAGTCTTCGCTCATGAGTGTCTTTAGTCATGGTGTTGTGACTGTCTTGTAGTCCTGAATTGATTGAAAACATTTAATATCATGGTCACTTTTTACTTTGAAGAAGATCCACAAGTTCCAGTGTGCTAGATCAGGGGAACTAGGAAGATGAGAACACAGGATAATGTTTTGCAGAGCCTGCCTTTTGATCAGCCCGCCATCATTTTTTAATATTTAAACAAAAATATTTGCCCATCAATGATTGTTCAGTAATAGTTTCACTACTTTTTTCACTTTTAAAAAAAATGTATTTGATTGTTACAGGGTCTCACTACACAGCTTGGACTTATGTCCTCCTGCTTTCAGCCTCTGCAGGGGTGGGATTATAGGTGTGTGTCCCTAAACCCAGACTCTGGTCAGCACAGCTTGCCCTGGGGGCAGGGCTGGTGCCGCTTGTGCTGCCAGGAATCGAGGTCCCTAAGCTTGCCTAAGCAGGCTCTTCAGTCTGCTGAGCTATCTCACCGGCCCTGCCTTTTTCAGTTTTGTTACAATTTTTTGTCTATTTTTATATGGAACTCTAATAAGTAAAACATGTAGTGTTTTATGAGTATAAAAATATGAAGTTAAGTATTAAGGATTCCTCTTAGAGTCATTAACTACTTCAGATGTAGCAATTTATTTTTATGTATTTTATTAATTTGCTATTATAATACATCCCAATTCAACAAGATAAGTAGCATGAATGATGCTAGGTTTTCAAGATTTCATTTCGTAGTTTAAGGAAACTATAAAATATGCTGTAGTTGTATTGTTGCTGGTACAGTTGTATAAGTAAGTATGTAGAAGCCTGGAGAGCAAGAGGACCAATGTAAATTTAAAATACTAGTTGATGAAATAATTTAAGATTTAAATATATGCATAACAAGCTTTAGTTTGAGACCAACATAGAAATAGAATATCCTGGTAATATATTAAGGCGTCAGTGTTTACCATTATGAGTTATTTTATTAGATGGTTAATATATGAACATTATTGTGGTTTCAATAAGTAAAAATATCTTCTAACAAATGAAATTGAAGATGTGCCTCTGAGGCACAGAATAAAACAAAAGAAAACAGCACCGCTCTATTCCTTGGCTAACTTTCAGGTTTTTTTTTTTTGGTAGACTGTAAGAGTACACTATGGAATGGGTCTGCTTTTGCAGCTCTACATAGAGGCAGACCTCCAGAACTACCTGTAAATTATGTGAAACCTCCAAATGTGGGTGAGTAATGTCCATATTCTTGGTTCCTTCTTTCCTGAACTCATTAAAAAGCTAAAAATAAGCCCAGAGGTAATTTTGAATTTTAAACTGCTTATATTCTTGAAGAGTTTCTTAGTTGGTCCAGATTTTAAGGCATATTTATTCAAGGCAAATATAATCATGCTTCTGTAAGAGATGACCTTTTTAAAAATTTTGTTGCTCTTTCAGCAGAAGCATATCTATCATTTTTCTACATTATGCTATAGGTTATTTTATCCCTATGGTTGTATCTTTACGGGTTTTTGTGCTGTTTCACAACAATTTTTTTTTTGTGTGTGTGGAACCAGGGATTGAACTCAGGCCCTTGTGCTTGCCAGGAAAGCGCTTATTCCACTGAGCCATCTCCCCGGCCCTCACAACAATTTTTATAGGAAACTATATAAAGATAGCTTTCAGAAAGAAGCAAAAGTCTGTTCTGCTTATATTATGTTTGCTTGCTAAACGAATAATGAAATTATACACTTTCTATGTCTTTAAGACCAGAACATAACCCTCCTCAGTTCTAGTTTTCTGAAATTCATATGTCCCATTCAAATTATTCTTGGAGTACCTCTGGCCATACCATTTTTTTTTTGGCAGAGCCAGGGATTGAACTCAGACCCTTGCACTTGCCAGGGAAGCGCTTACTCCACTGAGCCATCTCCCCAGCCCTGGCCATACCATTTTGAAGACACACTAGTAGAAGTTGCCAGGGAGATCTGAGTCCAAGGGTATTTTTTTTGTGGTACCGGGGATTGAATTTAGGACCTTATGCTTGCCAGGCAAGTTTTATCCAGCTGAGCTATCTCCCCAGCTCCTCCAAAGCTATTTTTATTAAACTTCGTTCTCACAAAATATTTTCAAAACCTAGATGCTAGATGATTAACTGCCACTCTGCTTCTCTATTTTGTCATCCTTTAAAAATTACATAATTTTGTGCCAAGCATGGTGGTGCATGTCTCTAATCCCAGTACTTGGGAGGCTGAGGCAGGAGGATTGTTGCAATTTTCTGAACAGCCTGGGCTACAAAGTGAGCTCAAGGCCAAGCTGAACTGCATAGTGAGACCCTGTTTCAAAAAGACAAAAATAAATAAATAAATAAATAAATATTATTTTTTGTAATGCTTAGTGTTCAGAGTATGTCTTACAAGTTGAAAAGGATAAATTTCAAAGTAAAAAATAATAAATTTTATGGGAATAATCTTGTATACAATAAACTCATAGAACTTATTTTCTCTCAGATTAAGTTGAGGTTAGCAATGATCTTGGAACCTATATAAGAAATCATTGAATGAATATTTTAAGGCTTATTAAAGGAAATACACTCTGAAGTGTATTGCTAATAATACTTATCTGTAACCTGATGGTACTTGGAAAAGTAGATCCCTGGATTTGGTGTAATTTAATGTAGTATTAACCAACATATTTTTTTTAATTTTAGGGGCAGGTTGCCTGTTAGAACTTGCCAGTTTTCACTTCCTTTTAAAGATTTATTTATAATTTATTGAATTAAATGTTTGTTCTTATTCGTGCTCTTATGTTCAAATATGTGGGGTTTTTTTTAGCCGTGGTATGGACATTATTTTGTAGCATGTTATACTACAAGGTTTAAGGTTTAAGGTTGTATCTGAAAATCTAAAGAGCAGTCTTTTTTTTTTTTTGGCTGTACTAGGGATTGAACTTAGGACCTTGTGCACGCCAGGCCTAAAGAGCAGTCTTTAGAGTATTCTCTTCAGGTTTTCTTTATCCTTTCTTCACTTTTCCCCCCTCCTTTTTTTTTTTTTGGCAGAACCGGGTATTGAACTCAGGCCCTTGTGCTTGCCAGGGAAGCACTTGTTCTACTGAGCCATCTCCCTGGTCCCTCCCCCTTCCTTTTTTAACAAAGCATATATTTCATACTTCTGGTCTGATGCAATCTTCTAACATGGATTTGATTCAGTTGGTTTTATAAATTGTTCACTGGCATTGCTTTCAAATTATTAAAACCTGCCATATGTTTTGGAGAAGACCTTTTAAAGTAGAGCTAATTTAATCATGTGTTTTCATGTAATACCTACCAGGCAAAATATAATGCCTAACTCTTAGAGATTTAGAATTTGTAGTCTAATAAAAACTCAGGATTTGTCTAATAATATAATTAAAATGAGTGTGAGCTGAGTGGTAGCTCCTAGTACTCAGGAGACTGAGGCAAGATGATGGCCTGCCATAAGTTCAAGATCAGCATGGACTATAAAGCATGACCTGTCTCCAAAACAAAACAAACAAAACACCTGAAAACCAAGATAAGTATGAAATCTTTTAAATTTGTTAATTTGGGCAATTTTCTCATAAGGCAGTGTTCTTCATAGCTACTTTAAATCATTTATGTATTTAATTTTTTTGAGACAGGGTCTCACTGTGTAGTTTTGGCTAGCCTTGAAGTCACAGAGATCTTATTATTACTATTTGTTTTTGGTACTGGGTATCGAAGTCAGGACCTTGTACTTGGTCGGCAGGAACTTGATCTACTGAGCCATCTCCCCAGCCCCACTTAAATCAGTTTTATTGTTTGCCATTCTAAAAATACTTAATCATAAAGATAAATCTTTAAGCTTTTATAAAAGAGTCATAGGACTGTAATATCCTTTACTAAAATTATTTTTTTGATAAGGTTCCATGGTCAAGTAAATGTGGGTAGTCATAATTTTAAAAAAATGATAAAAGTGAAGGAATATAGGATTACTCAGAACTATTCATTTTAAAATGCCTTGTGATTTATCCTGTAGGGGAACACTTCTCAAGTACTTTGAACTTAGAAATATTTTCCCAGAATATACCTAAAAAGATTCTGAAGGTTTCCTGGGAGTAGATTTGGGAAAATGAATTATTAGCCTTTCTTTTTACAACAGAGAAATGTAGAGTCCAGGAAATTCATGTAATTGGCTTAATATATGTTGTTGTTTTCTTCTTTTATTTCTGTGTCATGTTCATGGTCAGATAATTACCATACTTCTTTGGTAAGACATAATACATTTACGGAACTCCAAAGTAAGAGAATAAACAAGCTTTATGTTTAAATCAAGTATGTTGAGATATATTTGACATAAAGTAAATGTCTCCCATTTTAAATGACTTTTGTCATTGTATACATTTGAGTAACCACCAGCCAATAAAAATTACAGAAGTTGTCTGTAACTTCCTCAATACCTTTAAAACCACTGTTCATTTTTTCTGTGCATGTATTTTGCCTTATTTAGAATGTCATCTAAATTAAATCACATAATATGCAGTTTTTTTCTATCAGGACCATATTTCGGACCACATGGACCATATTTTTTAAGATTTATGTGTGTCATTTCATCTCTTCCGTTAACTATATATATATATATATATATATATATATATATATATAGTATTCTATTGTGTGACTGTATCATAATTTGTTTATTCATTTATCAATTGAAGCTTTGATTCCAGGTTGTAGCTATTACTCTAAGCATTGATGGATATGCAGATATTTTAATGAACATATGTTTTCATTTTGGGGAGCTAGAAATCTTTTTTATATATTTGGTACAGGGTTTCACTATGCAGCTCGGACTCGTAGAGCAGCTCAGACTTCTAGAGATTCTCCTGTTGTCAACCTCCACAGCAGGCGCCACCATGCCAGGTCTCCAAAGCCAGCTCAGGAGACCTGGGGGTGGTGGCAGGGCCGGGGCCAGTGAGGCATGTGGTGCTGGGGATTGAGCCCTGGTCCCTGTGCTGGCCTACGCAGACACTTAGTCTGCCGAGCTATCTTGCTGGCCCTGGAGCTAGATATCTTGATAGTAGAATTCTTGACATATGGTTGGCACAGGCTTAACCTTGTAAGAAACTGACAAACTGTCTAAGATAACCCATTTTATATTCCTTCCAGCAATATATATGAATTTCTAGTTGCTTTACATTTCTCCAAGCGTCTGGTAATTGTACATATCTAATCTAATATCTTCTTTAGTAAATTATCTATTTGTACCTTTGCCTATTTATAAAAAAATTGTGCAGTTTTCCTGTTCAGTTTTTAGAGTATTTAATATATTTTGGGTATAATTCTTTTGTGTTTTGTAAGTATTTACTATTAGTCTCTGTCTTGCATTTTTAAAAAGTGTCTTTGGAAGAACAGAAGTTTTATTCTGGGTAAAACTCCATATATATTCTGGGTATTCAGCTACGTATATCCTCAGCCTTTCTTTATGTCTTATTTTCAGATGAGATAAAACATGCTAAGTTGCACAGACTGTGCCCAAACTTAAGATCTTCCTGTCTCATCTTCCAGAGTGCTGGGATTACATGTGTGCATACCATGCTTGGCTATAAGAGAGCTTTCTGTGATGCTCTATTTTATCAGTTTTGTCTTTTTTTTTTTTTTTGGTGGAACCGGTGATTGAACTCAGGGCCTTATGCTTGCCAGGGAAGCGCTTATTGTACTGAGCCATCTCTCGACCCCTAGTTTTGTCTTAAAGTGTATTTTTATTTTTTTATTTTTTTAATTTTTTTTTAATTTTTTTTTATTTATGAGAGAGAGAGAGAGAGAGAGAGAGAGAGAGAGAGAGAGAGGCCAGCTCAGCCCACCAGGGGGCGGGCTGGCTGGCATGTGGTGCT
>NW_004524679.1:423323-427997 GCF_000260255.1 Octodon degus | reverse complement strand
GCGGTCCCCAATGCTTTGCCAAGCTTGTTCTAAGTAGGTGCTTTAGACCACTGAGCCATCTCTCCAGCCCCCTGTATTTTTATATACAATCAAATTCTTACCTAACACAGAATCAAAAAGATTTTTCTCCCTTATTTTCATTTCACAAGTTTTATAGTTCTATTTTATATTTATATTTTTATCCATTTTCTGTTAATATGTTAATCTTTTTATTGAATTTATAAAGATACTTTTTTGTGGGGGGGTATTGGGGATCAAACTCGGGACCTTGAGCTTGCTAGGCAGGCACTTATGCTGCTGAGCCATCTCCCCGGCCCTCCAGTAGCATTTGTGGAACATGTTTTTGTTCTTTAGTTTGGCTTTTAAAAAAAAATATATTTAGTACAAGGTCTACAGGGTCTCACTACATAGATTGGACTTGTAGTGATGCTTCTGTTTTCAGCCCCCCAAGTGCTGGGATTATAGGAAGGCGCCATCACACCCAGTCTCAATTGCCATCTCACTGCACCCCAGGAGCAGGGCCTGCACAGTTTGTGGTGCCAGGGATTAAATCCCCGGCCCCTGTGCTCTGCCTAAGCAGGTGCTTTAGTCTTCTGAGCTATCTGGTAAGCCCTAGTTTGGCTTTTTTGACACAAGTTCTCACCATGTAGCCCAGTTTGGCCTGGAACTCATGGTCATCCTGCCTGAGCCTCCTGAATGCTCGGATCACAGTTTTGTGCCACCACACTTGGCTTCATGTTGCTTAATTATTTATTTATTTGTCTTTTGAGACAGGGTCTCGTGATGTAGTTCAGGATGGCCCTGTGCTCACTTTATAGCCCAGCTGATCTCAAACTTGCAATGATTCTCCTGTCTCAACCTCCTAAGTGCTAGGATTACAGCGTGGTTCTTGATATTATTTCAAACTGATTTTTTTCAAATTTCAGTTGGTACTTGTTTGCTGCTAGTGAACAGAAAGAAACTACAGTTTGCACTTTATTTTGTATATTGAACCTTGCTAAATTCACTTATCAGATTTTTTTTTTTTTTGCGGAACCGGGGATTGAACTCAGGCCCTTGCGCTTGCCAGGGAAGCGCTTCTTCCACTGAGCCATCTCCCTGGCCCCAAAATGGCAGGAGGATGTTTTTTTTTTTTTGCTCAGAATGCCTTCAGGGCAGGTTTGGCTGGCTTGAGTTGTGGGTATTGAACCACGGCAACCTGAGCCTGACTGCTTTGTTGAAGCAGCCACTTAGAGAACTGAGCTAAGGGGCAGGCCCCCTTATGGACTTTTTTGAGATTTGAGATTTTCTGTATGATCATGTCTACAAATAAAAATAGGTTAACTTTCCCCTTTCCAATTTATGTGTCATATATTTTTGTTACTAAACTGCTATTAGCTCTACTTTGCATAGAATTTTATAGTAAATGGACATGTCTCTTTCCAATGTATTGTTTTTTTTTTTTTTTTTTTGGCAGAACCAGGGATTGAACTCAGGTCCTTGAGCTTGCCAGGGAAGCGCTTATTCTACTGAGCCTCTCCCCGGCCCATTTCCAATGTATTGAGAATTAAATCAATAATTTGCTGTGATATACTTGTGGTGGCACTTGCCTGTAATTCCAGCATGTGGGAGGCTGAGGCAGGAAGGAGGATCATTGAGAGTTCGAGGCCAGGATTAGCTCAAGTCCAGTCAGAACTGCTTAGTGAGTTATCTGGAAAGCCCAGTCTCAAAAAGACAAAAACAAACGAGACAAAAAACTAGTGCTACCCAATAGAACTCCTTTTGCCAGTGGAAACAGTAGCTGCTGTAATGTAGGAATTAGTTTTCTTTAAATTTATGTAATTTAAAAATTAGATAAGTACTTTGAAAAGAAAAAAAAATTAGATAAGTAATTTGATGGTAACTATATTTGAACTATAGCTATTTTATTGGAGAGTCTAGAGCTGGAATAATATGTGAACTGGTACATTACTGGCTGAATGGGTAAATAATTTGATAACTGATGAGTGACTAATTTTATAAATTTAATTTTAAAACTATATTTTTAAGAAGTTTTACAGCAGTATTCCTCAAGAAAAAAGCCTAACCCAAAAAACAGAAATCAGACTTTATTCCCATTCTCTTCTTCACTATGCCCCTATTCTTTGCATAGTTAGTGAAGAATGTTATTTCGTAATTAAGTGAAATAGATAATTAGCATGAAAAAGAAAATTGGTAGATAATTACTAGATTTTATTCCCTATCTTAACTGCTATAACAATTTAAATATATGTGTATTTTAACCAAGACTTAATTTTTAAATTTCTGTAGGGCAAGAGTAAAGATGTCTGTGGTTACAATATTACAGATTTAAGTGCCAATTATACTGTTTCCTTAACTGTATGCTTAACTCATCAAATTCTTTGCCTTATGCCAAAATTAAGTCAGAAGAAAATTCTTTTTTTTTTGGAGGGGATATCAGGAACGCAACTCAGGACCTTGTGCTTTCCAGGCAGGTGTTGTGCCACTGAACTATATCCCTAGCAGAAGAAAATCAAACTAAATTTAAAACACATTAGTAGCTACTGCCGCTCAAATTCTGAGGCATATGTAGTATTCGTAGTTCTGTATGAGGTGTTGCACTAACTCACTGTAAGTATTCTTATCTTTTAAAGATTAGTAATTGTTTTGTAAACATTGTAATAGTTTTACTGAATTTGGAATTAAAATTTCATACCAATATAACTTATGCTGTGCTAGTTTGACACTACAGAGGTAATTTTAAGAAGTGTATTTCATGTCTATTTGAAGCACTAGTACTATATTCATTGTGGTAAAAATTAGAAAAATTTCCCCATGTTTGATACCTAAACAATTTTCACAAAATTCTCCATAGAAGGCTTTTTTCCCTGCGCTACTTCAGGCTGCCTTAAGAGTGGGTCTGGTGTACCTTCTGGAGCTGGGAATAGAACTGTGGTCCTATGCGCCTGACTACATTTGCCCAGCCAGTGTTTTAAACAACTGAGTTATCTGGAAAGCCCCAAAATTCTCCATAGAAATGGCAGCAGGATGGCTTATTCATTTAATCTATTCCCAATAAACAAATGTACATGCTTGTGTTTCTATAGTGAGTCAAGGGTATGATGCAATAGACACTTTTTATTTTTTCCCTTTTATCTTTAGTATAATTAGTTTTTTTTTTCTTTTTGAACTGGGGAATGAACTCAGGCCCTTGAACTTGCCAGGGAAGCTCTTATTCCACTGAGCCATCTCCCCAGCTCCATAATAGTTTTTTTTTTTTTTGTTTTGCGGAACCAGGGATTGATCTCAGGCCCTTGCGCTTGCCAGGCAAGCACTTATTCTATTGAGCCATCTCCCCGGCCCAGTATAATTAGCTTATAGCAAGGTACTGTAATTTATGTAGTAAGACTATAATTTACACTGTATACACTTCAGGAGGCTTGCATTGATTTTTAAAGTCAAATGATAATTTACATTTTCTGTTGATCAACTCAATGGTTTTATGTCACAAATAGTGCCAGAATTCACTTGTAGGTTGAGGAAAGTAGTGTCATTTAAACCCCTTTTATCTGACTGAGGTGACTGGGTTTGTGCGAGGAGTATTTGTCATCGTTCCTCTCTAATTTTATATAGCTTCTATTTCTTGACAATAGAGTGCTTGCTTTGTTTTTTATCATTGAAGCAATTTCTATTAATGCACATTTGCAGTACATACATCTTATAATCATTTTGAGTTGCCATGTGTAGATAATAGGGGTTGTCTCTTTTTTTTAGTACCTTTTCATTTCCACACCTTCCTATTCTCATTCCTCTTCCCTGTTTTTATTCTTGTTATTTCATTTTTATGGTATATAATGTTCACATTTGTTGATGTTTTTAAGACCGCATACATGGTATATCTTTACTCTGTTTTCCCATTCTCTTTCCTGTATTCCTTGCCCTTGGACCCCTAAATCTCTTGCCATCTGTAAGAAATCCATTTCCTTGGCTGTAATTTATGTAGTAGGGCTATAATTTATGCTGTGTACACTTCAGGAGGTTTGCATTAATTTTATTTATTATTTATTTTATTATGTATTTAGTACAGGGTCTCACTATGTAGATCCAACTCATTGTGATCCTCCTGTATTCAGCCTCCCAAGTTCTAGAATTACAGGCACATACCACCACACCCAATCTGAATCCCCATTCAGTGTGCCCCGGGGGCGGGGCTGGCACGGCATTTTACTTATTTTTTTGTGGTACTGGGGATCAAACTTGGGACCTTGTGCATACCAGGCAAGCACTTAAGCCTCTGAGCCATCTCCCTAGACCCTACATTGATTTTATTTATTTATTTGTTTATTTTGGTGGAACTGGGGTTGAACTCAGGCCCTTGCGCTTGCTGAGCAAGCGCTTATTCTACTGAGCCATCTCTGTAGCCCCTCCCCTACATTAATTAATTTATTTATTTATTTATTGGTGGAACCGGGGATTGAACTCAGACCCTTGCGCTTGCCAGGGAACTGCTTATTCCACTGAGCCATCTCCCCGGCCCCAATTTTGTTATATTCTTATCTTTTTAAATTTTTTTTGCAGAACTGGGGATTGAACTCAGGTCCTTGCGCTTGCCAGGCAAGCACTTATTCTACTGAGCCATCTCCCAAGCCCCCTACATTGATTTTATTTTTATTTATTTATTTATTTATTTATTTA
>NW_004524679.1:416426-423223 GCF_000260255.1 Octodon degus | reverse complement strand
TATTTATTTATTTATTTATTTATTTTTTTTGCGGAACCGGGGATTGAACTCAGGTCCTTGCACTTGCTAGGGAAGTGCTTACTCCACTGAGCCATCTCCCTGGCCCCTCCACATTAATTTTAAAGTCAAATGATTGTTCATATTTTCTATTGATCAACTCTATGGTTTTATGTCATAGTTATTCTAGCATTGCTTCATTTTTGTCTTAGTTTGTACTTTGCCTTACACAAATGACAGATACTATATGGTATTTATGTTTATCTGTCTGATTTATTTTACTCAACTATATTTTCTAGGTGGATCCATTTTCTTACAAATGTCTCAAATTTCTCCTTTATAGCCAAGTGGTATTCCATTATATATAGATACTACTTTTTCTTTATCCTCTCTGTTGATGTGTATAAAGTTGCTTCCAGGATTTAGCTATTATGAATTTTATTGCTGTAAACATTGGTATGCATGTATCACTATAGTGTGATGGCTTAAGGTCTTTGGGGAAAATACCTAGAAAGAGAATAGCTGGGTCTAATTTTAGTAATTTGAAAAATATCCATAATGATTTCCATAATGGTTGACTAGTTTACATTAAATCCTAATCACATTAAAACATAAATAAGGTACACAAAGCAATTGAAGATGTAGATGTAGGAACGTATTTTCTACTAGAAACTCAATAGCACAAGAAATAACAGCAGAAATCAGCAGATGGGATTATATCAGACTAAAAAGTTTCTGTACAGCATAAGAATCAGTAGAGTGAAGAGACGACTTACAGACTAGGAAAAAAATTTTGACCTGGTACTCTGTAGACAGAGGATTAATATTTAGAATATATGAAGAATTCAAAAAAATAGATCACCTAAAGTTAAAAGCCCAGTCAAGAAACAGGTAGGGCCCAGGGAGATAGCTCAATAGAATAAGCGCCAAAAAAAAAAAAAAAAAGAATATATGAAGAATTCAAAAAAATAGATCACCTAAAGTTAAAAGCCCAGTCAAGAAACAGGTAGGGCCCAGGGAGATAGCTCAATAGAATAAGCGCCCCTGCCTGGCAAGTGCAAGGGCCTGAGTTCAATCCCCAGTTCTGCCAAAAAAAAAAAAAAGAAAGAAGCAAGTAAATAAAATGAACAGACACCTCATATAGGAAAAAGTATAAATGGCTAACAAATATATGGAAAAATGTTCAGCATCTCTGGCCATTAGAGAGATACATATTTAAAAAATGCTAAAATTCTGCCACTCTAGGAAGAATGAAAATCATAAAGAAATAAAAATAATGGATTCTGGTGAGGCTGTGGCAAAAAGGAGTCATCCATTGTTTGTGAGGAGGCCTTAACTTTTTGTTGCCTGCCTCCCTCTACTTGTCTCTCTTTCTTCCCTTCCCTTCCCTTCCCTTCCCTTCCCTTCCCTTCCTTCTTGGAATCGGGGATTGAATTTAGGCCCTTGCACTTGTCAGGGAAGCGCTTCTTCCACTGAGCCATCTCCCTGGCCCCTTCTTTCCTTTTTTTAATTGTGGTACTTGGACTCAGGGCACATGCTAGGCACATACTTTTCCTTTGAGCTACATGACCAGTCCTTCTTTCTTTTTCATTTATATTTGGAGGCAAGGTTTTGGTAAGTTGCCCCTTCTGGCCTCATACTTTTGGTGTTACTATCTCAGCCTCCCCAATAGCTGAGAGTACTGTCATACCTAGTACCGTTCTCCTTTTTTTTTTTTTTGAGATACTGCGGATTGAACTCAGGACCCTGTGCTTGCCAGGCAAGCACCTGTTCTACTGAGCTGTCTCCCAGGGCCCTACCTTTCTCCTTTTGTTACTCAAATATTTCTAAGCAAGTGTCTTCAGATAGTTATGTTCAGGTAACATCATGCTATCTGAAGAGAAACTTGGACTGTTTTGTATGTGCTACTACATTGTTAATACTCTCTGTTAAATAGATAGAAGTGCTATAATTATAGACACAGGGAAAGTGAAGTATTCCTTTTGAAAAATGTATTTATATGATTTTATACTGAGTTTCTACCCTTTTATACCTAATTCTGGGGATTATTAGGATTAATAATTTTAATAGCTTTATTTAAAAGGTAACATTTTATATGGGGATTCATTTTCATCATATATAAAGTGATTAAATATAGTGAATGTTTAATATTTGAAAAACATTACAGTGAAAGGCCAGTTGCCATTAATCCTCTTCAAAATAGCCCCCCTCATTTCAAACACACCTATCTCATTTTCCTTGCTTCTTTCTGAAGCACTTATGATTCTGTTTCATGAGCGTCTTTAGTTGTGTTGTGACTGCATCAATGTATTGAATTGATTCAACTTTTAACTTTTATGGTCATTTTGACTTAGAGGAAGAGCTAGTGTTCGCATCATGCCCGATCTGGTGGGGTGAGGGCACAATGAAATAATTCTATGCGTTTTTCTTTCTGTTGTGTGGCACTTGGCAGCAGCATTCATTATACATATACATATATATATATATATATATATATATTTTTTTTTTTTTTTTTTTTTTTTTTTTTTGCGGAACCGGGGATTGAACTCAGATCCTTGCGTTTGTCAGTCAAGTGCTTATCCTACTGAGCCATCTCCCCGGCCCCTATGTATTTTTTTTGTATTGGGAATAAACTCAGGACCTTCTGCTTGCTAGGCAGGCTCATTATGTTGTTCATCTCATTTCCAAAAGACACTTAAGAAAGAGGACTTACAAACTGCTGCAGAAAGTGTCAAGAACAATGCGATAGGTGTGTTTAAAGAAAAAGAAAGTACTGGGCCTGGGAGATGGCTCAGTGGAATAAGCACTTCTCTGGCAAGCGCAAGGGCCTGAGTTCAATCCCTGGTTCTGAAAAAAAAAAAAAAAAGAAAAAGAAAGTACTTTTAAGTTGAACTAATGGCAGTATGGCTTTTACTGTAATATAGTTCTCAAATTTAAACACATATTCCAATCAAACCTTACAAATACAATGAAAAAATTCTTTTTAATCCTATTGTGAACAAAATTCCCTCATTTCTTATTCCTTTAGCTTTTTCATTTAATATGCCAGCATATTGTAAAAGATTTTTTATGTTTGCTTTATAGCAATAGAACCGTATATTTATAATTCACAAAGGGAACCTATAAAATAGTGCTAGGTTTGTTTGTTTAATTGGAGGAAAAGGCATTCTAAAATTTGTAGGTATATTGTTGGGGCTTGGGACACAGCTCAGTGGACTAAGTGCTTGCCTGGCAAGCGCAAGGTCCTGAGTTTGATCCCTGGTACCACTAAAAGAAAAAAGCATCATAAAATTTGTAGGTATAATAACCAAATCAGGTTAAAAGGTTTAGGAGAAAAGTAAAGGTTTATGATGTTGTATTTGCAAAGTTTGAATAGAATTACAAATGGTATTTCTTTGTCAAATTGGAGTATTATCCAAGTAATAACATAGTCAATGCCCATGAACTAGTGAGCTTATAGCACTTGGTAATTATTAGTTATGTTGTACTGCAGATGGACATTATAGGATGGGATTGGCATCCGCCATAGATGCTGTAAGGCTCTTACTGTGTGTGTGTGTTTTTTTAACTTTGTTTTTGAGACAGGATCTCACTATATAGCCCATGCTGGCCTTGAACCTGCTACGTAGCTCAGACTGGTCTCAAACTCACAGAAATCCTCCTGCTGCAGCCTCCTGAGTACTGGGATTACAGGCATGCACCACCAGGCTCCAACCTGTAATGTTTTTACAATGGATGGTTAATGCTTTAGATATATTTTGATCTATAGTAGCATTGAATCCCTGAAAAAAGATAATTCTGCAGTTTTATAACTTTTTAAATGTATTTGGTTGTTATAGGGTCTCACAACCCAGCTTGGACTCACAGTGATCCTCCTCTGTTTTCAGTCTTCCCAGCACTAAGATTGTAGGGATATGCCAGGACTCCTGGACTCTGTGACCTGCTCAGTCCGCCCTGGGGGTGGCGCTGGCGTGGTATGTGGTCCCAGGGATCTAACCGTGGTCCTTGTGCTTGCCTAAACAGGTGCTTTAGCCTGCTGAATTATCTCACCAGCCCATGAAGTTTTATAATTTCACTGAATTTTTTTTTCCATTTATGTATTTGGTATAGGGTCTCACTACACAGCTCGGACTCATAGTGATCCTCTTTCCAGTCTCCCAAGCGCTGGGATTACAGGCATGTGCCACCACAGCAGGACTCAGTCACAGGCTCAGCATGCCCTGGGGGCAGGGCGGGCCGTCAGGCACCCTGGTCCCTGCACTTGCCAAAGCAGGCACTTAGTCTGCTGAGTTATCTCGCTAGTCCTCTGAATTTGTTTTTAAGAGTTTGACTGTTTTTTCCTCAGTCCACTACTCACCCTATAATCCCTTGTACCCTCTACATTTACAAAAGCTTTGTTTCTATGTCCATCTTTTCTGCTCTGCTCTGCTCTGCTCTTCTCTGCTCTTCTTCTCTTTTATTTTTTTGAGAGTCTAAAAATGCTGTTTAGTTCAGGTTGCTTCTGAACTTACTATGTAGCTCAGGCTGGCCTTAAACTTGTAGCAACCCTTCTGCCTCAGGCATCCAGTGCTGAAATCACTGGCATGCATCACCAGGGCTGGCTGTTTCTGTGTTTTCATTCTTTTCTAATTTTTAAAACTTTTTCCATCTTTCCCCCCTCCCCTCTTTTCCCCTATTTGAATATTTTCTTCCTATTTCACAATATCTTATTATACAACTTGGTCCTTATTTATGCTATCCATTTGTCACATCAGAGAAACAGTGCAATATTTACACATGTGTATCTAATTAATTTCACTGAAGAATATGGTCTTAAGGTGCATCGATTTTCCTAGGAATGTCTCTTTTTCCTTCTTTATTGCAGGGTAGTACTCTGTAATAAAACCACATCTTTATCCACTCACCAGTTGATTGGTACTTAGGCTATTTCTTCACCAGTTGATTGGTACTTAGGCTATTTCTAAGATTTGGCTATTACACACTGTACTGCTATAACATATGTGCATATATTGCTGTGGTATGATGCTTTTAATTTTTTCTAGTAGATACCAAGGATGGGAGTAGATGAGTCAAATAGAAAGTCTAGTTTTACATTTTTGTGGTATCTCCACACTGATTTCTATTTCTTTTTCTTTTCTTGTTTGAGATAGAGTCTTACTATTGTTTAGGCTGGCCTTGAGCTCACTTTGTAGCCCAGGTTGGTCTTGAACTTGCAAGCATCCTCCTGCCTCTGCCTCGCAATGCTTGGAATACAGGGATGCTGGGATTATAGATGTCCACCACTGTGACTGGCTCACACTGATTTCTATAGTTGGTGTACAATTCTACACTCCCACCAACAGTGGACAAGGATTTCTTTTTTTCCCACAGCCCCACCAGCATTTATTATTGGTTGTTTTCTTGATAATAATCATTTTATCTGGAGTGAGATGGAATATCAGTGTTATTTTAATTTGTACTTGTGTAATGCCCAGTGTTGTTAAACATTTTTTCATATATTTATTTGCTGCTTCTACTTCTGAAGTTGAGAAGCATGTATTCATCTCAGATGCCCATTTTGTGGCTTGTTCTTGCAATTTGAGGGATCTGATTATTTTTTTATTTCTTTATATGTACTTGAGAGTAATCATTTTTCCACACTGTATGTTGATTCTTCACTCTGTTGTTGTTTTCTTTTGCTATGTAAAAGCTTTTTAATGAGGTGAGATTCCAGCTGTGCATGGTGGTGCACACCTGTAAGACCAGCACTTGGGAGAATGAATCAGGAGGACTGTTGTGAGTTGAGACCAGTCTGGGCTACAAAGTAAGTTTGAGGCCAGCCTGAACTGCATAGTGAGACCCTGTGTAAAAAAAAAAAAAAAGCAAATAAGATGAGATCCCAGTTACTGATTCTTTTTGATAGGTCCTGTGCATTTGAGGTTTTATTCATATAGTGTTTGTCTACACTAATGTCTTTAAGAATTCTACCTGTTGTTAACTTCCATCTAATTTAATGTTTCTGTTTAAATATTTGGATCTTTGTTTCATTTTTATTTCAGTTTAGCATGTAGTGAAAGATATGGATCTAATTTTATAATCTTTGAGATTTGTAAAGCTAGTTTTTCCAGCACCATTTAATAAAGAGGTTATCTTTCTTCCAGTGAATGTTTTTGGCACTTTTGTCAAAAAAGATAAGGTGCCAAAGTATGTCTGGAGTTGTTTCTGCCTCTTAATGTGTTCCATTGATCCTCAGGTCTTTTTTTTTTCTTTTGCCAGTAATGTGCTGTTTTTATCACAATAGCAATTTTATGTATTTAGTACAGGCTCTACAGGGTTTTACTACACAGATTGGACTCGCAGTGATCCTCCTGTTTTCAGTCTCCCAAGTGCTGGGATTATACGAGTGTGCCATCAGGCCCAGGTAGTTTTTTTTCTTTTTCCTTCTCTTACCCTTTTTCCCATTCCAATTATTCTTTCCTTTTGAGCAGATTCTTTCCCTTTCACAGTAACTGTCATACACTTTGGGTCTTGTTTACTCTATTAGTTTCTTACACTAGGGAGACAATACATTGTTTGCATATGCAAGTGTGGTGTATTTCACTTGTGAGTATGAACTCCAATCATATCCATTTACACATGAAAACCTCGAGCTTGTCCTTTATAGCTCAATAGGACTCCACTGCATAAAAAATACTACACATTTTATTCATTCCTCAGTTGATGGCTATTTGGGCTGTTCCCAAGATTTAGCTATGACAAAGTGTGCTGCTATAAACATGGGTGCACACTTATCACTGTGGTATAATGTATTTAGTAGCTTT
>NW_004524679.1:412609-416326 GCF_000260255.1 Octodon degus | reverse complement strand
CATGTGGTGCTGGGGGATTGAACCGCGGTCCCTGATGCTTTTGCTAAGCTTGTTCTAAGTAGGTGCTTTAGACCACTGAGCCATCTCTCCAGCCCCGAGAATAGCTTTGTTGAATGGGACTTCTAATCCTAGTTTTTTTTTGAGGTATGTTGTCTATTTTAGAGAACATCCTGTGTGAGCCTAGAAAATGTCTTATTTTGTTGTTGTGGGGTTAAACACTGCAAGCATATACTAATTACATTTGTTCAAAAATTTGATTCAATTCCAATATTTCCTTTTTGATTTTTTTCTTTGTGTCTAGTTGATCTGTTTGTGATAGTGGGGTATTGAGATCCCTCAATACAATGTATTAGTGCTTGTTTAATTTTTGTGCATTAGCATTTGTTTTATATAGTTAGGTGCATTGGTATTTGTTGAGTATGTTATTTGTGATATTGTTGTCTCTTTTGTGGACTGTTCCCTTTACAAGGATGTTGTAACTTTTATCTCTTCATTTTGACTTAAAATCCACCTCTGCTTTTTCTGGGCTCCTACTTTATGGAGTATTGTTTTCTATCCTTTGACTTTCAATCTATAAATTTGGTTTTTAATTAAATGTATTTCTTCTATGTAGTGTATTGTTGGATCTTGCTTCTTGGTTCATTGGTGAACTGAGACAATTAACATTGATGGTTATTACTGATATGGATTGACTTACCCATGTCATGTTATTTCCTGTTTTTGCCCTGCTCCCATTGT
This sequence comes from Octodon degus, assembly GCF_000260255.1. Classification (NCBI taxonomy): domain Eukaryota; kingdom Metazoa; phylum Chordata; class Mammalia; order Rodentia; family Octodontidae; genus Octodon; species Octodon degus. The sequence continues at coordinate 415,588 of NW_004524679.1, read as the reverse complement.
TTGTCTTGCATGGTGGATTCATACTACTGTGGTTTATGGAGCTATAGTCATTGTTATCTCTTTTAGAATGTCCTTCAGAATATCTTGGAATGCTTGTTTGATGTTCATGACTTTCCACAGATGGTGTTTTCACATAGAGGTATCTTAGTTCCTTAAAAGTTTTGACAGTTAATTTTAGTTATTCTCTTTTAGGGGTTAAAATACTTCACTCCAAGGTCCCCTTGACTTGAGGATTTGTGTTGAGAAGTCAGCTGTGATTCTAATGGGTTTTTCTTTATAGGTGATTTGTTTTTCTTTTTTGTAGCACTAGGGATTGAATTTAGTCAGGGCCTTGTGAATGCAGTGCAAGGACTTTACCACTGAGTCGTATCCCCAGCCCAAGGTGAGCTTACTATCTTGAACTACCCCCCAGCAAGTAGTGTCTTGCTCCCCATGATTTTTCTGGAGGTTAAGGTAGTATTGGGAAAGGTATAGTAGACCTTGGCTGAAGTTTAAGCTGGAGTTTTTTTGACTCTTACTGCTGCACAGTTTTGTGCAGTGCCGTGTGTGTAGAAGCCCATTCTCCAGATAGAAGTGATAGAGCTCAAAATATAAGTCTGACCTATCAGGGTAGCAATTTCTGTATCTTTTTTTTTTTTTTTTTTTGGTGGAACCGGGGATTGAACTCAGGTCCTTGCACTTGCCAGGGAAGTGCTTATTCCACTGAGCCATCTCCCCAGCACCCTCAATTTCTGTATCTTCTTTTTGAACTTCTGAAGCTCCATTTGTGGCCTGGTGCTAGCTGTGGTGTCCAAGATTGGGAGACAGGTTGTCTTAGTCCTGAGATAAAATACCCAAAGCTCACAGTTAAGGGAGAAATGATTTATTTGCCTCAGTCTGTAGAAGTTTCAGTCCATAATACACTAGCTCCAAGGCAGGGTGGCACATGGCAGAGGGGCAACAATTTATGGTGGTAGAAGACAGCAAAAGCAACAAGTGGGGACACAAGACTCTTTCTGATTCTTATATTTGACGTAGCTTTTATTTTTTCAGCACTTACACATTTCCAGCAATGCAAGTATTTCTTTTTGCTTAATGACCTGGTTGTTTTGATGTGATTGACTGATTTAGAAGAATAGACTGGTTTTGAACTGTTAGCTGATATATTAATAAAGTATTCTAAATATACCATCATTGTAAGAAGTCCTTCATTTATTGTTACTAAGCGTCTGTTATGGTTTGTGTCTAACTGTCTCCCCAAAGCCTCATGCAGTCATGGGCAGACTTCTAGAGTTTGTGATTAACTCATGATCCATAAGGATTATAGTTGTGAGTGCTGCTGGGATTATGGTTGTGAGTGCTATGGGGATTATGGGTGTGAGTACTATACCCAACCTACATTGGATAGCCTGAATGCATCTTAAGGGAGACAGACTTGCTCTCTGTAGCCATTGTTACTGCTATTCCTCCCATTTGCTCTTGCTCTCTTTCTCTTTGCTGCCATGAATGGCTGCCCATTACCATGTGCCACTCTGCCTTGGAGCCAGCTGAGTATGGACAGAAACCTCCATAAACTGTGAGCTAAATAAACCTTTCCTTCCTTCATTTTGTGTGTTGGGGCATTTTGTCCCAGCAACGAGTGAAAAGAAACTGAGATAGCATCCTTGTTATTTTATTTATTTATTTATTTATTTATATTTTAGGAAAGGGTCTACAGGGTAGGGTGTTCAGGGTTGCACTGCTAGATTGGACTCATAGTGATCCATTTGTTTACAGTCTCCCAGTAGCTGGGTTTACAGGTGTGCGCTACCAAGCCCAGTCTCAATTGCTGTCTCAGTGTGTCCTAGGGGTGGGGCTGGCACAGCAGGCCCAGGAATGAACTGCTGGCCCCTGTGTCTGCTTACAGGCACTTTAATCTGCTGAGCTATTTATTTGCCTGGCCCAGCATCCTTGTTATTGAGTCTTTTTTTTTTTTTTTAGTGTTTTAAAAAGTTTTTGCTTTATCACCAAATAATATTTGAGGAATGGCAGGAAGCTTTCATGTCACGATAATACATTAGTACATGTTGTACTATATTAGAACAATATTTTAAGATAGGTATTTTTTCCAACATAAGAATTTTAATTTATTGGTAATTTTTTCAATTAAATATTAAGGTGTATTTTTGGTGGACAGAACATAGAGGGTTGAAGATCACCATTATCTCATATAAAGCCTCCAATTATGCCAAGAATATAACAAATTAAAATGGGATAAAATTCATATGATTCTTCTGAAATTTAGATTTTACTACTAAAAATTTTAAATGCTACTGAATTAACTTCAGAAATAAAGAATGCAAAATAGTCATTGAAAAAAAGTCACAATTTGAAGTATATGACAGTATTGTACTTAGGATTATGACACCATTTAACTTTTTTTGTTGTTGATCTTTTTGAGACAGGGTCTCTATGCAGTTCAGGCTGACCTTGAACTCACTTTGTAGCCCAACCTGGTCTCAAACTCTCAACAGTCCTCCAGCCTCAGTCTCCAAAGATTACTGGGATTTCATTAATTTTATTTATTTATTTTTTTGCTGAGGATCAAACACAGGATCTCATCTGAGGAAAATGTTTCAGCACTAAGCTACATTCTCGATCCCAAACTACAATATAGGATGTTGTAATTCAAGGTAACAAAGTTCAGTTTATGACTTCCATTTAGTCTTCAATAATGACTACTTCCAGATCTTTCTTAAAATCTTCCTTTCTTTTTTTTTTTTTTTTGCGGAATTGGGGATTGAACTCTGGTCCCTGCGCCTGCCAGGCAAACACTTATTCTACTGAACCATCTCCCCAGCCCCATAACTTTTTTTTTTTTTTTGGCGGAACTGGGGATTGATCTCATGCCCTTGCGCTTGCCAGGGATGTGCTTATTCTACTGAGCCATCTCCCCGGCCTAAGTTAGCTACTTCCAGATTTCACAATGAATCTCTTTAAAAGAATGTAAATTTTTTCTTT
>NW_004524679.1:389693-412448 GCF_000260255.1 Octodon degus | reverse complement strand
GGATTGAACCCAGGGTATGTAACACTGACCTCTATTGCCAGTTTTTTAATTTTTTTTGAGACAGAGTATTGTTGAATTGCCCAGGGTAGGCTATAACTTGTGATCCTCCTGCTTTAGCCTGCTAGAGTGCTGGGATTACAGGCATGTGCCACCATGTCCTGCTAGGAGACTTGGCAAAGAATGGAAGTGGGTGATAAACTCCTAAATCAACTTTTTGACGTGCTGTTCATTATAGATAAAAAGTAAAATAGAGGGAGGGGAATTCATGTTCTTTTGGGAATGAGTGAGGATTTTTCTAGGAATTCAGGTTTGATGATTTCCCCGCCTTGTGGCATCTGTTATGACACTGGGGAGGTATCATTTAGCATATGTGTAGAATTATACTGTTATTAGAGGTTACTCTATGAACCATATTAGATACATCCAATTTTAGTTTACTTACCCTAAAGAGGAATTTCTGGCTTACAGACATCAGTTTCTGAGCATGATCAGCTGACTCTGTTGCTATAGTCCTATAGTGAGACAGAACATATTGTGGTGGAGAGGGCAAGGCCAGAAAACCTGCTCATCTGCTGCGAGTTGGGAAGCAGATGGAGCTAGGAAATCCTTTTGAGAGCTGAAAATTTCACATACCACTTTTCTTCCAGTGAAGTTTCTTCTTTCTTCCTAAAATTAAGTGGTATAAGCTTTGTACAGTAGAATGTAAATTACATGAGGTCAGGGACAAGGTAACTTCTAGAGCCTCTCAGAGTACTTTGATTGATTGATTGATTGATTTGGTGGAACCAGGGATCGAACTCACACCCTTGCACTTGCCAGGGAAGCGCTTATTCCATTGAGCCATCTCCCCAGCCCTAAAGGGAGCCTTTAGAGGTTTTTTTATTTGTTTGTTTTCAGACCAGGGATTGAACTCAGGCCCTTGCACTTGCCAGACAAGCACTTATTCTACTGAGCCATCTCCCTGCTTTGATTTATTGTATAGGGCCAACCAACATTATTTCTTATGGAAAGAGAGATAAATCCATTCTTTTTAGTGGTGCTGGGTATTGAATCCATGAGTATTGTACTCTTGAGCTACATCCAACACCATTTTACTTTTTGTTTTGAAACAGAATATCATTAAATTGCCTAGGTGAGACTCAAACTTGCAATCTTTCTGCCTTACCTCAATGCTGGGATTACGTGCATACACAACTGTACTTGGCTGTTAATTGTTTATTGATCTCTATGGCTACAAATTTGTAAATGCATAAAATAAACCTATTATAGTTTTTTCCTAAATATTTTAAGAATATACTCTGAGTCAGTTTTTCTTTTTTTAGAGAACAATTTAGAAACTAGTACTAAAATAACTAGGAGATTATGGATTCTAAAGGTATTTTGCTTTTAAATATGATATATGGTAAAAATATAGTGAATAATATAAAGTATTCCTTATGGTAAAAGACAAATATTGTAATTAATCTCTTTCAAAATACTCCCCTTAGCTTCAAACGTACTCATCCAATTGTTGATGACACTTTCTGAAATAGTCCTGGAAGTCTTATTTTGTTGTGTCTTTAGTTGCACTGTCATGACTGCCTCGGTGTCCTGAATCACTTCAAAACATTTAACTTGCGTGATCATTTTGATTTGGGCAAGAGCCAGAATTCTCACTGCACCAAATCCAGTGAATAAGGTGGATGAGGACACACTCTTAACAATTTTTACATGTTTATTTTTCCTCTGGATGATACTTGACACTAGCATTCATCACATTGAGCACTTATTGTGTACTTGGTAAAGACATGCATAAAAGGGGACTTCCAGAACTGCTTCAGAAGGTGGCAAGAATAATGAGATCCATGTGCTTAAAGCAAAGAGTATGTTGAGGGGGATTAGCAGCAATGTGTCTTTTTCTGTAATATTTTTTAAAAATTTAAAAATAACTCTTACCTTGTACATTATATACATATCTATACATTATTTCAGTGACTTACATATTAGTTGAATTTTCAGCATTGCTAAAATACTAAGAAGTGTTTCTCTCAAAGAAAAGTTCTTGAGTAGCTTAGCACATCACCATTCAAGAGAAAATGCTCTACATGTGATAATTACAAGCTGGTCATTAGGCAGCACAGCTCCTCAAATCCAAGGAGGTTGTGACCATTAGTTCTGGCATTTTGACTTGGATTCAAAGTCTCCCACAGTAAGAGTGAACCTTTTAGTGCTTTCGGTGATAACAAACAAGTAGTGGTGGCACACATGCCATAGATTCACAAGCAATGGTCTAGCAGATTAGTAAAGCACAGTTCCGCTTGTCTGGTTAGGTCATAGGGTATAACCTTGAGGAATATATCTAGTTTCTAGCACTTTCAGTGTTATTTTCTACCAGTTCTGCTCTTTGGCTGTTATGAATTGAGCAACTTTTTTCTACCATGCCTTTTTTTTTTTTTCAAAACTGGGGATTGAACTCCGGCCCTTGCGCTTGCCAGGGAAGCGCTTGTTCCACTAAGCCATCTCCCCGGCCCCCATACTATACCCTTCTGTCATGATATTTCTTCCTTGTAGCATCGTCGACAGACACCCATGGAAGTGTGGGCCAAATGAAGTACTTTTCATTTGTGTGTCAGGTGTTTGGTCACGGCTATGGGAAAGCTGACGAATAATGGAGTCATAATTTTAGTGTATTGTTTAGGTTTTGATTCATGAATATTATAAATAGCATTCAATTAAAAATGTGTACCTGTAACTTGTTTTTTATGTGTTTAGTATAGGGTCTTCAAGGTCTCACTATGAAGATCAGACTTGTGATCCTCCTGTTTGCAGTTTCCCATGTGCTGGGATTACACGAGTGCACCACCATGCCCTGTCTCAAGCCCCAACTGTGCCCTTGGGGTGGGGCCAGCAGGGCATGCTGCTGAGCTCTGGATAAGCAGGTGCTTTAGTCTGCTGAGCTATCTGGCCAGCCCTGACTTGGTTTTCTTATATGGTTATGCTCCTGGAATAGATGTACAGGGGTCATGGCTGTGTATAGTTTCATGACTTTTAAAATGTCTTCCCAAATTATTTTGCAAATGCCTCCTGGAACTCTATGATACTTCTAGCAAAGAACAGGTATAATAGTTTGAAATAGTAATTACAGGCATGTGGTGGTAAGGTTTTTTTTTTTTTTTTTTTTTTTGTGGAACCGGGGATTGAATTCAGGCCCTTGCACTTGCCAGGAAAGCTCTTACTCCACTGAGCCATTTCCCCGGCCCCTGTGGTGGTAAGTTTTAAAAATGCAGATTTTAAGCATAAAATTATGCTTAAGCATTTTCATTTTCTTTAATGGTGGACAAAAAAGCTGAACCTTGGTCTGCCAAATAGCTCAGCAGATTAAAGTGTCTGCAAGCAGGGACAGAGGCCAGGGGTTTGATCCCCAGGCCCACTGTGCTGGCCCCACCCCCAGAGCATGCTGAGCCCGCTATTGAGACTGGGTGTGGTATCTCATGCCTGTAATCCCAGCTCTTGGGAGGCTATAAAACAGGCAGATCACTAGGAATTTGATCTAGTAGTGAGACCCTGAACACCGTGTAGACCCTTCCCTAAAATACAAAAAAAAAGCTAAACCTTTCTCTAACTCAGTTTATATTTCCTATGTGATGAATTGTCCATTAAGTTTTCTCCCCTCCCCTCCCCTCCCCTCCCCTGACCTCCCCTTTAGAAAGGCTCTCACTGTGTACTTTAGGCTGGCCTTGAATTCACTATGTAGCTCAACCTGGCTGTCAGTTTGTAGCAGTCCTCCTGCCTCATTTCCCCCCACCAGTGCTGTGATTATGGGAATGCACCATCGTGCCCCGCTTCTCTTAATTTTCTTTTTTAAAAAATTTTATTTTATTGAGAATCAAATAGCAATGAGACCATTTCAAAATTGATTAATAGGACATTTTCAATAATACATTGTGCATTGTTATCTTCTTAGTGGTTTTCCATAGATACAAGATAGGATATCCTGTCCAGTTTTTTTATTTTTTATTTTTTCCCTGGAACCAGGGATTGAATTTAGGCCCTTGCCCTTGCCAGGAAAGCGCTTATTCTACTGAGCCATCTCCCCGGCCTTAATTTTCCTTAATTACTTGTCTTTGCCACCTGGGTCCTGGTGGTATTTTTATAAATTCTTTTATTATATGTTTGCAATACATAATACATTTTCTGTTGATATTTTTAATGTATTTTTCACATTTCTTATTTTATTGGTACGTTTTTAGATATAGAAAATAACATTTATCATAGACTTTGTACCTGTACATAGTATATATTACTGCTTTTTAAAAATCCCTTTCAACTTACCCCTTTCTCTCATCATTTAAAAGCTTTGCTTTCATTTTTCCTTCTATTCTTTGTATTTCTTAGCCCTTCTTTCCTTTTACACTCCACCTCCCTTGTTTCTCATCTTATTTGAACAATTCCCATTTCTCAATATGTATCTATTAAATACATTTTGATCTTTATTTGCACTTTCAGTTTCTTACACTACAGAAACAATGTGGTATTTAAATATGCGTGTCTGATTTATTTCATTTCAGTATGGTTTTAAGGTTTATGCATCTGGCTAGAAATGTAAACAGGTATAAAAGACATCTTATTCTCTGCTGCCTTGAACATGGCTCCTTGACTTCTTGCCCATTTTAACTCTGCTCTGTCGCATCTTGACACTGTGAGCCACTAGACAGAACATGCAGGTACTCTGAGTTCCAGTCTCCCCTGGCCCCTCCAGGATGTGTGTGGCCCAGTCACCCCCTCCTGGAGGATACCTGAACCTAGAAGAACTCCTCACCTGCTGCAGGATGTTGCATCCACTGCTCTCTTCCACTGGTGGGTTTCTCCACGGAGGCGTCTGGAGCCACCAGTGCTCACTGTGCTTCTCCAGGTTTAGGCCTCCCCTCCCATGCAGTGAGTCAGGGCTCAGGGAGAAAGTACTCTCCGTCTCCTTATTGACATCTCTCTGTTCACTGTCCCCTTATTGATGTCTCTCTGTTCAGTTCCTGCTTCAGATCCTTGCTGAATCCTCTGAAACCTCTCCCCACTTTCTCTTCCTTATTTTGCTATATTCCAGCATCTGTTCACCAAATCTCAGATTCTTTTTCTGCTCTTTATCACTTCAACATTTTCCCAAAAGTCCATAATAAATTTATCGTGGGCAGTTGGTATCTATATATATTGCATTTTTTTTCTCATTAAACTTTGTTTCAAAATTCTGTGACAGATTTTTGGTCAAGTTGATTTCATTGAAGATTATTGATTTTAAAAACTAATAACTTAGGGGCTGAGGAGATAGTTCAGTAGAATAAGGGCTTGCCTGGCAAGCGCAAGGGCCTGAGTTCAATCCCTGGTTCTGAAAAAAAAAAACCTAATAACTTAAAAAGTGCCACACACACACACACACACACACACACACACACACACACACAAAATGATCCACAAAATACTCTCTTTTCCTTCTGAAGGTTTTACGATGCATTGTTATCATTAACCAGTCTTTCACTATTCAATTTAAATGGCCAATTGGGCGAAACAGTTCTGAGACCGATCTCTGAAGCTAAGAAAGATTGGGCCTGGTTAGTACTTGGATGGGAGATTGCATTTGTTTTTTGAGACAGGGTCTTGCTATGCAGTTCAGGCTGGGCTTGAATTCATTATATAGTCCAGGCTGGCCTCAAATTTGTGGCTATTCTCCTACTTCAGCTTTGTGAGTGCTGGGATTACAGATGTGTGCCACCATGCTCAGTCAAGTACTGCATCTTGATCCTTTTTTTATTGTTCTTACCCCCACAATTTCCCTAATCTCTAAATCCCTTCCCATTTCTACAAAATCTATCTTCCTGTTTCCTGTCATTTATTTGCTTTTTAATTATAAATGGGTTTTTTCCACGTAAAAGAAACTATGTGGTAATAGCCTCTTATTTTAGGTGATGACCTTCTGTGTCTGATTTATGTCGTATTTTACTCTCAAGGTCCATCTATTTTCCAGAATGACTCAAATATATCTTTTTTTAATGGCTGGGTTAGTACTCTATTGTATGTATATACCACATTTTCTTATATCTTTGTCTTTTCATAGTCATAGTTCATTTCCAGGACTTACCCCATATTTAGCCATTACATTATGATATGGATATGTATCTATAACTACAATATGATGACTCTGACTCTTTTGGGAAGATACCCAAATGAGGTATGTGTGGGTCAAATGAAATCATTATTTTTAATTTTTTGAGGAATACCCATAAGAATTTCAACAGTGATTGTACTCATTTACATCCTTATGAAAACATAGAAATGTTCCTTTTTCTCCACAAGCATGCAACCATTTGTTATTCTCTTCTTTGCTAATAACCATTAGTGGTTGTAGTTCACATTCCTATTATTACTGTAGAAAGATTCCTTTTCCCCCTAAGATTTTGCCAGTATTTGTTGGTTTTATAATTCTTTTTTAAAAAATTACTTATTTGATGCAGGGTCTCACTACACAGCTTGCACTTATAGAGATCTTCCTATCTCAGCCTCACCAGAACTGGGATTGCAGGCATGTGCCACCACACCTGGTTTCAGTGGCCAGCATGGCATGCACTACCAGGGATTGAAACCAGGTCCTTGTGCTTGTCAGGCAGGCACTTAGATCACCGAACTATCTCTCTACCCTGGTTTTAGAATTTTTTTTTTTTTTGCAGCAGTTGTGGGGGAATTCTTGATGTCAGCCAATTTTTTAAAATATTTTTTGTGTTTCTATTTTTTAAAATTTATAGTGTTTTTGTCTTTCTTCACCTTGAGATACAATGTTGGGTTGTTTGAAATCACATGTTTTTTAAAATTTAAATTAGGGGGCAACGAGATACCTCAGCAGACTAAGTTACCTGCTTAGGCAAGCTTAGGGACGCTAAGTGCTGCACCAGCCATGCCCCCAGGGTGGGCTCACCTGGCCAGCGTCTGGGCACACACCTGTAATCCCAGTGCTGGGGAGGCTGAAAGCAGAAGGATCACCACAGGTCCGAGCTACATAGTGAGGCTCTGCAACAACCAAATACATAAAAATTAAAGTAAGTTATATTAAATTTTTTTAGTACTAGAGATCGAACTGAGTACTTGCACTTGCCAGGCAGGTGCTTATGCTGCTAAGCTAGCTCTCTGCCCCAAACTTGTTTTTGTTTCTTTCTTTTTTTTTTACATTTTTTTCCTTGTCTCTTATTTTCATTTATTACTTTTTTTTAAACAAACATTTACTTGAGAGACTGTACAGCAGTAATTGATATATGACAAGCAGTACGTGTATTGAGAAGACCAGAATGACAGACATTCCAAGCATGACCCTACACATTGCTTCCTTCAGTGTAGCTGCTTAATTCACAGGTATTAGCATATATAGTTTTGTCAGAGTGAGAATCCTACCAATTAACTGCTAGTTTCAAAAACCTGCTGAAGATTCAAAGAGGGCAAGGAGAAAAGCTAGGAAACATGTCGAGCAAGATCATACATTTATATGCACAAGATCGTTAAGGCAATGATCCCAAACTGCTTAAATGTGTGCATTCACAAGTATAAACCTCGCCCTTAATGCTTTCATTGTGATTTACAGGTTTTATTATGTTGTGTACTCACTGTCATGCTTTTGAGAACTTGATTTTTTTCCCCGATTCAATGGTTGTCATTTTAATTACCTTTTGATATTCTCTTTTTGTTGAACTTCTGGAATTTTAATTATGAGTTATTATGGAGTAGTTTTTTTCATGGTTGAGGTTTATTTGGGTTTCTGTATGGATTTTGTTCTTGAATATTCTTCCCCTAGATATATAAAATTTTCAACTATGATTATTTATTTCCAATTATTTATTTACATTACTGTTGTCCTCATGTGAATCAAGATCTTAATTTTGCACTTTTCTGTCATATCTTATTCCATCTCAGTATCACAGATTCTTTGGCTTATATGATCCAAATCATCACTGGTAGCCAAGTCATCTGATGAGTTGAGTCATTTTCAACCTTATCCCAAAGTTGTAAAAGAAGATATTAATGTGAACATTTTACTGAATTGATCTAATTCGACATGAAAATTAAAGAAAACTTTTAATGAAACAAATTAGAGATGTATAAGAATGTAACACTGTACATAGCATAGGTAAAACTCACTTGCTGATTCACTTTCACATATATGAATACCTCTTCACTTTCATCTACAAAGTGAATGGACACAAAGATTCCTTCTGTAACCTCCCAGCGTAGATACTGAGAAGCACACCTGGCTACCGTTACACTTAAGTAAATATTTCATTTAAAAATATTACTGATGTCTGCCAAGGTTTTAATATTTCTTTTCTCATTTGCATCCTTTTTAACCCTACTTCCCCTCCTATTCATAAAGGCTCTGTTTGCCATTTTTCCCTTCAGTTCTCCATTTAAAATCACTTTTACCTTGCTCCCCTACTCCTTTCCTTGAACAAGTTTTTCTTTCTAATATCTATCCTTCATCTTGCTTCTTTGTATTTTGGGTTTTCTCACACAAGAGAAACAAGGTGATATTTAAACCCATGTGTGTGACTTATTTCACTTAAGATTATGGTCTTGAGATGCATTGATTTACCTAAAAATGTCTCATTTACCTTTCTATATGGCAGAGTAGTACTCCAGTGTATAATAAATATCACATTTTCTTTATTCACTCATCTGTTGATGATATGCATACAGCCTGTTTTCAGTGTTTAGCTGTATAAGCTAGGCATGGTGGGGGACACCTGTAAACCCAGCACGGGGGGGGGGGGGAGGGGACTGAGGCAGAAGGATCGGTACAAGTTTCAAGACCAGCCTGAGCTATAAAGTGATATTAAGGCCAGCCTGAACTGCATAGCGAGATCCTGTTTGAAAAAGACAATAACAAAAAGATTTAGCTTTATAAATTGTGCTGCTATAAACATGTGTGCATGCATTACTGTGGTATGATGACTTTTACTCTTTTCAGGAAGAAACTTACACGGGGAATAGGTTGATCAAGTGAGTATCTAGCTTTAGGGTACTGTTTTAAGGAGTCCTCATAGTGATTTCCATAGTGGTTGTAGCAATTAACACTCCTATCAACAATGTTCCTTTTTCTCTAATAAAAGTGTTCCTTTTTGTCTATAGCATTTGTTGGTTGATGTATTGATGATTGCCATTCTTTCTGTAATGTAATAAAATCTTCATGTTTTCCTTTGCATTTCTTTTCCTTCACATATTTAGTTCCTGTTTGTACTTCTTCATCTGAGAAATGTCTATTCTTTTCAAATGCCGAGTTTTGGATTGCATTGTTAAATTTGCAATGTCTTTTTCTAGTTTTTATATATTCTGGATATTAGTTCTTTTTCTCAGGAATAGATGAAAAATATTTTACTACCATTTTATGGACTGTCTCTTCATTTTGTTAGTTTCCTTTGGTGATCAGGACTTTTTTTTTGCAAAACCAGGTATTGAACTCAGGCCCTTGTGCTCGCTTGCCAGGCAAGCACTTATTCTACTGAGCCCACTTCCCAGCCCCTGATGAGAAGTTTTTAACTTTGATGTGATACCGTGTGATTCTTTGTAATATCTTCTGTGGAACTGGGGTTTTCTTCATCAATTTGGGGCCTGCTCTATATCCTCCAATCTTACTGTTTTATCATATAGCAGATTAAGTTTTTCTGTTTAAATATTTAGATCTTTGATCAATTTTAATTTTAGATTAGTGCATGGTGAGGGATGTGGGTCTGGGTACAATTTGTGACTTCAGAAGCCAGTTTTCCTAGCTCTATTTGGTTTTTTTTTGTTGTTTTTATATTAATATTTATTTATTTATTTATTTACGGAACCAGGGATTGAACTCAGGCACTTGAATTGCCAGGGAAGCGCTTATTCTACTGAGCCATCGCCCCGGCCCCCTTTATATTAATTTTATTGAGAAAGAAGTAGCAGTGAGACAGTTTCAAAACAGTTTAGTGGGACAGTTCAATAATTAATACATTGCATAGTATTGTTTTTGCAGTAGTTATTTGAGTACAAGATGCAGACATGACATCTTGTCTAAGCACTATCAGTTCAAAACTTCTCATCAAACTAAGAGAAAGTCCCTATATATCTATGCTAACTATTTTGCATTTTTTTCTACTACAAAATAGTCCTTCATTTGTAACCCCCTGAAGTCTTAATCCAGTCATTGCCTTGCCACTTCCCCACCCGCATTAACTCCCCACCTGCATTAACTCAGCCTCTCTCAGACTCCTGCTGTGCCTGTTGTTCTGGCAGCGGTTCTCGCTTTTGTTCCAGTGAAAATGTTTGCTGTTTTTCACCTTTGTCAAAGGTAGTGGAATGTTCTTGGGATAGTTTCTTTTTCTTTGTGATACCTGGGACTGAACTCAGACCCTTGCGCTTGCCAGGGAAGCACTTATTCTACTGAGCTATCTCCCCAACCCCTCTTGGGATAGTTTCTGCATGTACTGTTGTGTTCTAATAATTCTCAAGGTTCCCCTTCCCAATATCATGCTATTTTTAATCATTGTAGCTTTTTAGTATAGCTTCAAGTCAGGGATTGTGATTCCCTCTGCCTTACCTTGTTTGTCTAGAATTGCTTTTGCCACTTATCAATCTGTGGAGAATGCTATGATACTCAGATTCAGATTGCATTAAATCTGTGTAACTATTTTGGCTATATGGGCATGTTGAATATATGTGTTCTACCTATGGAAGAATAGGGAATCTTTCCATTTTCTGATACCTTGTTCCATGGCCTTTTTCAGAGTACCTAGTTTTCAACATAAGTCCTTCACTTCTTTGGTTTGATTTCTCAACATTTCGTTTATCTTGATTGTATTGTGAAAAAGTATTGTTTCCTTAATTTCTCTCACTGTCTTTCTTATTGTGCATAGAAACACTTGACTTTTGAGTGTTTTTCTGTCCTGTTTTGCTACCAAATTTCGTAATTCATTATAATCTCAGTGGAGATTTATAGAATATATGTCATCAGCAGTTAATGCAAATTTAACTTCTATATTTCCTGTCTATACTCCTTTTAATTTTTTTCTTGTTTAATTGATCTGACTAATGTATTGAGCTATATTGAACAGGAGTGATGACAGTGAACATCCTTGTATTATTCCTGATTTTATAGGGAAAGCTTTCTGCTTTTCTCCCATTAGTATGATGTTGACCATTTTTTTAATGAATGGCTTTTATCAGACTTACGTGAAGATCTTCTATACCTATTTTATTCAGAGTTTTTATGATGAATGGATATTGGATTTTGTCAAATGCTTTTTCTGCATCTGTTGAGATGATCATGCTTCTATTAAAGTTATTTGTTACTTTATTACTATTCATATGTTGAGCCATCTCTGAATCCCTGGAATGAGTCATTCCTGGTCAAAGTGTATAATCTTCTGATGACCTGCTGCCTTCTGTTTTCCTGTATCTTGAGGATATTTGCACATGTGTTCATTAAGGAGATTTAACTGTCGTTGTATATAATCTTGATCGTTTGCTCCATTCTGCTTCACAGTATCTTATTGAGCATATTTGCATCTGTGTTCATTAAGGAGATTGGCTAACTAGGGAAATTCTGTTCTCTTTGTTAGTTGGGGTCTTTGTAGGTTTTGGTATCAGGGTAATGCTTTCAGGAATGAATTAGGAATATTCTGTTTCAGTTTCATTTAAGAGTTTGGAGAAGTGGTAGTGTTAGGGTTAGGTCTTCTCTAAATGTCTTGTAGAATTAAGCAGTGACTCCAACAGTGTCTATTCTTTGTAGGTTTTTAATTACATCTTCAATTCTATTGATGTTGGTTTAAGCTAGGATTTGTATATCATTTTTTCTTTTTTCTTTTTTGTGTAACCAGGGATTGAACTCAGGTCTTTGTGCTTACCAGGCAAGTGCTTATTCTACTGAGCTATCTCCCTGGACCCTGTATATCTTTTTCTATAATTTTATTTATTTTTCTTATGTAGGTAGTGTACAGGGTCTACAGGGTCTCACTACACAGTTCGGACTCATAGTGATCCTCCTGTTTTCAGCCTCCCGAGAACTGGGATTAAAGGTGGGCACCACCATGCCCAGCCTCAAGTATGGTCTCATGGGCCCCAGGAGTGGGGCTGGCATGGCATACTGGGGATCAAACCCCCAGCTCCTGCATCTGCCTGAGCAGGCACTTTAATCCGCTGAGCTATATGGCAGGCCCTAGGATTTGTATATCTTGATTGAGGTTTTGTAATTCACATATATATAGGAATCTGTTTATTACCTATGCATTTTCCATGACAGTAGAATACAAGTTTTCAAAGTAGAAATAGGTGATCTTGTGGATCTCTCTAGGGTCCATTTTGATTTTACGCATTTCGTTCATGATTGTGCAAACTTGGGTCTATTTAAAAATCTTTTTGAGGGCTGGCCAAATAGCTCAGTGGATTAAAGTGCCTGTAAGCAGGTGCAGGGGCTGGGAGTTTGATCCCCAATCCTGCCATGCTCCCCCACCCCCGCCAAGATGGCAATTGAGACTGGGCGTGGTGGTATGCGCCTGTAATCCCAGCTCTTGGGAGGCTGTAAATAGGTGGATCATTATTAGTCCGATCTAGTAGTGAGACACTGAACACCCTGTAGACCCTTCCCTTAAAAAAATCTTTGTGATAAGATTGGCTAAGGATTTGATTTTATTTAATCTTTCAAAGAACCAGCTCAGTTCATTGGTTCTTTGTATTGTTGTTTGAGTCTCCAGGGCATTAATTTCTGTTCTGATCTTTATAATTTTTTTCCCTGATAGGAGCTTTTGGCTTAGCCTGCTCTTTTTGTAGAAGATTGAGGGTTCACCATTTAGTTTATTTGAACTTGCTCTATCTTCGTGACATGGGAATTGACTCAAATAAATTTGCCTCTTAGGATTTGCTTTCATAGTGTCCCATAAGTTCCGGTATGGTGTATTGTCATTATTTAATTGTAGAAACTGGCTAATTTCCTCTTTAGTTGTATCCATTTGGGGGTGGGTGGTATTTAATTTCCATGTTTTTATAAAGTTCTGTTGGTTTCTTTTGTCACTGATTTCCAGGTTCATTGTACTATGGTCAGATAATATGCACAGGATGATTTCAATTCTTTTCCATTTACTTAATGTTTTATAAAGCATTATGTAGTCTATGTTGAAGAAGTTCCTTGGGCAACGGAGAAGAATATATACTCTGTTTTTGGGTTAGAATACTCTATGGAACTCTACTAATTTTATTTGTTCACAGGTTTGGTTCAGTGATGATATTTCTGTGCTTTTTTTTCCTCTAATATATTTGTGAAAGTGGCCTATTGAGTTTCCCCATTACAATTGTATTAGTGCTTCTTAGATATTTCATATCCATTTATATTCGTTTTGTATAGTTGGGTGCACGAATATCTGGTACATACATATTTAACGTTGCTGTCTATTCCTATGAGGTAGTATATGGTTTGTTTTGGAGAACATTCTGTGTGCAGCTGAAAAGAATGTGTAGTCTAATGCGTGGTGGAATACTCTGTAGCCATCTACTATGTCCGTTTGCTCAAAAGTATGATTCAGTTATAATACTTCATCATTGATTTTTTTTTTGTCTAACTGATAAGTCTTTTTGTGACAGTGGGGTATCCAGAACCTCCAATAAAATTGTATTAGTGTTCACAGTTGAGTGCACTGATGTTTGTTGAACATATATTTATGATATCTCTTCCTTCTGGATTGTTCTCTTTACAAGGATGTAGTGACTTTGTCTCTCTTAATCAGTCTTGGCTTGAAGTTCACTTTGTCTGCAAATAGAATCGATATGCCTGCTTTTTTCTGGGTCCCTGTGACATGGAGTGTTTCTTTCTGTTTAACTTTCAGTCCATGAATTTCCTTTTTGAGTTACGTGTGTTTTCTTGTTTGCAGCATATTGTTGGATCTTGCTTCTTGATCCATTTTGAGCATTCAAGGCTTTTATAATTTCCTCAAGCTCCTCTATTATTTTGTCTATATATGCTCTAGAGTCACCGAGGATGATTTTCATTGTCAAAACCATCTCTGCAGTTATCTCAAAAATTATATCTGGTTTAATTTTTTTCTAGAGCTTCCTTCAATTTTTTCCCCACTTTAAAGAGAACCCAGCCTGGTTTGGTGGCACATACCTGTAATCCTAGCTCTCAGGAGGCTGAGGAATGGGGATCAATGTGAGTTCAACACCAGCCTGGGCTACAAAGTGAGCTCCAAGCCAGCCTGACATGCATAGTGAGACCCTGTTTCAAAAAAAAAAAAAACAAACAAATACAAAACCTCCCCAAAACAAAGAGAGCCCACATCGTGGCTTTTGGACTGTCCCACCTCATTGCTCCCTGACCTTGTCTTTGTTGAACTGGATGTGTGGAGCTGCATCTTTCCTAAGTGTCTTCTCATTTTCTTTTCTTTTTTTAGTTTAAGTCTATTTTTTTAAGGTTAAAAAATTTTTATTATATTAATTTTATTGAAAAAGCATTGAGACAGTTTCAAAACAGGTTAGTAAGGACAGTTACAATAATTAATACATTGCATATTGTTGTCTTCGTAGTAGTTATTTATACTACAAGCTGCAGACATGATATCTTGTCTAAACATTATTAGTGCATATCTTTTTCTCACTAAGAGAAAGTGGCTGTATATCTATGCTATTTTGTATATACATATATATATATTTTTTTTTTTCACTACAAAATGGCCCTTCATTTATATCCCCGTTTTTTGTTTACTTTTGTCAGATATGGGTATTCCATTGCTATTCAAATATTGTAGGTATTTAATTCTTGAGGTGACACTTTTAAATTGCATGTGGTGGAGTGCTTTATTGGTAGTTTTGAGAGAACTCTTAGGAAATGACTAATTCTTTGAGGTATCTTCCAGGTAAAGCAGGTTTTTGGGTTTTGAGTCTTTTGTATGATACTACCTCAATTTCTTGGGGATGGTAAGCATGTGTATATTTGGCCCAGCCTTTGATTCTTTTTACTGTTAATGACTTTTTATTTTTTTATTTTTTGCGGAACCGGGGATTGAACTCAGGCCTTGCACTTGCCAGGGAAGCGCTTATTCCACTGAGCCATCTCCCCAGCCCTTTCTTTGGTTCTTTTTAGTATGCCATAGTATTTTCTGTTTCCTGTAGTCAGTCTCAGTTTTGGAATAACAGGAAGAACAATTGTTTAGAACAATTATGTCATGTGACTGTGGTGATACTATCAGCAATGACAGTAGAGTCAAACACAGCCTAGAGTATGACAAACTGAGGTAACCATTACTTTGACACCTTTAACTGTATGCACTAGATTTGTGGTTCTACAACACAGTCTAAAACAATCCAGAAAATTCTATGCTTTATACAAGCCCCTAATATGTCTGTTTTACCCTCAAGTGTTAAAACTTAAAATGGGTTAGGGAGAAGGTAGAGAAGTGAAAGAAGAGAAAATTATTATAAGTAAGGGTAGAGGACAAAGGGAGATCATGCTACCTGGTAAATTGGCTTACTATACTGGAGGGAAAGATGCAAGGAAGAGGTAAAAGGAAGAATAGAACTACAAAGGGGCTAGAAACCACATTTATACTCATATAAAACAAGATCAAACAAGAAAGAGAGGCTGGAGCCACCACTGCCAGAGACATGTTCAAGGTACTCCAGAAATCTGTGGGCCCAGCCAGCCTGAGCTTGCTCACCTTCAGAGTCTACGCTGCATCCAAAAAAGGACTTGCCTCACGAAAACTCCATGAAGTTTGATGAGCTGTCACTCTACTCCTTGCCTGAGGATCAGTTTAAATACATGGAAGAGCCAGGGACCCAGCTTGAAGAAGGCATCTCACAGCTCCGACATCACTGTGAGCCATATATAAATTGCTGCCAGGAAACATACTCCCAAACTAAACCCAAGATGCAAAGTGGGGATTAGACAGCTATGAATATCTCCAAAATGCTCCCCCAGGTTTTTTTTCCTAAGACTTAGTGTTACTGGTTTCAATGGCTTTGTTGGATTCCTTTTCACTAGAGGTTCAAAAATAAAGAAGCTGGTGTAGCCGCCTGGTTTCATGGGATTAGCAGCCTCCATCTATTACCCACAACAAGCTACCTCATTCATCCAGGCCAGTGGGGAGAAGTTGTATGACTAGGGTTTACGAGGATACATAGTCATGGAAGATTTGTGGAAGGACAACTTCCAGAAGCCAGGAAATGGGAAGAGTTCACCTGGAAATAAGTAGAAAACTCCATGCTCTTCCCATTTTAATCAGTTGTAGGAAACATTGGAAGCCCCAGACAGTAAGTCAGTATTTCTACAGAAAAGTGGCAGAGAAGGCAATACTGAATGTATAAAACTGGCTTTTTTTCCTCAGGAAAAATTATAGTAGGTCTTTTTGTTATCTTGTGTGATGCCATACTGCAAGTGGTCTAATCTGAAATCCTTTCACCCAGAGATGATGTACAAGCCTTAGAACATCTTGTTCTTATGTCGCTATTTATGTACATAACTAAAATCCAAAAGGAAAAGCAAACAATGAAGGAGAAAAAGAAAACAAGGGAAAAAATACAGAAAATAAAAACCAAACACAAGAACAACAAGAAAATGAAAAAAAAATTACTTCCAAGTATTTCTCTTTTGTCACTGGTAGACACCATGTCAGGCAGATCTGTGTTCTTTTGTCCCAGTAAGTCAGCAATAGCTTTTTGGTGGGTAGTGGATAATCTCAGTGAGCCTGAACTTTCTGTGCGAGACCAGACTCATTTGGCCTGCAGCTGTCACTACCACTTCCATGGGCCTGAGCCGATGTGGGAGCCACTAGATGGAGTCATCAGCCTCTCTTGAATTCTGAGCTGAGCGGGCCCTTTTCTAAGATAGATCCTGGCCACTTTGCTCTCTTTTATGCAATATGACTGAACTCCTAGCATTCATTGCCAGGTAGTGCATTCCTTCATGTCTGCTGTTCCCCTCCACTTCTGTGCTTCTTCAGGGAGGCCTTTTGGGTTACCAGCAGTCACCTTGTGTTGGCTGGTTTGAACTCTTCTGTGCAATCATTTCTGTCTCAGAGAAAAGGTGCCACTGACTGTGGGCTTCAGTTTGTGCTTCAGAGTCTTCCTGTGTCCAGGGAGCCCGCTTTCCTCCCTCCTTGTTTTTCATTGCTATATTTTATTGCCTGGATAGTGACTCTCAGAGAGGCTCTTTCTCTGCTACTTACTACTCTGCTATATTTGTGCTTAATCAGAATCAGTGACAATATATTTCTTTTGTTATTAATCATATTTTCTCATGTTTTAAATTTTATTCTATTTTTTGTATTTAATATGGGGTCTACAGGGTCTGCAAAGTTTCACCAAACAGATCAGACTCGTAGTGATCCCCCTGTTTTCAGCCTCCCAAGCACTGGGATTACAGGCATGCGCCACCATGCCCAGTCTCAATCCCAGTCTCAGTGTGCCCTGGGAGTGGGGCTGGCATGGCAGGCCAGGGATCGAACCCCTGGCTCCTGCGTCTGCCTAAGCAGGTGCTTTAATCCACTGAGCTATTTGGCCGGTCCTTCATGTTTTTAATCATAGTAGCTTTATAGCAAAACTTGAAGCCCAGGATTGAAATGCCTCCAACCTTGTTGTCACTGTTCAGAATTTTTTTTTTAATTTTAGGTCTCTTACTGTTCTGTATGAAATTTTGGATTAGTTCCTCTAGACCTATAAAGTACACTATTATTATTTTGATTGGTACTGTAATAAATCTGTATAAGAGTTTTTATTTTATTTTTTTAGTTATTTAGTGTCTATAGGGTCTCACTTCACAGATCAGACCTGTAGTGATCTTCCTTTTCATTCATTCTTCAGTTGATGGCACCTGGGTTGTTTCCAGAATTTAGCTATAACAAATTGTACTGCTGTAATAATCATGGGTTCACAGATATTGCTGTGGTGAGGTTTTCAGTTCTTCTGAAAAAATACCAAGGAGAGGAACAGCTGGCTTGAGTAAAATCTCCAATCCTAGCTTTTGAAGGAATCTCCACGCTATTTTCCATAGTTGTTGTACCAGTCTCCACTCCCACCAACAATGCAGAAAGCTTCTTTTTTCCCCACAGCCCCTCTAGCATTTGTTATTGGCTGACTTCTTGATGTTAGCCCTTCTTCCTGGGGTTTGTTGGAACCTCAGTGTTGTTTTAATTTAATTTAATTTCTTGTTTTTCAGGAATTTTACATCAGTGTTCACTAAAGAGATCTTTGTTTTGATGGGTGATTTTCTGGTTTCATAATCACAGTAATAATTGTTGCTAGTAATCACATTGTGAGTACTGTTTTCTTTTCCATTTCATTAAAGAGTTTGATGACTATTGTCATTAGATCTTAAAATCCTTATAAAATTCAATGTTGAATCTGTCAGCCCTGGGGCTTTTCTTAGTTGGTAGTTTTTCATTACCTTTTAAATATCAGAAGGGGCTGGTGAGATAGCTCAGTAGACTAAGCACCTGCTTAGGCAAGCACAAGGAAGAGGGTTTGATCCCAGGTCCCACATGCCCCTCCGGCCCCACCTCAGGGGCGCACTGAGCTGGCATCCGAGTCTGGGCATGGTGGCGCACATCTGTGATCCCAGCATTGGGGAGGCTGAAAACAAGAGGATCACTATGAGTCCTAGCTGTGTAGTGAGACCCTGTACCACATATATAAATGAAAATATATGTATTTCAGTGACTGATACTGAATTATTTAAGATTTTTGTATCTTGGTTCCACTTTTCTCAGCTTTGTTACACATTTGATCATTCTGATCCTTCCCTTTTTTTGGGGGGGACAGCGTCTGACTATGCAGTTTGGGCTGGGCTTGTGCTCACTTTTGTATCCTCCAGGCTGGTCTCAAACTTCAGAGATCTCCTGGCTCAACCTCCCAAGTACTGGGATTAGGTGTGTGCCACCATGCCTGGTTCCGAGGCCAAGATGATGCACTTGGGCATCTGGGGCTGAGACCACATAGCATGTGTGGTTAGGGATTGAACTTGGGTCCTTGTGTTTGCCACATAGCTGCTTATGCATCTGAGGTATCTCTCTGACCCCAATCCTTCCTTATATGTACCAAGGAATCTATTTTCATTTTCTTAGAGTACAGATTCTCAAGGTATTCACCAATGGTCCTTTGGATTTGGTAGAATCTATTGTATGCTTTTGACTTTAATTTCTATTTGCTTGGATTTGGGTCTTTTCTTTCCTTTTTTGGTATTTTTTTAAAGGGCCAACTTTTTGATTCATTGATTTTTATTTTGTACTTTAAAAAAGATTCATTTATTTCTGTTCTGATGTTCATAATTTTTATCTTTGTACTACCATTAAATTTATATTTTTTATTTTTCTAGAACTTTGAGGTACATTATTAGGTTATTTTATTAGTTTAATGCTTTTTTAATGTGAGTTCACTACTAAAAATTGTCATCTTTGGACTGCTTTCATTGTTTTCCATATCTTCTAGTACATTGTGGTAACATTATCATTTGATTTTTTTTTGGACTCACCTAATTTTCTCCCTTGTTTCTTCGATGATTCATGAATTCTTCATGAAGGTGTTTAATTTCTCTGGTCACAGGCTCTGGTGTATTTTGCATTGATTTGTAGATTCATTACACTATGATCTGATAATATATGCATGGAATAATTTTGATTGTTTTGCATTTACTTAAGCATGATTTATGGTCTAGAATGTGGTCTATTATAGAGAAAGTTCTGTATGCTACTAAGAATAATATGTACTGTATGGTGATATGAAACACTGTGCAGATATGTGTTAATTTGTTCCAGTTTTGGTTCAAGTGTGATATTTTTTGGTTTAGTTTTGACCTGCTCCGTTTCTGAACTGGGCTGGTATACCCCTCCTTAAGCAACCTGGTGGTCCCCCGCTCCCTGGGGAGTTACCATGTTGATGATAGCACTGCAGCCCACAACTCCTTGACTCAAGTGATCCTCCCACCTCAGCCTCCTGACTGGCCAGGACTACAAGCGTGTGCCACCAAGCCCAGCAATTTTTTGGTTTAGTTGATCCTTTCGTAACAGTTGGGTATTGAGGTACTTTATTATAATTGTGATTTTTAAAAAATCTCATTGTGTGTCAGTTGTTTGTTTTATGAAATCAGGTGCATTATTATTTGGTGCATATTTGTTTCCTTAACCCATTGGTGGTGAACCTATGGCATGTATGCCACAGTGGGTTGTTGCATTGAAAGCTTGTCTCTTCCGATTAGTTTTGGCTTGAATTCTTTGTCTGCATCTAGGAGAGCTACTGCACCTCTTCCTTGTTCCTGTTGCGGGGAATAGTGGGTTTTCCCCCTCTTTTTAAAATTAAGTTTATTAGTACATTTTAGATATGCATTGTGATCACATTCATTATGAATTAAGGAATTTGTACTTGTATGTGGTATAGATTGATGGAAGTGGTTTTAAATACTTCATTTTTAATCTGTATTTCTTTTAAATTAAATGTTTCATATATCAAAATCATTGCTTTTTTTTTTCTTGATCCATTCTGCTAATCTGTTTATCTTAGGGAACAGAGATCATTCTCTTTGAGAGTTCTGAGTGTTGACTTACTCCTGACATTGCCTTGTTTTTTGGTTGCTGGTGTCCTTTTTTTTTTCTTCTGCTTAACTGCTTATCTTGACATTTGTTTTTATTATTTGACCTATTGCCATTGTTTGCTTCATTGCCTCTTTCCAGGATGTCCCTGGGAAATTTTTTATAATCCTGGGTTGGTGGTCATAATTTTTTTTTAATTCATGTGCTCCTTTTAATGGAAATACCTCATTTCTGCATCAGTTTTGATGGAAACTTTTGATTATCAGATCACATTCCCTATAATGAATGTGATCACAATGCAAACCTAACATGTACTAATAAACTTAATTTTAAAAAGAGGAAAGAGAACACTATTCCCTGCAACAAGAACAAGGAAGAGGTGCAGTAGCTCTCCTAGATGCAGACAAAGAAAACCGATCAAGCCAAAACCGATCAGAAGATATGTAAGTGTGTGTTGCAAATTGTAATCTATTAGGGCTTCAAACATTTCCCTGCAACCCCACTTTTAAGGTTTATGTTGTCTACTATAACTCTACCATGTTAAACATTGTAATTCATTGCTTTTCTCTTAATAGCATCTAAGATTTTGACCCTAGTTTTTGCACTAATGGTTATGAATGTGGAAAGTTTGCCTTTTGTTTGTGGCTATTTTGGGTTGTATATGGCTCAATTATCAGTATGTTTCTTTGATTCCCTAAATTTAAGAAGTTGTATGTTAAATTTCTCTAAATAGATTTTCTGTGGTATTGAAACTTCATTCATTTAAGTTACCTCTAGTTTACTCTTTTCATCATCTAGCAGTTATTGGATTCATTTTGTATGTTCTGTTGTTTCTTTTAAAGTGTCCTTGAGTTGTTGATACCTGTCTAAAATTCTGTCTTCACACTGGTCGCTTTTACTGCCCATAGTTTCAATATAATGTGTTATTTGCTGGATATTTTCTTTTTTTAT
This sequence comes from Octodon degus, assembly GCF_000260255.1. Taxonomy (NCBI): domain Eukaryota; kingdom Metazoa; phylum Chordata; class Mammalia; order Rodentia; family Octodontidae; genus Octodon; species Octodon degus. The sequence goes on along the minus strand of NW_004524679.1, from coordinate 390,957 downwards.
GTATTTTATACACTCGTGGCTGGTTCAGGGTGCCTGGGGGCAGGGCTGGCATGGCATGTGGGATGGGGCATTGAACCCTGGCCCCTATGCTTGCCAAAGCAGGTGCTTAGTCCACTGAGCTATCTTGCTGGCCCTGCTTTCTGGATTTGTTTATTTTATTATTATTTTTAAAGATACTGGCTTTTTTTTGTGGCGGGCTCAGCCTGCCCTGGGGGTCGGGCTGGCATGGCATGTGGTGCTGAGAATCAAACTACGCTTGCCAACGCAGGCCCTATTTGCTGGATTTTTTATTTTAGGTATGTAGTATAGGGTCTACAGGGTTTCGCTACATAGATCGGATTCATAGTGGTCCTCCTGTTTTCAGCCTCCCAAGCTCTGGGATTACAGGTGCGCACCACCACGCCCAATCTCAATTGCTGTTTTAGCGCACCCTGCGGGCAGGGCCGGCAAGGTAGGCCAAACCAAGGATCTAACCCTGGCCACTGTGGTCTGCCTAACCAGGAGGGTTAGTCCACTGAGCTGTCTGGCCTGCCCTTATTTCCTGGATTTTGATTGGTTCTTTTCTGTAGTCTGGTAAATTTCTTTTCTGGAGTCTGTTTCTTTGGTAAACTTGTCACAATGTTTTCTGTCATTTTGTGTAGTTGTGCTAAGATTGTATTAGTTCTTTGGTAGCTCTTTGATCATTTGTTATAGCACAGAACACTCTTTGATCTTTTGTGTAATCTCTTTTGTCTATGCTATTCCCTCGCTCACTTTCCCCATAATTTGCTTGGGAAAGTTGGGAGGTTTCTGTTCACTTCTTTGGTTGGATTTTTTTGTTTTCTTTTCTTTTTTTTAGACAGTCTCACTGTATGGTTCAGGCTGGCCTTGAAATCGCTGTGTATCCCAGGTTGGCCTCTAACTTAAGGCAGTTCTGCCTGTAAATCTTAAGTGCTAAGACTATAGATGTGCCCCACCCAGCCTGGTGGAGGTTGGGCCTTTTGAGAAGCTTTTGTTGCTTCACCTTATCATGTATTTATTTTTTATTTTGTTTTATTTTCATGAAAGTTTTTGAGTGTTTAAAGTGGAAAGCTGCCCAGTCCTAGCCCAGGTCCGGTGAGTGTGTGGAGAGCTTCCTGCTACCCTGCGCCGGTGGGACCAGTCCCAGCCCAGGCGCAGCGTGGGCCGGACCCTCTCCCGCCCCACCAGGCTGCCCCCCACCCCTCCCGCCGAGTAGGAATTTCTGCCGACTTCGGGGAACCCACAGACCCAGTCCTAGCCCAGG